>NC_045778.1:31250266-31553296 GCF_008692025.1 Phocoena sinus
AGCCAGGCTGCGGGGGACTCGCCTTCACTGATGGCCACAAGCGCCTGAGTGAGCATTATCCTATCTCGCCGGGTTCGAATGCGAATACGACAGACCAACCAGAGACACAACACTATCCCAAACAAACAGCAGGCTGCGAACAGTCCCACATCCACCCATTCCTTAAAAAAGGAAAATGCTCTAGCTAACCATGCGGTAAATTCTCCAAGAGTCACTGGATCCACTCTGGTTGCATTCAGCTGCAGGATATTCAACTTCTGCTTAAATATCCCCTGGCAGCCTCTGCAAGATCCTTAAGTATTTTATAATCCACCATCTCATAATATCTTTGACGCGTGGCTGGGTCTTCAAACACCGGAAAAGCTGTGGGTACCTGAGACCAGACTTCTCTGGGTATGAATGTACACTTTGGCGGTTTCCGAACCGCAGCGCCAGGGGGGGCGCTAGCAATAAAAGCGGAAGTCTGAGTACATGTTAAAGCTTTTGATTTAGCAGAAGCACAAAATGGCGGACGAGCACCCGCAGAGGCACAAAATGGCGGACGAGCACATGGGGAACTGCCATATCGTCCTCTTTCATATTCGGCAGCTGCTTCTTCCAGATCCGCCTCCTCCTTGGGATTCAACTCATCTTGAGACAAATAAAGCGCTTTAAATTCATCTAAAAGTGGATACAATCCTGGCGTTGCATCCGATTTTTCTATTTGTTTTTCTTTCCTTTTCCTAGGATTCTTAGGCCTATCTACCGTAGTCCCTATATTTTCACTTTCTGACGCACTATCTTGATGTATGCTAAGAGCTTTACGGCCCATCTGTACAATATCTTCGCATTTCCCTTCTCTTAAGCATGAATGTATCATTCTCCATAACGGAAACGTGCCTCAAGAGAGCTCCCCCATTTTGTGACGATCAGCCAAGTCCTTCCCCAGTTTTTCCCAAGATGGAACAGTCAGGCTTCCAGACACCGCAAACCATGGGGCGGCACCATCAATATCCTGCAACAGTTTACTAATAGTTTTATGTGAAATCTTAAGTCCTCGATCGTTCAGAAGGGCTTGGATGGGCTCATGGAATCCAACGGTTGGTTCCGCGGATGAACTATTCCCCATAGTTCACTCTCATATATGAACAACTTGCTAAAGCGGGAAGATCTCTGACCTATCTAATGGCCAGGGGAGACACACTCGGTCGGGCTGATGGCACCGTAGCCACACGCAGACAAAAAGTGCGACAGCTACGAAGAGAACGAAAGCGAAAATAAAAATCTCGGGCTCTATTGCAGCAAAAACATACCTAAACTGGACTACTTAACGGCGGTTCACTCCGTGTGTCGAGTTCTGAATCGGTCCTCCATGCGGGGCGCGCAGATTCCCGGGTTTCGGCACCACTTGCGGCGAGCCGCTTCTGACCAGCAGAATGACGAATCACCACACGCTAGATTCTTCTCGCATCACACTTTATTGGAGTACAGCTTGGTTTCGGGCGGATGGAAGGAAGACCCCGTACGCTCGAGCCTGTCTGCTTATATAAGGGCTTAAGGACTCGTGTAAGTCCCTGATTCGTCCGTATGGTTATCGCATTTCGCAAGCCGGACTTTGGATAGGCCACTGCTTCAAAACCTGATTAGCATATTAGGTGCATACGCCCTAGCGGCATACTTAGTGCATGCGTAATGGCTATCCGGCCGTGCCCTACACACCTGCTCTAATTACAACCTGTTTTTCTGGGCTCTGGTCCGTACCCTGGTAGAGCATTTTATGGAAACTTATGTTTCTAAAAGGATGGTTGGATGGCAGGCAAAGTTACTTTGAGGGGGGAGGCATGTGACTCAGTTTCCACTTCACACTTTTTCTGAGTAAAGCCCAGGGAAAGTGAGTAAAACCTTTCCTCTTACACACAGGTGCTCTTTGACCACATCAGACCTGTAGTCCTCTCTGCTCTTGGGCAGAGTCTGCCACTCACTGAACCTCTTGACAAATGCATTGTAATGAACTCTGCTTCATTAGCTATCCTTTTGTTGTTGTTCCAGAAAATACATGAAAAATTAAATGCAGTTGCCACCATATAGCAAATGTATTGGAGGCAAGTAGGCTGCTTCTGACAGGATTTCCTGCTGCTTCTTTCATTCTGACACCAAATGTGAAAAAGTAGTTTGTTCTTAACATCGAAGCTCTACCCTGATGTGTGAGTTTCATCTTTTCATCTAGCCCGCAGTTCCTGAGAATCAGGGATGTCCATACTTCCCAGCTCAGCTGCGGTCTCCCCATTGTCCACCTTCACCTGGAATCTTTCCTCCTGGTACCTAGTACCTTCTGCATATCCAGCCATGTGCTAGGCACTGAGGGATACAAGAAATGGAAGGCAGTTTCTGACTCTGAGACACATTTGGGAACTTAAGGGACAAAGCTCAACTTAGTGGAACCCAGTGGACTCAGTACAGAAAAAGTCGCCAAGCAGGAAAGATTAGATATACACAGAGAATCAGGCCTTTACTCCAGGCTGCGCTAGCCAGGGAGAACTTTTTAGAACAGGGATCCTTTTCTAGAGGGTAGGATTTGAGCTGGAGAAAGAAGGAAGGTTATTGCAATGAGAGGGGGCCAGCTGAGCAGAGGTGTGGAGGCAGCTATTCACATGGCCTGCATGGAGATCGACTGCTAGGCCCTTGTGCTAGTTTGCTCTAGTGCAGTGGAGGGGCTGGGAGATTAGGAGAGAAGCACTGTGGCTAGGAGTGGAGGACTGAGTTTGGGTGCAAGCAAGCCCTTAGTTATCGGATGCTCCCCAGGCCATGGTTAGGACACCCATAACAGGAGACTAGCCTCTCCTTCCCTCCATGGACAGGACAGGAACCTGGGCTGAGGAGGAGACCTGACACTCTATCCTGAGGCCTCGTGCCCAGCTGGGACAGTCTTTTGCTGGTCTACACAGGCCTTAATTGTTCTTGGCATTTTGTTGCCTTTGTTCTTCTGCATTCGGTGCCAGCCACGCTCTGGGCCTGTAGGAAAGAGGGTGCTGGTTGGCTGCAGAGCCCCGAGAGTTCATGCCCCTGACCTTTCCTGTCTTCTGCAGGAGGCTGCAGACCTGTCCTCCCTGAAGCCCAAGTTGGACGAGCTGGGCATCCCCCTCTACGCAGTGGTAAAGGAGCACGTCAAGACTGAAGTGAAGGACTTCCAGCCTTATTTCAAAGGAGAAATCTTCCTGGATGAAAAGGTACGTGTGCTGTGAGCCTGTCGGACACAGACTGCTGGGGATTGCGCTTGTGCGTGGAGAGTTCGGTGGCCCAAAGCATGTCTGGACAGGAGTTGGAGTCGGCCTCCCTTTCAGCTGCCCCTAGCCCTCTGAGCAGAGCATGAGTGAAAAAAACTTAAGAGCTGGCCTTCAGTTATTACTTGAGCCCTTCCTGACTTGTGATCCGGGAATGGGAGCCTTGGAAATAGCTGAAAGCTCCACCGGTTTCCCTGCGCTGCAGGGGTTTGCCCAGCATAAGCCCCTGTCCCTTAATTCATTGCAGCCATAGTTCTTTCCCCTCTACTAACCTCTGCAGAATGTAGGACTGTTGTCACTCTGTCAGGCCCAAGAACCCTGTACGTCCATAGCAAGAGATTAGAGTCAGGGTGGCAGGCCGCAGGGTTCTCTTTAGCTCGGGCAGTTGAGAGCGCTCCTGGGTGGCAGCTGTGTGTCGGGTGGTGGAGGACAGGAACCAGCAGCCTTTGGGTCTTTGTCTGAAAACAGATGCCCTGCTGGGAACTTTCCTCCCTGGGGAAGGCAGGCATATGGGCTACTCATATGGGGTCTGTCTTCCTCGCTCCTACAGAAGAAGTTCTATGGTCCGGAAAGGCGGAAGATGATGTTCATGGGATTTGTCCGTCTGGGTGTCTGGTACAACTTCTTCCGGGCCCGGAGTGGAGGCTTTTCTGGAAACCTGGAAGGCGAGGGCTTCATCCTTGGGGGAGTTTTTGTGGTGGGACCAGGAAAGCAGGTAAATTGCTAGCGTGTTCACTCGTGGGTCTGTGAGCATGAGACCCCGATGTGTCGGGTGGGAGGGTGGCTTTCCCTGCTCGGAGTCTCCCAGCCTTCCTTCCAGAAAGCCAGGGAGCATGAGGAAGGGGAAGGGAGGGAAATGATCGTTTATTGCACGCCTGCTCTCTTGGCACCTCACACACGACCCCCTCCCTCGTCACAGTAACATCGCGACATAGTCTGAGTCTTGCAGGTAAATAACTTGTGAGGGGGCAAGTGACTGCACCAAGGAGGACGGCTCCTCAGTGGCACTTCAGGACCCTGGACCCGGGTTTCCTGATGTCAAGTTCTGTTTTCTACACTAGAACAAAAGCAGAGTCTTTGTTCTGTGAAGAATTTACTCCCTTGCAGTGTTCCCTGTCATCGAGGATAGACAGTAGAGAAAAGTGAAGAGGAGAGAAGGAATGGAAAGAGACCTCGTTGGGGGAGCAGCAGGGAGCTGTGCTGGGTGGTGCTTTCCCTGTGGGGGTCCTGGTGGCCTGGCTGTCTCTGGAGGGGCAGCAGACTTCTCTGCACACTCTATTTCAGGCCCTGGCTGTGGGGATCCAGAGTCAGCACGGGGGCTTAAGGGAAGGTGTGGAGAGATGAGGTCTCTGTGGGCTCAGGAGGCGGGTAGGTGGATGCTCCACGGCAGACTCACGGCAGTGCCAGCAGAGGCCGGGTGGGCTCAGAGAAAGGACAGGGTACAGTGAGTGCAGGCTCAAGGCCTGGCAGGAAGACCCAGTGGTCTGATTTCTAGGCTCGTCTCACCAACTTCGGGCATGACATTAACATTTGAGCTTGTCTGTAAAAAGACAGGGTTGGAATTCCCTGGTGGTCCAGTGGTTAGGGCTCGATGCTTCCACTGCAGGGGGCACGGGTTCAATCCCTGGTCAGGGAACTAAGATCCCAAAAGCCACATGGTGCGGCCAAAAAGAAAAAAGAAGACAGGGTTGGTCTGCATGGTGGAACTCACCACTGACGTTGATAACTGCATACTTTCCCCAGTTGGGGAGGAAAGCTAGTGGGACTAGAATGCCTTCAATTTTAAGCTGTATTTCGAATCTCTTCCTTTTAAACCTTGGTATCTGCAGTTGCTTGTCTGTGTGAGAATCTAGCATGAATTGGTATCTGATATAACATAAACCTGTTTGCTAACTTTCTGGTAATGTATCAAAATGTCTTAGTGATAACGGCTGCCAGTGAGTACCTGCCTTGTGCCAGGTGCTCATATACGTGATCTCCTGTCTTCTCTGCAACCAGTCTGGGATGGTCGGTATTTTTATTCCTATCTACATGTAAGGAAGTGGGCCTATGAAATAACTCAGCCAAAGATATGGGGCCAGTATGTGGTGCAAAGGGAATGAAACTCAGGAACTCCGATCTGTCCTGCTCCAGAGACCCTGCCCTTCCCTTGCCCATAGCCCCACTTTGGAGGTGGTTCCCAAAGACCCCTTCCAGGTACCCTTGCACTTGGGCAGGCCACTTCCTCAGGATCCCTCAGCCTCTTCCCACTCCGGGCCCCTGGGATTCCTTCCCCTTCCTATCTCTGCCTTTCCTCAGCCCCCAGGGAAGGGCTTGGCTCACCTGCCAGCCTCCTCTTGCCTGGCAGTGACTCACCTGGTGCTCACGGGCTGCCCAAGCCTGGCTGGCTCGCTCCTGGGGTGTTGTTTGACTTTGCTGGTGCTCCCCGGAGCTCCTGTCTTCCTCCTTCCTGGTGGAAGGCTGACCAGGCTGGCCTGGCCTCAGGGCTTACCTCCGTGTTTCTTCAGAGCAGAGTTTTTGCAGTCCCACTGTGCCAGGTGCCACTCAGTAGGGATTTCCTTTGTCATAATAATCTTTAAAGCATACTTAACTTTAAAGAAGCAGTGTGTTTTCAACATAGGAAATTTGAAAACAGAGAAGGTGGGGAGAGCCATTCTATAAGCTCAGCTACCAGGGACAACCTCTTAGGACAGAGCTGAGCTGACAGGCCTTTTGTTTACCAGGGACAACCTCTTAGGACAGAGCTGAGCTGACAGGCCTTTTGTGTTTTTTTAGAAAACGGTACCTCACTAAACTAGATGTTCTTTTTTCATTTAACAGTGTGTCATGAACATTTCCCCATGTCATCATATGTTCTTCCTCAGTGTTTTTAACGTCTGCAAACCGCGCTAATGAGCGAGTGAATGTACTTTCCTGATCTGCTTCTCTGTAGTCACCACAGTGTGGTGGCACTTTTCTTTTTAAAAGTCTTTATAAATAATGGTACAAAGAACATGTTTATAAATGTTTATTTTTTAAATTCAATTTGAGTTTAATTTGTCACCTATCAAAGAACCCTTTAACAAGGATTCCTTGATGCTGATCTCAAACACATTTTATCTTTTTTACAACTTTAGGGTATTTTGGGGTGTAGTATGTCTTAGTGCATTTTGCTTCATGGTATCAGAAGTGAGTAGCCTCCAGTTTCGTAGGAAAACTAAAGATAGCGTCTCCCTTTTCAGGTGTTCACTTAGTGCCTGTCAAGGTCTGACCTCTGAGCTCTACTTCCACAACTCCAGGCTTTTCTGTGCAAGCTCATTCTGTTCTTTCTGCCTGGAGTGTTCTTTTACGTGCATCTCTACCTGTAGACGTGCTCTATCACCTGTGAAGCCTCCTGACTTCCGGCTCCCAAAGTGCTGCTCGTACAGTCCAAATACTGCGGAGGAGCCTCCCCTGATCTACCTTCCCCAAAAGACTGAACTCTTCGAGGGCAGAGCCGGGACCAATTCGGATCTCTGTTCCTTGCTGCCCAAGCAAGGGCCTTGATGGACAGCTGGCGCTCAGTGTCTGTCTCATGAATGAATGACTCAGAGTGAGGACTGATGTACCCTCTTGTTTCCTTTCAGGGCATTCTTCTGGAGCACCGAGAAAAAGAATTTGGAGACAAAGTAAACCTAGTTTCTGTTCTGGAAGCTGCTAAGAAGATCATCAAACCACAGACTTCAGCCTCAGAGAAGAAATGATGGTGTGAAACTGCCCAGCTCAGGGATAACTAGGGCTCTCACCCGTGTTCATGGGATGTGTTGTGTTTCCACTGCTGTCCCTAAGGAGTTAGAAACCCATTTATGCCATATTCTCAGTATAGACAATTAACATATTTTAATATTGTACTC
Organism: Phocoena sinus; assembly: GCF_008692025.1. Taxonomy (NCBI): domain Eukaryota; kingdom Metazoa; phylum Chordata; class Mammalia; order Artiodactyla; family Phocoenidae; genus Phocoena; species Phocoena sinus. The sequence continues at coordinate 31,257,399 of NC_045778.1, forward strand.
TGTTTAGGCCTAATAAGGCAAGATAACCCCCAAACAAGACTGATAAAAATCTAAAAAGCGAATTAATAAGGCTTATTTCAGCTAAAACCTGGAAAATCAGAGGCTTAAAGTTGACTGCTACACCTCATTACAAACATATATGGTGTTTGAGTGCTGTTATTTGAAATGATTTTCATTTTCGTGTCTTTAAAAATCTAAGAAAAGTTGGTGATTGACTTGAAGATTAACGGTATAAGGTTCTGGCTTGTGTTTTCAATGAATGATTCATGTTAGTGATTTTGCTGTCTTTCCTAGAGGAAAGACTTGGCATTTAAAATTGGTAGCTGTTTTCCTGTTGATGGTTTTCTAGCCTAATCTGGTGACTGAGGAGGAAAAAGGACAGAGAAGATGAAATGTAACTTAGTTCACTGGTTTGTTATGATTTATTATATTATGTTGAAGTAATACTCGTATAAAAGAACTATGTGCTTTGGATGGCTCGATAAAGGTAAACTATAAAGTGAAATCTATTTTTTCATTGTCTTCCATTCTAATCTTGGAGATTTGATTTTCTAGAAGAGATGATCAGTAAAATTAGGCTCTAATAAAATCAGGCATCAGAAATTGCCCATATGTACAAATGTTTCTGACAAAACTAACAATAAAAATATTTACCGTAATAACGGCTGAATTTTTTAAATCAGTGGGGGGCCAAAGACACTGAACATGAAAAATCAGTATTCTGCATGTGTATGGGGTAGGGTCGGGGGAGGAGTTCCTCTAGTTCTAATGATCTACGAGGTTTCCAAATGCCCAGAAAAGTTCATCCTGTCATTCATGTTAGTGATTTTACTGACTTTCCTAGAGGAATGACTTGGCATTTAAAACTGGTAGCTGCTTTCCTATTGATGGTTTTCTAGCCTAATTTGGTGACTGAGGAGGAAGAAGGACAGAGAAGATGAAATGTAACTTAGTTCATTGGTTTGTTATCTTTGAAATTTTGTCATGTGAGTAAGTATGAGGTCAGCAAGAGCCTGAAGGGAGCTCTGCCCTAGGGAGTCTGCTCAAGGCACCAAATTGGCCCAGGAGTAGGAAGGCGGGGATGGGAGTCCAGAGAAGAGGAGTACAGTGGTCCCCTCATATGTATATGTTCCAAGACTCCCTGTGGATGCCTGAAACCATGGAAGGTATCGAACACTATGCATACTGTGTTTTTTCCTATACATACGTACCTATTATTTTAATTCATAAATTAGATACAATAAGAGATTAACAATAATTATAAAATAGAACAATTATAATACTATACTGTGATAAAAGTTATGTGACTGTGGTCTCTTTCAAAACATCTATCATACGTATCCTTCTCGTGATGATGTGAGATAATTATGTGCTGAGATGAAGCGAGGTGAATGATGTAGGCATTGTGACGTAGGGTTAGACTACTACTGACCTTTTGACACTAAGTCAGAGGGAGGATTGTCTGCTTCAGGTGATCCTGGATTACTGAGCCATGACAATGTCAGTGGTTGGATGTCAGCAGCAGACGATGTTGATGGCTGGGGATCCCAGGCAGGACAGAGTGGGACAGCACGAGATTTTATCATGCTACTCAGAATGGTGTGTGATTTAAAACTTATAAATTGTTTTTTTCTGAAATGTGCCATGTAATGTTTTCAGAGGGCAGTCGACTGTGGGAAATTGAAAGGGTGGAAAGCAAAACCACAGATAAGGGGAAACTATTGTATTTACCCAAGGAACCAAAGCTGCCAGGAGGAGGGGAGTCAGTGTTTATCCAGGAAAGCAAGGATGAAGACTGAGGTTGGAGGTGAAGCTGGGAAGGCAGGCGTGTCGACACTGAGTGTACAGTAAGTAGGGGCAGCTAGTTCAGGACTAAGACCAGGACCGGGTCTGACTTCATGTGGTGGCGGCTATGTGGTATGTGCAGGGGCCCCTGAAGTGCTGGGCTCCTGCAGACGTTGAGGCAGCGCTCTTTAGTACTTGAAGAGGGTCAATACAGTGACTCAGCCCCCAGTAGCTGTGATCTCTGGGACTCCAGCTATTGATAGGATAACCCAGATGAGAATTCTTTTTAATCAATTAATTAATTTATTTTTTGGCTGTGTTTGGTCTTTGTTGCTGCACACGGGTTTTCTCTGGTTGTGGTGAGCAGGGGCTACTCTTCGTTGCAGAGCGTGGGCTTCTCATTGCGGTGGCTTCTCTTGTTGCAGAGCACGGGCTCTAGGCACGCAGGCTCAGTAGTCGTGACACATGGGCTCTAGAGCGCAGGCTCAGTAGTTGTGGCGCACGGGCTTAGTTGCTCTGCGGCATGTGGGATCTTCCCGGATCAGGGCTTGAACCCATGTCCCCTGCATTAGCAGGCAGATTCTTAACCACGGAGCCACCAGGTAAGCCCCCACATGAGAATTCTTTGGTGCCTAGAAGACACTTGATTCTGAAACAGTTCTCCTGCAACCAGAGAAGAGCAGAGCCTGCAAGGACATTGCTGCAATGGATGTTTAGAGAGGAACCTTACTGTGATCTCCTTCACCAGCTGTTTTACTCCTGGGTCTTTACGTGCATTGTGTCTTCTCTCTCCAATTAGCATGGCATTATGGAAAGAACACCAGACTGAGTTCTATAGTGGGTTCAAGTTCTAGTTTAACTGTGTGACTTTGAGCAAAGCTCTGACCCTAATCTCTCAATGGTAGAATGGGCATAATAATTCCTGTCTATAGTTGAGGGCTGTTTATTAGAAGTCATTTAGGGAATGATAAATATTATGAAACAGTGCTTCTCCAACTTTCATATACATGCAAATCACCTAAGGATCTTGTTAAATGGAGATGGTTAAAGAAAAGCCAAACACTAGTTAAAGGTAGTGTAGACAGATTTTACTTGGTAACTCCTGTAGTTAGGAGAGAGCCCTCAGTATAGAACTGAATTCAGGCAGGCTCTGTACAAAGGTGACTGGAATTTTAAAGGGAAAATGAAGAAGTGGGAGGGGAGACAAGCGGGGGCTTGAGCAGAGTCAGAGTAGTGGAAAATTACAGAAAGCAGGTGGGGGGACTGATCGCTGTGATTAGCCTTTGACAAGCATTAGCAGGTTCTCTTTTCTTTTATAAACTAATCGAGAATCCATAATAATTCAAACTACCGAGAGAATATACGAGACAGTCCTTGTAGGAAAGTTGATGGTTCTCAAAATGGATGCACAGTAGAATCACCTGAGGGGGTTTTAAAAAATTCTGACGTCCCGGCCACACACCCGGGCCCATTAAATCAGAATCTCAGGGATGGGACTCAGGCAACAACATTTCTTAAAGCTCCTAGGTGATTCCAATATGCAACCAAAGTTGAGAACCATCTTAAAAGAATTTAGCATTAAGTCTAGAAGACCAGTGCTCACAACTTAAGAGAACTTACCCAGAACCAGGCTGCCCCTGGTAATCTCTGATGAGTTTTGGAAAATAGTCTTTGGATGGCAAGGGTCAGGGATGGTATGGACATGGATGTAGAGGGAGCCTGGGCTGGAACTGAACCTTCAAGGTGGAGAAGATTTGGGTAGGTGGCCAGTGTAAAGAGGTCATTTCAGATAGGATCAAGCCCCTGAACCAAGAGGTAACCAGAGGAACAGTGAATCGGCAATGGGAAAACAGGTGAGAGGCGGGTCTGTTTTGTTTTCCTGCTTCTGTGTTCCTTTCCCCAATACACTGATTTCTCAAAAGCAGTACCCTTTTCAGATTAATGAGGAAACGGCAAATCCAAAGGTCCAGAGGTGGGATGGGATTATGTTCAAGGAACAAAAAGAAAGCGAATGTGGCTACAGCAGCATGAGTGAGGAGCAGAGGTAGATGAGACTGTAACAGAAGAACAAGCCTGACTCCATACTGGATCTATTCCTTTAGTGCTAACTCTTGTGCTCTGTGGCCTGTGCTTAGTCATGCTGGCTCTGCACCTTTGTAAAAGAATGTTGCCTATAGCCTGAAGTATACAGGATAGCCCATTCTTAAGGCTTTGACCTTTAAAAAGTTGCAGAATATGACTTCCCTGGTGGCGCAGTGGTTAAGAATCCGCCTGCCAATGCAGGGGACACGGGTTCGAGCCCTGGTCCGGGAAGATCCCACGTGCTGTGGAGCAACTAAGCCCGTGCACCACAACTACTGAGCCTGTGCTCTACAACCCGCGAGCCACAACTACTGAACCCATGTGCCACAACTACTGAAGCCCGTGCGCCTAGAGCCCATGCTCTGCAACAAGAGAAGCCACTGCAATGAGAAGCCCGTGCACCGCAACGAAGAGTAGCTCCCGCTTGCCACAACTAGAGAAAGCCCACACGCAGCAAAAAAGACCCAATGCAGCCAAAAATTTTTAAAAATTAAGAAAAAAAGTTGCAGAATAGAAAATAGCAATTATCTTGTTGGAAATTTATAGGAACAGTGTAACCAGACCTCTGTGGACAGCTGCAAGAACAAAGGATTCCTGCATCAAGAAGTATGCAGCTACCTGCCTCCCCTTTTAGTATAAAAGAAGCCCAAATTCTAACGGGTAAGATGGTTCTTTGGGACACTAGTCCACCATCTTCTTGGTCTGCTGGCTTTCTGAATAAAGTTGCTATTCCTTGCCCCAACAACTCCTCTCTCGACTTACTGGCCTGACGTGGCGGCGAGCAGTACGATCTTGGACTCAGTAACAAGATCAGAAGGTGGTGAGATGGTAGTAATGCATGCCATGTTCTGGCAGGCCCAGGTAAAACTTGATTTTACTGAGAGAGATGGGAATCCATTGGAGGGTTTTGAGAAGAGGAATGATCTGATTTATGTTATCCTGACTGCTTTGAGACAATCAATTATAGGAGATCAACCAGGGAGACCCCTTAGGATGCTACTGCAATAATACAGGCAAAAGATTATGATGGCCGGAACCCAGTGGTAGCAGTGGAGGTGATGAGAAATTGTCAGATATATTTGAAGACAGAGCTAAGGGGATTTCCAAATGAATGGATTTGGGACATTAAAAAAAGAGGAGTCAAGGATGGCTCCAAGGTTTTTGACCTGAACCACTAACTGCACATGAATTTTGCAGTAAAAGGGAGCAGAAAATGATGGTGTAGAAGTAAGGTTTTGACCAGCTATAATAGTTACAATGAATGAACCAGAGGTATAAGTATCAACTGGGATGCATCAAAACGATGCTAGGTAAAAACAAGCTCCCAGTGGTATACTCAGTAGGATACAATTTATATAAATTTTTAAGACTGCACAACAGTGACCTTTAAAACTCCATACACAAGGTAGTAGAGTGTACAAACACATATGGAATGATAAACAATGTGCGGCCAGAGTTCCACACCATCTGGCTGCTTCACACTTTTACAAATTCTATTGCCCAGGCCAGATCCTAGTCCAGTTAAACCAGAATCTCTGGGCATGCATCCAGGATGGATCCGGTATTTTTTTAAAGCTCCCTAGGGGGTTCTAGTATGTAGGCAAGGTGGAAAACCACTGCCTTAAATTGAGAAACAACTGTGATATCTTAGAGAAGTACAAGGAATTTTCCCCTTTTATATCTAAGGCTTGAATAGAGTATCTGTTTTAGAGCTAGGCAAGAGACACCCATGCCCTAATTTCCATGTTGTTCAGCCAGGACACACGAAGAAACTCTCCCAAGAGGCAGATGAGCCCAGACTGTGGTCTTCTAACATCCAAGGACCTCCTCGGAGAAATGGCTGATTACAAGCTTAGGGCAGAGAATGTACAAGATGAGCCTGGAACATCTTGTCATAGCGGTTGTCAAGCAAACTCCCAAACACTACTGAAGGCCTGTAGAAAGAAAGGACCCAGGATCCACCTTGAAAAGGTTCTTTCTTGCTAAAGATGGGACAATATGAGCATCTTTAGTTAAAATGGACTAAAACACATCAGATATCCATAAGTTCATAATGATCCTTAAAAAATAAAAAAATCATTGGATGATACGAAGAAATCAATTCATTTTAAAACCTGGAAAAGAATAAAGAAATACGCACTTATCCTATCTTTGTTGCTTCACAGTAACCAAAGAGTTGATGAGAGAAGTTTCTCATTACAGAAGTACTTGCTCAGGGCTGGTCCAGCCTAATTAGAATGGGAATGGTCGCGGTGTGGCCAGTAGGAGAGGCCAAGTCCCTGGAAATGCCTCTCTGGCTCAGTCCATAGGGCAGCTCCTTACAAGCTTCCTCCTAGCAGATGATGCCTCGAACTACTCTCTACATCCAGCAAGACATTCTGGTTCCATTTCCTACTCCAAATGCTCCCTCAGTACAGACTGAGTCAGTTAAAATCTTGATCCTACCCCTCACTTTATGGGGGAAAACAGAATTCTGGGGAGATGATGTTATAGGACCCAAACTGGTCAGGAGCAGCTTTTTGATGGAGAGAAAAGAGCTCTGAACTAAGCCTCCAGAGCTGGGACACCAATCTGCTAGGAAACCTTGTGCTGGTCTCTTTCTTCTCTAGGCCTATTTCTTCATCTGTGTCATCTACGGGCTATTCTAGATTTGGTAGCTACAAGCCCTGTATGATTCATATAATTCGTTCATCAGGTCAAACCTATAGCCCAGATCTCTATGCTGTTGTTACAGAACCAGCCCTCCTTGGATCAATGGACTGGACATTCCAGGAAAGCAGGGAATTGTTGATCTTGTTCATCCTGGTTTCCTCAGCACCCAGTATAGAGCCTGTTCCTCAATAAATAATAGAGCTTGGATGGCAAAAACAGCCATAAGAAAAGTCAAAAGGCCAATAAACAACAGGGAGAAAACACTTGCAATTCAAACTACAAAAGGATGGTTTTTCAAATACCAGTTCCTACAAATCAATAAAAGGTTAACAGAATTCCAGTTTCCAGTCCCCCCAAGTAAAGAGCTTGGAAGTTAATACTCTATCCTAACAAGTAAAAAACTAGAAAATCAACAACTCTTCTTAGATCTTTAAAAGAAATGAGGCAACAGGGAAAACTGCTGGCCCCAAAAGTGGAGAGTCCAACAGGCCAATACAGAGAATTACAACTTACTGAAGCACAAATCCATGTGTAGAAACCTCTGTGGGCACCAATTCTAGGACAGGAATACCTAAACTGTAATTGATGAATTGCTGGAGGCTCAGTGTGGGCAAGTCTTCGAGTCAAAAACTCCAGGGGACTAAGTCATAGGGAGTCCCCACACTTTTGTGAGTTTTACCTCCAGAAACTTGACCAGGTTCTCACAGTAAGTATTGGAGAAAAATCCCCTCATGCTTCTGGCAGGGGGAGGGGAAAAGCAACCATTTTGAACTATGCCAGAGCTATCTAACCAGAGCCTAGCTGGCATGGGGGAAAAGAAATACCCTACTCCAGCAGACTCTAGCCTTCCATGTAGGAGAAGGGAAATCCCTAACTACAGCCCACTCTAGCCAACCTGTCCCACCTATGTGGGGATGGGATACTAAGAAGCACTTGGGAAGTTCACAGTCCAGGTGCACAGGCTCAGTAAAAGACTCAGACTTAATCACAGGACTAATAACACTCCCTCTACCCCACCCCCACATTACTAAATTGCTAAACAGCAATTCCTTTCACCCAGTATACCATGCCCTGCAATCAAAAAAAAAAAAATTACAAAGCATACTAAAAGACAAAAATCATAGTTTGAAGAGACAGAAATGTGCCTCAGAACCAGACTCAGATATGGCAGGGATGACTGGAATTATCATATCGGGAATTTAAAATAACTATGATTACTATGCTAAGGGCTCTTATGGATAAAGTAGACAGCATGAAACAACAGATAGACAATGTAAGCAGAGAGATGGATATTCTAAGAAAGAATAAAAAAGAAAAGCTAGAGATAAAAAACACTGGAACAGAAACGAAGAATGCCTTTGATGAGCTTTCAAATAGACTGGACACAGCTGAGAAAAGAACCTCTGTGCTTGAGGATATCTCAATAGAAACTTCCCAAACTGAAGAGCCTCATCCACCAGAGGGCAGACAGCAGAAGCAAGAAGAACTACAATTCTGTGGCCTGTGGAAGGAAAACCACATTCACAGAAAGACAAAATGAAAAGGCAGAGGACTTTGTACCAGATGAAGGAACAAGATAAAACCCCATAAAAACAACTAAATGAAGTGGAGATAGGCAACCTTCCAGAAAAATAATTCAGAATAATGATAGTGAAGATGATCCAAGACCTCAGAAGAAGAATGGAGGCAAAGATCGAGAAGACGCAAGAAATGTTTAACAAAGACCTAGAAGAATTAAAGAACAAACAAACAGAGATGAACAATACAATAACTGAAATGAAAACTACACTAGAAGGAATCAATAGCAGAATAACTGAGGCAGAAGAACAGATGAGTGACGTGGAAGACAGAATGGTGGAATTCACTGCTGTGGAACAGAATAAAGAGAAAAGAATGAAAAGAAATGAAGACAGCCTAAGAGACCTCTGGGACAACATTAAACCCAACAACATTTGCATTACAGGGGTCCCAGAAGGAGAAGACAGAGAGAAAGGACCTGAGAAAATATTTGAAGAGATTATAGTCAAAAACTTCCCTAACATTGGAAAGGAAATAGCCACCCAAGTCCAGGAAGTGCAGAGTGTCCCAGACAGGATAAACCCAAGGAGAAACACGCCAAGACCCATAGTAATCAAACTGACAAAAATTAAAGACAAATTATTGAAAGCAACGAGGGAAAAATGACAAAAAATATACAAGGGAACTCCCATAAGGTTAACAACTGATTTCTCAGCAGAAACTCTACAAGCCAGAAGGGAGTGGCATGATATATTTAAAGTGATGAAAGGGAAGAACCTACAACCAACATTACTCTACCTGGCAAGGATCTCATTCAGATTTGACAGAGAAATCAAAAGCTTTACAGACAAGCAAAAGCTAAGAGAATTCAGCACCACCAAATCAGCTCTATAACAAATGCTAAATGAACTTCTCTAAGTGGGAAACACAAGAGAAGAAAAGGACCTACAAAAACAAACCCATAACAATTAAGAAAATGGTAATAGGAACATACATATCGATAATTACCTTAAACGTGAATGGATTAAATTCTCCAACCAAAAGACACAGGCTGGCTGAATGGATACAAAAACAAGACCCATATATATGCTGTCTACAAGAGACCCACTTCAGACCTAGGAGCACATACAGACTGAGAGTGAGGAGATGGAAAAAGATATTCCATGCAAATGGAAATCAAAAGAAAGCTGGAGTAGCAATACTCATATCAGATAAAATAGACTTTAAAATAAAGAATGTTACAAGAGACAAGGAAGGACACTACATAATGATCAAGGAATCAATCCAAGAAGAAGATAGAACAACTATAAATATATATGCACCCAACATAGGAGCACCTCAATACATAAGGCAACTGTTAACAGCTATGAAAGAGGAAATCGACAGTAACACAATAATAGTGGGGGACTTTAACACCTCACTTACACCAATGGACAGATCATCCAGACTGAAAATTAATAAGGAAACACAAGCTTTAAATGACACAATAGACCAGAGAGATTTAATTGATATTTATAGGACATTCCATCCAAAAACAGCAGATTACACTTTCTTCTCAAGTGCACACGGAACATTCTCCAGGACAGATCACATCTTGGGTCACAAGTCAAGCCTCAGTAAATTTGAGAAAATTGAAATCATATCAAGCATCTTTTCTGACCACAATGCTATGAGATTAGAAGCCAATTATGGGGGAAAAAACGTAAAAAATACAAACACATGGAGGTTAAACAATACGTTACTAAATAACCGAGAGATCACTGAAGAAATCAAACAGGAAATCAAAAAATTCCTAAAGAAAAACTACAACGAAAACACAATGATCCAAAACCTATGGGATTCAGCAAAAGCATTTCTAAGAGGGAAGTTTATAGCAATACAAGCCTACCTCAAGAAACAAGAAAAATCTCAAATAAACAATCTAAACTTCCACCTAAAGGAATTAGAGAAAGAAGAACAAATAAAACCCAAAGTTAGTAGAAGGAAAGAAATCATAAAGATCACAGCAGAAATAAATGAAATAGAAACAAAGAAAACAACAGCAAAGATCAATAAAACTAAAAGCTGGTTCTTTGAGAAGATAAACAAAATTGATAAACCTTTAGCCAGACTCATTGAGAAAAAGAGGGAGAGGACTCATATCAATAAAATTAGAAATGAAAAAGGAGAAGTTTCAATGGACACCGCAGAAATACAAAGCATCCTAAGAGACTACTACAAGCAACTCTATGCCAATAAAATGGATAACCTGGAAGAAATGGACAAATTCTTAGAAAGGTATAACCTTCCAAGACTGAACCAGGAAGAAACAGAAAATATGAACAGACCAATCACAAGTAATGAAATTGAAACTGTAATTAAAAATCTTCCAACAAACAAAAGTCCAGGACCAGATGGCTTCACAGGTGAATTCTATCAAACATTTAGAGAAGAGCTAACACCCATCCTTCTCAAAGTCTTCCAAAAAACTGCAGAGGAAGGAACACTCCCAAACTCATTCTATAAGGCCACCATCACCCTGATAACAAAACAAGACAAAGATAAGAAAGAAAAAGAAAATTACAGACCAATATCACTGATGAATATACATGCAAAAATCCTCAACAAAATACAAGCAAACAGAATCCAACAACACATTAAAAGGATCATACACCATGATCAAGTGGGATTTATCTCAGGGATGCAAGGATTCTTCAATATATGCAAATCAATCAATGTGATACACCATATTAACAAATTGAAGAATAAAAACCATATGATCATCTCAATAGATGCAGAAAAAGCTTTTGACAAAATTCAACACCCATTTATGATAAAAACTCTCCAGAAAGTGGGCATAGAGGGAACCTACCTCAACATAATAAAGGCCATATACGACAAACCCATAGCAAACATCATTCTCAATGGTGAAAAACTGAAAGCATTTCCTCTAAGATCAGGAACAAGACAAGGATGTCCACTCTTGCCACTCTTATTCAACATAGTTTTGGAAGTCCTAGCCACAGCAATCAGAGAAGAAAAAGAAATAAAAGGAATACAAATTGGAAAAGAAGAAGTAAAACTGTTACTGTTTGCAGATGACATGATACTATACATAGAGAATCCTAAGGATGCCACCAGAAAACTACTAGAGTAGTTCTGATTAATGAATTTGGTAAAGTTGCAGGATACAAAATTAATGCACAGAAATCTCTTGCATTCCTATACACTAACAATGAAAGATCAGAAAGAGAAATTAAGGAAACAATCCCATTCACCACTGTAACTAAAAGAATATAATACCTAGGAATAAACCTACCTAAGGAGGTAAAAGACCTGTACTCAGAAAACTATAAGACACTGATGAAAGAAATCAAAGATGACACAAACAGATGGAGAGATATACCATGTTCTTGGATTGGAAGAATCAATATTGTGGAAATGACTGTACTACCGAAAGCAATCTACAGATTCAATGCAATCCCTATCAAATTTACCAGTGGCATTTTTTACAGAACTTGAACAAAAAAATCTTAAAATTTGTATGGAGACACAAAAGACCCTGAATAGCCAAAGCAGTCTTGAGGGAAAAAAATGGAGCTGGAGGAATCAGACTGCCTGACTTCAGACTATACTACAAAGCTACAGTAATCAAGACAATATGGTACTGGCACAAAAGCAAAAATATAGATCAATGGAACAGGATAGAAAGCCCAAAGATAGGGCTTTCCTGGTGGCGCAGTGGTTGAGAGTCTGCCTGCCGATGCAGGGGACACGGGTTCGTGCTCCAGTCTGGGAGGATCCCACATGCCACGGAGCGGCTGGGCCCGTGAGCCATGGCCGCTAAGCCTGCGCGTCCAGAGCCTGTGCGTCTGGAGCCTGTGCTCCGCAACGGGAGAGGCCACAACAGTGAGAGGCCTGCATACCACACACACACTCACAAAAAAAGCCCAGAGATAAACCTACGCACCTATGGTCAACTAATCTATGACAAAGGAGGCAAGGATATACAATGGAGGAAAGATAGTCTCTTCAATAAGTGGTGCTGGGCAAACTGGACAGCTACATGTAAAAGAATGAAATTAGAACACTCCCTAACACCATACACAAAAATAAACTCAAAATGGATTCGAGACCTAAATGTAAGACCAGCCAATTTTAAAAGTCTTAGAGGAAAACATAGGAAGAACACTCTTTGACATAAATCACAGCAAGATCTTTTTTGATCCACCTCCTAGAGTAATGGAAATAAAGTCAAAAATAAACAAATGGGACCTAATGAAACTTCAAAGCTTTTGCAAAGCAAAGGAAACTGCAAGCAAGATGAAAAGACAACCCTCAGAGTGGGAGAAAATATTTGCAAACGAATCAATGGACAAAGGATTAATTTCCAAAATAAATAAACAGCTCATGCAGCTCAATATTAAAAAAACAAAGAACCCAATCCTAAAATGGGCAGAAGACCTAAATAGACATTTCTCCAAAGAAGACATACAGATGGCCAAGAAGCACATGAAAAGCTGCTCAAAATCACTAATTATTAGAGAAATGCAAATCAAAACTACAATGAGGTATCACCTCACACCAGTTAGAATGGGCATCATCAGAAAATCTACAAACGACAAATGCTGGAGATGGTGTGGAGAAAAGGGAACCCTCTTGCACTGTTGGTGGGAATGTAAATTGATACAGCCACTATGGAGAACAGTATGGAGGTTCCTTAAAAAACTAAAAATAGAATTACCAAATGATCCAGCAATCCCACTACTGGGCATATACCCAAAGAAAACCATAATTCAAAAAGACACATGCACCCCAATGTTCATTGCAGCACTATTTACAATAGCCAGGTCATGGAAGCAACCTAAATGCCCATCGACAGACGAATGGATAAAGAAGTTGTGGTACATATATACAATGGAATATTACTCAGCCATAAAAAGGAACGAAATTGGGTCATTTGTAGAGACGTGGATGGATCTAGAGACTGTCATACAGAGTGAAGTAAGTCAGAAAGAGAAAAACAAATATCGTATATTAACGTATATATGTGGAACCCAGAAAAATGGTACAGATGAACCCGTCTGTAGGGCAGAAATAGAGACACAGATGTAAAGACAAACATATGGACACCAAGGGGGGAAAGTGGTGGAGGCAGTGGTGGTGGCAGGATGAATTGGGAGATTTTGATTGACATATACACTAATATGTATAAAACAGATAACTAATAAGAACCTGCTGTATAAAAAAATTAATGAAATAAAATTCCAAAATTCAAAAAAAAAAAAAAAGAAAGTTCCAAAACTGAAAAGCAAAGCAAACACCCACACACACGCACACACACACACACACACACAGACACATACACACACTGAAAATAGAACAGAATATCCAGGAACTGTGGGACAACTAAAAGTTAGGTTAACATATGCATAATGGTTATACCAGAAGGAGAATAGAGAAACAAAAGAATGTTTGAAGCTGTAATGACTGAGAATTTCCCCCAAATTAATGTCAGACACCAAACCACAGAACAAGGAACCTCAGAGAACACCAAGCAGGATAAATGCAAAAACAAAACAACAAGAACAAAAAACACCCTACACCTAGGTATATCATAGTAAAATTGCACAAAATCAAAAAGAAAAATTCTTGAAAAATCAGAGGAGAAAACACCTTACCTATAGAAGAATGAAGATAAGAATTACATCCAACTTTTCCTCAGAAACCATGTAAGCAAGAAGAGAGTAGAGTGTAATTTTTAAAGTGTTGGGGGAGGGACTTCCCTGACAGTCAGTGGTTAAGACTCTGTGCTTCCACTGCAGGGCGCACAGGTTCGATCCCTGGTCAGGGAACTAAGATCCCACATGCTGCACAGTGCAGCCAAAAAAATAGAATAAATAAGGAAAGAAAGGAAGGAAGGAAGGAAGGAAGGAAGGAGGGAGGGAGGGAGGGAAGAAAGAAAGAAACAAAGAAACAAAGAAAGTGGTGGGGGAAGAAAACACCAACATTGAATTCTGTATCTGGCAAAAATGAAGGAGAAATAAAGACTTTCTCAAACAAACATAAATTGAGGGACTTTGTTGCCAGTATATCTGCATGGCAATCAATGTTAAAAGAAGTTCTTCAGAGAGAAGGAAAATGATATAGTCAGAAACTCAGATCTACATAAAGAAAATAGAGCATTGGAGAAGCAACAAGTGAAGGGAAAACAAAATTTTTTATTTTTCTTATTCTTAATTGATCTAACAGATAAGTTTGTTTAAAATAATAATAGTAAAATATATTCAATTATGTATGCTTATATATATGTTATGTATAAGTGAAGTGAATGATAGCAATGATACAATGGATGGGAGGCAGGAATTGTAATTATTTTATTATTACAAGGTACTCACACTGCACCATGAAGTGGTATAGTGTTATTTGAAAGTGGACTTGGATTAATTACAAATGTATACTGCAAACTCTGGGGCAAACACTAAAAAAAGTAAACAAAGAAGGATAAGGGATATACTAAGAAATGAAAGAAAACAGAATCATATAAACTGTTCAATTAAAACTATAAAAGACAGCAAAAAAAGTGGAAGACAAAAATAGGAACAATATAAAAAAGTCAACAAATAAAAACTTATATGGTAGAAATTAATCCAACTATATCAATAATCACTTTAAATGTTAATGTTTGAAATATACCAATAAAAGAAGATTGTCAAGAGTGGACCAAAAAACAAGACCCAACTATATGTTATCTACAAGAAACCCATTTTAAATATAAAGACATGTATACGTTAAAAACAAATGGGGACTTCCCTGGTGGCACAGTGGTTAAGAATACGCCTGCCAATGCAGGGGACACAGGTTTGAGCACTGGTCTGGGAAGATCCCACATGCCACAGAGTACCTAAGCCCGTGCGCCGCAACTACTGAGCCTGTACTCTAGAGTCCGCGAGCCACAACTACTGAGCCCGCATGCCACAACCACTGAAGCCCATGTGCCTAGAGCCCATGCGCTGCAATAAAGAGAAGGCACCGCAATGAGAAGCCCACACACCTCAACAAAGAGTAGCCCCGGCTCGCCGCAACTAGAGAAAGCCCACGTGCAGCAACAAAGACCCAACGCAGCCAAAAATAAATAAATAAATAAATAAATTTATTTTTAAAATATTAAAAGAAAAAACAAATGGATGGAGAAATACATACAATGCTAACACTAATCCAAAGAAAGCAGAAGTATCTATATTAGTTTCAGACAGAGCAAACTTTAGAGCAAGGAAAGCTATCAGGGAAAAAGAAGGGCACTGCATAATGATAAAGGGGTAAATTCTCTAAGAACACAAAACAATTCTAATATGTATGCGCCTAACAACAGAGCATCAAAATACATGAGACAAACATCAGTAGAACTGCAAGGAGAAACAGATGAATCCATCATTACAGTTGGAGGCTTCAACACCCATCTATCAGAAAATGGATAGATCCAGCAGGCAAAAAACCAGTAAGGACATAGTTGAAATCAACAACAGTCATCAATCTAATGTATATAATGGACATTGATAGACTGCTTTGTCCAACAGCAGAATATACAATCTCCCCAAGCTCACATGGAACACTCACCAAGATAGAGCATAGTCTGGGCCATCAAACGTAACTTCTGTTCTTCAAGAAAAGAAATCATACAGTGTCTGCTCTCAGACTGCAGTGGAATTAAACTAGTAATCAATAACACAAAGATAGCTGGAAATCCCCAAATAATTGAAGATTAAACAACACACTTCTAAATAATACATGGGTCAAAGAAGAAATCTCAAAAATATGTTTAACTAAATGAAAATGAAAATATAACTTAACAAAATTTGTGGGGTACAGTGAAAGCAGTGATTAGAGCGAAATTTATAGCACTGAATGCACATATTAGAAAAGAAGAAAGATCTAAAATCAATAATTAAACTTCTACCTTAAGAAACTAGAGAGAGAAGAGTAAATTAAATCCAAAGTAAGAAGAAAAAAAGAAATAAAAATTAGAACAGAAATTAAGTAAATTGAAAACAGGAAATCAATAGAGAAAATCAACTAAACCAAAAGTTTATCCTTTGAAAAGATCAATAAAATTGATAAGCCTCTAGCCAGGCTAACTAAGAAAAAAAGGGAGAGGACACAAATTACTAACATAAGAAATGAAAGAAGGGACATCACTATAGATCCCATGGCCATTAAAAAGATAATAAGGAAATACTATGAACAACCCTATATGCACAAATTTGATAACCAGATGAAATGGACCATTTCCACAAAAGATATAATCTGCCAAAACTCACACAAGAAGAGATAGACAATTTGAACAGGCCTATATTTATTAGAGAAATTTAATCAATAATTAATAACTTTGCAAACATAAAGCACTAGGCCCAGATGGGTTCACTGAATTCTACCAAACATTTAAAGAAGAAAATATACCAATTTTCGGGCTTCCCTGGTGGCACAGTGGTTAAGAATCTGCCTGCCAGTGCAGGGGACAGGGATCTGAGCCCTGGTCTGGGAAGATCCCTCATGCTGCGGAGCAACTAAGCCCATGTGTCACAACTACTGAGCCTGCACTCTAGAGCCCGTGAGCCACAACTACTGAGCCCACGTGCCACAACTACTGAAGCCCACATGCCTAGAGCCCGTGCTCCGTAACAAGAGAAGCCACCACAACGAGAATCCCATGCACCGCAACTAGGAGTAGCCCCTGCTCGCTGCAACTAGAGAAAGCCCATGCGCAGCAACAAAGACCCAACGCAGCCAAAAATAAATAAATAAATAAGAAAATACACCAATTTTCTACCATTTCTTTCAGAAGACAGATGCAGAGTGAATACTTCCTAACTCATTCTATGATACCAGCATTACCCTAATACCAATACCAGACAAAGCCATTACAAGAAAACTACAGACCAATATCTCTCATGAACATGGATGCAAAAATCCTCAACACAATATTAGCAAATCAAATTCAACAATATATAAAAATAATTATACACCACAATTAAGTGGGGTTTATCCTAGTATGTAAGACTGGTTCAACATTCAAAAATCAATTCATGTAACCCATCATATCAACAGGCTAAAGAAAAAAGCCACATGATCAAATCAATAGATGCAGAAAAAGCATTTGACAAAATCCAAAACCTACTCATAATAAAACTCCTCAGTAAACAGGAAAAGAGGGGATCTTCCTCAACTTGATATCTATTTTAAAACCACACAGATTATCATGTCATCTGTTGTCTATTCTGTTCCACTGGTCTATGTGTCTGTTTTATGCCAGTACCATACTATTTTGATTACTATAGCTTTGTAATATAGTGCAAAATCAGGAAGTGTGATGCCTCCAGATTTGTTCTTTCTTAGAATTGCTTTGGCTATTTGGGGTTTTAGGATAGTTTTTCCTATATCCTTAAAAACTGCCATTGGAAATCTGATGGGGATTGCATTGAATCTGTAAATTCCTTTGGGCAGGATGGACATTTTCACAATATTAATTCTTCCAATCCAGCAATATGGAATATCTTTCCATTTATTTGTGTCTTCTTTTTCCTTTTTATTATTTGTGTCTTCTTCAGTCTCTTTCATCAACGTCTTATACTTCTCAGTGTACAGGTCTTTCACCTCCTTGGTTCAATTTATTCCTAAATATTTTATTGTTTTTTGGGGATGCTATTGTAAATGAAATTGCTTTATTTTTTTGCTATAATCATTTTATTTCTGAAAATAAAATAATGGCCCTTCTTTTAGTAATGATTTTAACAACTTGAGTCTTTTACTTTTTTACTAGTCTAGCTAAAGATTTGTCAACTTTGTTGATCCTTTCAAAGAATCAACTTTTGGTTTTGTTGATTTCTTCTCTATATTTCTTCTACTCTCTATTTCATTTATTTTGGCACTAATCTTTATTATTTCCTTCCTTCTGTTTGTGTCTGGTTTGGTTTGCTCTTCTTTTTCTAGTGTCTTGAGGTGTAAGGTTAGGTTATTGATTTGAGATCTTTCCTTTTAAAATATAGATGGTGGGCTTCCCTGGTGGCGCAGTGGTTGAGAGTCCGCCTGCCGATGCAGGGGACACGGGTTCGTGCCCCGGTCTGGGAGAATCCCACATGCTGCGGAGCGGCTGGGCCCGTGAGCCATGGCTGCTGAGCCTGCGCGTCTGGAGCCTGTGCTCCGCAACGGGAAGGCCACAACAGTGAGAGGCCCGCGTACCACAAAAATAAATAAGTAAAAATAAATAAGTAAAAATAAATAAAATATAGATGTTTACAGCTATAATTTTCCATCTGAGCACTGTGTTGGTTGCATAAATTTTGGTATGCTGTGTTTTTGTTTTCATTAATCTCAAAATATTTCCTAATATCCCTTGTGACTTCTTCTTTGACCTCTTGGTTATTTAAGAGTATGTTGTTTAATATCCACACAATTGTGAATTCCTCAAATTTCCTTCTGGTAATGATTTCTAATTTCATTCCATTGTGGTCAGAAAACAAACTTTTTGTATGATTTCAATTCTTTTAATTTTTTAAGACTTATCTGATTGCCTAACATATGGTCTCTACTGAAGAATGTTTCATAGGCACTTGAGAAGAAATGTATTCTGCAGTTGTTGTATGGAGTGTTCTATAGATGTCTATTAGCTTAGATGTGTATTAACTTATAAAGCTTAGATTGCTTTCTTTCTCTTTCAGATAGTTTGTTGTTAATGTATAGAAATGCAATTGATTTCTGTATGTTGATCTTGTATCCTCCAACTTTACTGAATTCATTTATCAGTTATAGCAGTTTTTTTGGTGGTCTTCAGGGTTTTCTATATCATGTCATCTGCAAACAGAGATACTTTTACTTCTTTCTTTCTGATTTGGATGACTTTTCTTTCTTTTTTTTGCCTAATTGCTATGACTAAGATTTCCAGTACTATGTTGAATAGAAATGGTGATGGTGGGCATCCTTGTCTTGTTCCTGATCTCAGAGGAAAGGCTTTTAACTTTACACCATTGAGTATGATGTTAGCTATGGGCTTGTCATATATGGCCTTTATTATGGTGAGGAATAATCCTTCCATACTTAATTTGTTGAGTTTTTATCATGAAAGGATGTTGAATTTTGTCAAACGCTAAACATACTTCTTTCCCTTAAGGTATGACCTGGAAGAAGCACATATAACTTTTGCTCACATCCCATTGGCCAGGACTAAGGGCCATACCTCCATTCCTTGGAGATATTGTGGGTTCAGCTTCAGATTACTGCAATAAAGTAAATATAGCAATAAAGCGAGTCACATGAATTTTTTGGTTTTGCAGTGCATACAAAAGCTATGCTTACACTATACTGTAGTCTGTTAAGTGGACAGTAGCATTATGTCAAAGAAAACAGTGTACATACCTTAATTTTAAAATACTGCCAAAAACTGCTAACCATCATCTGAGCCTTCTGCAAGTCATAATCTTTTTGCAATAGTAGCATCAAAGATCACTGATCACCATAACAAATACAATAATAATGAAAAAGTTTAAAATATTGTGAGGATTACCAAAATGTGATACAGAGACACAAAGTGAACAAATGCTGTTGGAAAAATGGCACCTATAGACTTGCTTGATGCAGGTCCCTACAAACCTTCAATTTGTAAAAAACACAATAAAGTGAAGCTCAATAAAATGAGGTATGCCTGTACTTAACTGCAAGAGTGGTTGGGAAGGGCTTCTCCGGTGGCGCAGTGGTTGACAGTCCGCCTGCCGATGCAGGGGACGTGGGTTCGTGCCCCGGTCCGGGAGGATCCTGCGTGCCGCGGAGTGGCTGGGCCCGTGAGCCGTGGCCGCTGGGCCTGCGCGTCCGGAGCCTATGCTCCGCACCGGGAGAGGCCACAGCAGTGAGAGGCCCGCGTACCGCCAAAAAAACCAACCAAACAAACAAAAAAAAAGAGTGGTTGGGAAATGTAGTCTTTCTCATGGATGGCTTTATATGTTGCCAAACTTTGGTGACTCTATCCCTAAAAAAAGAAAACAGAATGGATTTTAGGGTTCAACCAACAGTGTCTGCCATAACATATTGATAGGAAAATACATGAAAAACCAGTAACAGTATTTGCTTCTAGGAATAGGGTACTGGTGGCTGGGAACACAGGTGAGAGGAAAATGTCCCTTTTAATGCCCTTTTGAACTTTAATACATGTGAATACATTAACTAATTAAATATTTTTAACAAAGTAATAAAATAGCATTATCCTATGCACCTAGTAAACCTCCATATCTGATTCACTGATCAAAAGTTTTTTTGTGCCCTCACCCTCAGCCCCTCAGAGAGGGTTATAGATGTGGCATGAAAGTTGGGCCACATTAAGCTCTATTAAATCAGTATGGTTTGAGGAGCCAGGGAAGCCCTGTGGGCCTGCACAGGCAGAGGCCTGGAGAGGAATGCAAATTCAGATAAGCAGCTGGGAGAGCTGCTCTCCCTGACAGTGGACCCAGTTGGCACTGGGCCTTCCTTGTGCCCTTCCTGACTGTGCGTGTTTAGGGGGACAGAAGGCCAGTTCTGCTACCAGGCCCTTACCCCAACACCGATCATACTCAAAAGGAGGAGGCGGCCAGCGCCCTCCGGACAGGAGGGGCTTGGGAGCTGGGCCTGGAGACACAGCCAGCTCCTGGGGTGGGCTGTGAGGCTTGCCCTTTCAAGCAGAAAGCCTTTGAAGCATCTGCCAGGCAGAGGCCTTGGCTGCCCTTATCTGGCTTTCATTTCTATCCCAACATTTGTGACTCGAGAGAACCTTGGGGTAACTTTGGGCCTATGTGGGGTGAGGGCTGGGGGCCACCAGCAGTGAACCCCTCACCCTAGTGCACAGGGTCAGGCCTCTCACTGGCCCCAGCTGGGCCATGGGGCAGAGCACAGGACAGACACCCTCCCACCTCCTGGTGCATAGACAGTGAAGGTCCCGCTCCCTGGACTGGCTCCCAGCACCCCACGGGCTCCCCACAGCTGCTCTTAAATGCCCAAGGAGCTCTTTACCCACAGAGAAATATAGCCAACTCCGCACCTTGTCTCACGTGCAATATAGGAAAACTGAAACAGTTAACATTTCTCTAAATATTCACATACTATTCGTACAACTAACAAATTGACTTTTAATAATTTTAACAAAGTAGCTTTCCCTGAACAATTGGAGTTAAATGTAATCAATTACACTCTTCCCAATTCTAATGCTTCAGTCTCATAAATGTTTCAAACACATTTAAAACTCGACAAATAAGAATATAATCATCACAAAACCGGATCTGCATACTCATACCGAAACTCATCCCGAAAATTACAAATGCTAATGTGTAGGTCTAAATTTGTTTATTATCTTGAGTCAGCAGTCCTAGCAGAAGACTCGATAGACACGACACTATGTGCCCATTTGCCACCCATCACTGCCCTCTCCTGGGGATCTCAGAGAGCTGGCCATGCAGCTCTGGCCTCACCAGAGCTCTGTACCCCAAACTCTCCGTCCTGGGCAGAGTGACTGGACCAGAGGTGGGTCCTGGACTCTGAGTCAGGACCTCATGGGCTGGCCAGACATGCAAGGCATGCCAACCTGCAAGGCTGGCGCAAATGTTCTGCCCAAGAAGGGATGTGGATGGTGACAGCTGACCAAAGCAATCAGCATCTCACTCTTGGGGTACATAAATGTGCCTCTCTGAGAGATGAAGGGGGCAAGGGCTGAAGATTCACAGAGGAGACAGTGGGCAGACCTCAGGCAGGGCCCGAGGGGAAGCTGGGGACCAGTTGGCCAGAAGCAGCTGGAGCAGGAGAAACAAAGTGAGACACTGGTGCCAGAGCATGAGTGACCATCTGGGAGCTGGTGACATGGGGACACCCAGGCCCGTTCTCCTGAAGAGCCTGGCTGAGGGGCTAGGCTGGCTAGTTTCTACTTCCTTGAGTGTTCTCACACAGGCAAAAGGAATGGGCAAAAGATGTTCTGAGCTCAGGTGATGACATGTGCTGAGGCTAAGTGCACAGAAAACAGAAGCTGATCCGGAGATTTATGTTTAGGAAGTGAGGGAAGCAGGACAGGGTGGGGGGAAAAATTGAACTGTGAGGTTATTCCAAGGGAGGCCTCAATTGACCCCATGGGGAGGCTGGAGCTGGGATCACTCATTAGTTGTCCAGAAATGAGCAAAGGGGGATTTGGTGAGCTTTGGGCCCAAGAACCCTGATTGAGGTAGCTCCCTTCTGCCCGGGGCAATTCCCTCCTATCAGATTCCATACCTGGTCCTGAAGGGCAGTCTGTGTGGTCACCACTACACTAGAGGTGACAGACTGGGTCACCGAGTGTGAAGGAGGCCTGTGGTCAGAGATGTGGTTACAGAGACCTGCTCAGATGTGGTTATAGTGACCAGGTGTGGTCGGCCTCTGAAGAATGTTCAGTGAAATTAATTTCTCATGGTCTGGGGGAAGGGGATGATGGGATCAGATTTTCCTTCTAGACTGGGGCTGGGGCTCAGGAGAGAGAGCAAATCTGGTGATAAACATGAAGTGTGGGGCTTCCCTGGTGGCGCAGTGATTGAGAGTCCGCCTGCCGATGCAGGGGACATGGGTTCGTGCCCCGGTCCGGGAGGATCCCACATGCTGCGGAGCGGCTGGGCCCGTGAGCCACGGCCACTGAGCCTGTGTGTCCAGAGCCTGTGCTCCGCAACAGGAGAGGCCACAACAGTGAGAGGCCCGTGTACCACAAAAAAAAAAAAAAAAAAAAAAAAAAAAAGCAAAAAAAAAAAAAACATGAAGTGTGGCCAGGGAAGGCATCTAAAGACACAGGAACAGCAGAGACCTCAGAGACCCTGTGGAGATGGGGGCACGGGGAAGAGCAGCAACAATTACAGGGAGGGGAGATCAGGGCACTCAGAGGAGTAGGTGCGTGGTCCTGCCACTACAATACGTGGTGCTGCCTGAGTGGGTAACTAGAAGAGGGAGCCAGGAGAACAAGTGCTCCAGGAAGGAATCTTCAGACCAAGACTGAAAGCCCTTTTCTCCTGCCCCAACACACCCAGCTGTGGCTCCGTAAACTCAGTTCAGCCGGCTGCCTCTAGATGGCAGTGTGTGCATGCGGCAGCAGCTGTCCCACACTGCTCCCCAGAGAAGGCCAGGTTCTCCCAGGGGACCAGGGAAAAGTCCCCAGAGCCGTGGGGGGGACAGGCAGAGGCACCTGTGATGCCTGCAGCATCCACCTGTGCTCTGCTCTGCTTCAGGTGGGTGGGGCAGGTGCCTCTTTCTCCCCTTCCTAGGGGTTCCTATCAGGGTCCTTCCTGGCAGGGCCTGAACATAGGGGTCCCAGGGGCTTAGTGGACCCCCAAATCCGTGTGTTCGTGACTCTCCAGTCTTGGGTGGAAGACTGAGACACAAAGGTCTGGACATAAAGCTAACACTTCTGATTCTACCACTTATGCGGAGAGTGACTCCCTCTGAGCCTACTTTCCACATTTGTTCTACAAATGCATAGCTCTGTGAAAGTCAGTTCACATGAGATTATTTCAGAAGAAAAACTTTTTCACTGTGAAGTGATTTTCACATTTGCACATAGTCCACAGTTCCCCTAGTGGACAGAGCTTTCAGGGGGCAAAGCTGGGGTTGAACCTAGGCAGTCTGACCTTGCTCTCGACCTCTCTGATTGGCCTCCTCCCTCTGATGTCTTATTGGCCACATCTGGACTTCCTTCTTTGGCAAAACCGTCTTCTTCCATTTGGAGAAATAAAATAACAGTAGGGTTGACTCACAGGCAGTCAGGGTTAGAAGGGCTCTGGGAGGTTACCTACTAAACAACTGTCCTCTCCCTCCCACCTTCAATTTATGGATTGGACAACTAAGGGGTGATAAGACTCCTTGTCACCATCATCTATGAGTCCTGGCCTCCATCATTAAAGTATGCTCCACTGTGTCGTGTGCTAACACATGGGCTCCTATCACAAATCTTTATAGTGTGGTAGGGGACACTGTCTGAGGACAGAGGTCTCAGGGCTGTGGCTGCAGATGCAAATAGGAGCAAGAAGCCCTTGGAAAATTGCAGATTTTTTTTAACATTAAAAAAATTTCATTTATTTTATTTATCCTTTTTTTTTTGGCTGTGTTGGGTCTTCATTGCTGTGCGCGGGCTTTCTCTAGTTGAGGCGAGTGGGGGCTACTCTTCACTGCGCTGTGCAGGCTTCTCACTGCAGTGGCTTCCCACTTCAGTGGGCTCTAGGTGCTCGGGCTTCAGTAGTTGTGGCTCGCGGGCTCTAGAGCACAGGCTCAGTAATTGTGGTGCACAGGCTTAGTTGCTCCGTGGCATGTGCGATCTTCCCGAAACAGGGCTCAAACCCGTGTCCCTTGCATTGGCAGGTGGATTCTTAACCACTGTGCCACCAGGGAAGACCTGCAGATTTTTAAAAAAATAGATGGTTCTGGAACAAATAGGGCAGGCATTGGGTGACAGGCCAAGAAATTAATTTTTTTCTGTTCACCTCTCTCTAGGGCTCCCTGATCTTTTCAAGAAAGGCAACATCAACTCAAAACAGCTCGGAGTGAAAGGTCTACCAAAGACGTTAGCACCTGGCTCAGCCAAGTCCTGCCATACTTCATGGGGTGACCCATCCTCCCACTGGCCTCTTGGCCCTGACTTCCTCACTGCAAGGGCCACTGATTCCTTCATTTCATCTTGATCACTCACTCCCGTGGATACATCCCTCTGTCTGACCGTAGCCACGTGCAACCATTCCTGTCTTCTGCGGTCAATGAGGGCCCTCCTGCCTCACCCCTACCTTCTCCTTTCTTCCCATCTACTGGCCCTTCCAGCTGTCACTTCTCTCCCCTACCACCCAAGACTCATGATATGACACCTCAGTGCTTTCTTTCCAATATTCTTCAATCCTCTGCACTATTGTTTTTCTATCATGTCTTTCTAGCAGACCCTCAAACTTTGATCAATCCTACTGCCTGCGCTCTCTGCACCTGGACTTACCCCAGCCGCTGAAGACTGATGAAGGCTGTGCCATTTGAGCTGTAACTCTGACTCTGGTTCGCCATCCTCACCTGGGCTCCCAATCCTTCCTCAAATCCTTCTGTCTGCCCCTCCTCAGAAGCCTCTCTCATTTTCTACTAAGTTTCTCTGAAATCCTTGGATCCCACCAAATATCCACTTTCCTTAAACAGGTGACCTATTCCTCCTATTTTCAGAAAAAAAAGGAAGCCTTCACTCAGGAACCCCCACTAAACCCACAAACATCTGCATCTCACTCAGCTCTTCCCCCACCCTCTTGTCTCTATGGAGGCCTATCTGTCCTCCAGTCTTTGGCTGCCCTCTTGTTCTGAACCCCAATCCTTCCCACCTTCTCCAGCAAGCATCATCTTTTTTCCTTCAGACTCTTCAATTTCTCTTCTTCTACTGCCTCTTCCCTACATCATTTAAACATATTCAAGTCTCTCCTTTCTTAAACAAACAAACCTCTCCCTCAGCCTCTTACCCTCATCATCTTCCAGCTAAAGACCTCACTCTGATCCTCATTTATTCTCCAGCCCACTTAACAAGCTTGTGACCCAACTATCCACTGGCCCAGCTCTCTGAAGCTCCCGACACCCGTGGTCACTCCTCAGCCTTGTCTCGCAGACTTCCTTGCAGCACTGGAAACTGGGGGCCACTCCTTCCTTCCTGAAACATTCATTTCCCTTGACTTGCACACACACCATCCTTCTGGCTTTGCTTCTATCTCACTGGCTGCTCTTTCTCAGGCTCCTTAATCCCTCTCCTTTTTCTCTTCCTAGTCGTCTCCACATTCATCAGGATTCTGCCACTGTCGTTTTTCCTTCTCAACTCCCAGTCCCAGGATAATTTCCTCTACTTTCATGGTTTTAATCATCATCTCTGTGCAGCTCTCTCAATAATAATTCTCCTCTTCTTTCTTTCAAACAGGCTCCGAACGTAATTTTTTTTTAGCATTAAAATGTTGTTGTTTTTTATTGTGGTAAAATATATATAACATATAACACCTAATTTTTAAAAATTACATTTCCCAGCCTCCTGTGGAGCTCTGGATTGCCACGTGACCAGACTTGGCCAATGAGGCATAAGCAGCAGTCGGCAGGGATTTCTGGGGAAGTTTTGCTGTCCTAACATAGGTGCTACTCTTTCATCCTTTTTTGCTCTTTCTCCTGCCTATATGGAATGAAGGTAGGAAGCTGGAGCTGGAGCAGCCATGGTATGACCACAGGTGGCTCTGAGGATGCAAGCTTCCCAGTAAGGAGAGCCAGAGCAAACTGACAGAGCGGACCTGGGACCTGAATGACTGTGGCACTGCTGACCAGCCTTACTCTACTTACCTTCAGACTGTGCGTTATGTCAGAGTTTTCAATGAGTATAGCAGCAAAATGCAACAAACCCTATTTAGTCAAAGCAATGTGCTTGGGTTGATGTTACAGGAGCTGAACACAAGTTTTGATTAATACAACTCCCAAATGTACAGTTTTTGCTTATATGTCTCTCCTGAACTTCAAACAGCAAACTGGACCTCTTTTCTCTGTCCAGACACCTCAAACGGAAGAGGTCCAAGTTGTCACCCCTCACGAAACACACACACACACACACACAGAGTCACTTGGATTCCTGGTCTCAGTAAACGGCATCACCATCTATGCAGCCAGAATCCTATCAGTCACCATCCTATTAGTCACCCCTCAATTCTACCTCCTAAATATATCTTGAATCTGTTCACCTCTTAGATCTCATCACCGACTTCCTGAACCACTGTAACCGTTTCCTTCCTATTTTTTAATCTTGCTCCTTCCAATCCATTCTCCCTACTGCAGCCTTGGGGATCTTCTAAAAGCACAAATGTAATAATGTTACTACTCTGCCTAAAACCTTTCAGAGATGGCTTAGGGCCTGAGGAACACCAGGCATATACTGTAAGACTTTGCCGGAATTATGATGTTGGTCCTGCAACACCACCTCTTTGGCATAGGTGTTGCTCTACAGACCACAGGGATGGGAATATTGACCTACACCTGGTTCAGTTACGGAAACGAAACCTCTCTCCTTTGCCACAGTGACTGGTCCAAGACTGGGCACGTGACTAGAGCTGGGCCAATTAGAGGCCTCCCTTGGGATTTGTTCAAACCAACCTAGAGTGTAGTTATTCGGAGTCACATCTCCAACGTGGGGCAAACTCTGAGCACTAGGAGAGGCAGAGGAAGGGGGTCTTGGACTGGGCAGCCCACAGGATCAGCCCCTAGTGTTGAGTCAATCTGGTTTCCAGTTCGTCTTTTGATTCTGTGTGTGACCTGAGTATCCTTCCAGTAATCTTCCCTCCTTTGGCCTAAGCTAATTTGAATAGGTTTTTCTCACTTCCAACCAAAACATCCCGACTAAAGTGAAGATCCTTGGTTGTCTGGTGGTTCCCAGAAAACAAATAAGAGTTCCTTCCAGCTCATGTTTTATAAACATTATTTCATCTGATTCTTACTATAAGCTCGTGAGGTGAGTTTTATTATTATCTTGACTTTACAGATAAGAAAAGTAGGGCTCAGAGATGTAAAGTATTTTGCTCAAGATCCAGAGGCTGAGAATTAGGAGCACTTGGACACCAAGTTCCTCTTCTATTCAAGCTGCTTCCCCTCATCGCCCCCCTGCCCCCCAGCTTGTACACACACACACACACACACACAGAGGCGCTACAGAGCGGAGCCCAGGGAGAGTAAAAGCAGCACTGGGATAGGGACCAGACTGGGACAGGAGGGTAAGGAGGAAGTCTGAGGATGATAAAGGCCAAGTTCCTCCATTTAAAATTTATAGCCAACTCCAGGTCCAGGAGGAGAAGAAACTCTCAGCTTCTTTCTTTTACCCCTCCTTGTAATGTTCTTTGTTCCCATAATCTATACCTAAGGCTTGCAGTCTGTGCAATAATTCAGTTATATTCTTGGCAATTACAGTTCTGGGGGCTAGCCCGGAAACTAAGTCACTGTTTACAATACAGCCCTTTTATGAGTTGGGACTGTCCATATCTCAATTCTTTTAATTTATTTTGTCTTTTGGTTACGTTGTACTTTTTTTTTCTTCCAGTTTTATTGAGATGTAACTGACATACAGCACTGTGTAAGTTCAAGGTATATGGCAAAATGATATGACTTACATACATCATGATTACAATAAGTTTAGTGACCGTCCATCAACTCATACAGATACAAAATAAAAGAAAAATTAAAAAAAAATTTTCCTTATGATGAGAACTCTTAGGATTTACTTTCTGAACTTTTATATGTAACATACAGCAGTGTTAATTAATCATGTTGTACATGACATCCCTAGTACTTCTTTATTTCACAACTGTAATTTTGTACCTTTTGACCACCTTCATCCAATTCCCCTTCTCCCCACCCCTCCCCACCTCTGGTAACCACACATCTGATCTCTTTTTCTATGAGCTTGTTTGCTTTTTGAAGTATATAACTGACCTACAACACTATGGCAGTTCCTGGTGCATAACATAGAGGTCTGATATTTCTATACATTTCAAAATGATCACCACTGCAATTCTTTTTACTTTTTAAGAAAGGAAGAGAAAATGGGTCTGCCCTGCTTTGAGTGTCCCTGATGCTTTCTGAAGCCACCCCGTATTATTGTAAAAATGGGTCAGGTAAAGTTGGCGGGTCTCAAAGGGCAGCTGGAAATGGCAGGCGAGTGTCATAAGTAACTGTCAGTGAGGCCTGCGGGGGGAGGGGTGGAGGCCTTGCTGGTTTTGTGGGCACTCCCCTCACCCTCTTCATGCCCTGCAGCAGTGTGGCCAACTGTTCCAGAAAGCAGCTGTCTCCCTGAGGCTGCTCAGCCTGGCAGGACCTCCAACATCATCGGGTCCATGATTCACAAAGCTGGCCTTACTCTCTCCTCCTTGTTCTAGGCTCATGACCTCCTTCACATCCAGGGTTAACCAGAAATCATCAGGTGTGGATGATCATCTTTCCAATTGCAACTTTCACTGGAAACATCTTCTCTGTCTCCACACCCCCCTTTTTAATAATGGTGGAGTCATCCCTCTACCAGAGGTGTCCTCACCATTCATGCTCACATAACATCTTCCACCTTTTCTTCAGAATCATCACTCCTGCATCATTCCTATCACTCTTCAAACCTGCTCTAGTATCTTCCATATTTTAACAAAACCCTTTGTATCCTAACAGAAGTAAAAATTAGATATGGCTATGAGCACTGGAAAACAGAGGATTAAACAAGACAGAAATTTCTTTTTCTCAAATACAAAATCAAGAGGTAATAGTCCAGAGCACGTACGGTGGCTCCCTAAACATTAGGAACCCGGATTTATTCTAACTTGTTGCACTAACATCCTCAACACATGGCTATGGCTTCAAAGTTCAACAGGCTGTCTGCAGCTCTATTTACATATTCCAGTGAGCAGGAGAGAGCAATGGCTGAGATAAGCACACCACTTCCCTTTAAAGCTACTTCTCAAAAGTTCCATGTGGACACCTCCACTTTCTTCCTGTTGGCTGGAACTGAGTCATGTGACCACACGCAGCCATGAGGGAGTCCTAGAGGCTTGCTTTTATTCAGGCAAGCCATGTGGCCAGCTAGAACTGGAAAGTCTATAATAAAGGAAATGGGGGAGAATGGCTATTAGGGTCATCTAGCATTCTCTGGCAAAGCCTCCTATGATTCCACATCCCTTTCTAGACCTCTCCCTGTTCTGTGTTCCCTGTTGGACAAACTGTCCAAACACTATAGCTCTACCATGGTCTGGCTGCCACCCCACTACTCCTGGAACACTGTCCTTATCATGTGCACCAATGACATTTATGTGGCCAGAGTCAAAGGATCGTTCCCTTTCTTCATCTTATCTGAGCTGTAAGTAGCATCTAGCACAGCTGACCACTCTTTTCTGGAAACACTGCTTTGTCAGTCTCCGGGACATAGCACTCTCCCGGTTCTCCTTTCGCCTCCCCAGCCTCTTTTTCAGTCTTCTTTCCTGCTCTGGCTCCTCTGACTCCTCTGGGTCCCTCTTGAACCCTCTCCTCTTCTGCATCTACCTCCTCAACCTAGGTGACTCCCTCAGATCCCAAGGTGTTTACCATCATTAAAATGATGCCTCCCAAAGCCCCACCCCCAGCCCAGGCCTCTCCTCTGAGTACCTAGTGACTGGACAATTGAACTGGATCTCTGACGGGCATCTCAACTCAACATGACTAAAACAGAATTCTTTTTTTTAAAATTAATTAATTTTTGGCTGCATTGGGTCTTCATTGCTGTGCGTGGGCTTCTCATTGCAGTGGCTTCTATTGTTGTGGAGCATGGGCTCTAGGCGCGTGGGCTTCAGTAGTTGTGGCATGCAGGCTCAGGAGTTGTGGCACACGGGCTTAGTTGCTCCGAGGCATGTGGGATCTTCCCGGACCAGGGATTGAAACCCTGTCCCCTGCACCGGCTGGCGGATTCTTAACCACTGCGCCATCAGGCAAGCCCCTAAAACAGAATTCTTGATGTGTCTCCCTGAACTGTAGTCCCTTTCCTCCAGGCTACTCCACCCAATAAATGAGGCACTGTTCACCCACTTACTCCAGCCAGAAACTTCAAAGTTATCTTTGGTTTCTCTATTCCCTGCCCCTACATCCATCCTATCAGTGTCCATGTCCAAAACAGCATCTTTCAACTACTCACCTTAGTGTGGCCACCAATTTGGTCCAAACCACCATTAGTTTTGGCTGGGGCTGCCTTAACAGTCTAATTATCTCCTTGCTTTTATTTGTGCCTGCCACCCACCCAATTTATTTTCACACATCAGAAAATCAGAACACAGTCTTCTGCATAAAACCACTCAATGGTTTTTTTTAATTTTTTTTTTTTTTTTTTTTTGCAGTACGCGGGCCTCTCACTGCCGTGGCCCCTCCCGTTGCGGAGCACAGGCTCCGGACGCGCAGGCCCAGCGGCCGTGGCTCACGGGCCCATCCGCTCCGCGGCATGTGGGACCCTCCCAGACTGGGGCACGAACCCGCGTCCCCTGCATCGGCAGGTGGACCCTCAACCACTGCGCCACCAGGGAAGCCCACCCTCGATGGTTTAATAAAAAGTCTCCATTCCTAAACACAGTCTTGCATGGCCTGGTCCCTGCCCACTTCCCCACTTCATCCTTGTTCTTTTTCCCAGGCTTGCTGAACTCTGGCCACAAGGTTTTGTTTTCAGCTCCTTCACACATTCACAGCTCACCTTTCTCAGGGCCTCGGCACAAACTGTTCTTGACTTGGAATGTCTCTCCTTGGCTTTTCCCAAAGCTATCTCCTCATTTTCTTGACTTCAATTTCACCATCACCTCCTCAAAGACATTTTCCCTGCTGGCTCCACCTAAAGTACAAACAGCTCTTGTTCTCTATCCCAGTCCTTTGTTTTTGTCCCAGCATTTATTTCAACCTGCAATAATGTGTCCTCCACCGAAAATCAGCCTTATGTAGCAAGAGGCTTCAGCTGTCTCGTTTACTGCTGAATCCTCAGCATCAAAACAGGGCCTGGCCACAGATCAGGCACTCAATCAAGCACCCACTATCTGCTAGAGGATGAATGGATAGACAGGTTCTGCAAGGAGGTCTCTGAGCTGCCTGGGGTGTCACAAGCAGACTGCATCCCCCTTAATAAGAAAAAACTGGGAATGGACTGAACAGTTCAAGAGCTCCTCCTTACATTGGACTTAACCTGTTGGTTGCTTTTACTAGAATGTGGTGCAACTAGTCTCTTGACCCAATTTTAACAGATCCGAGTTTCCTGCTGTCCCCAGAACAAATCGCTTAGCCCTCCTCCATCTGAATGAGTTTAAGGCTCATTAAAAAATGAGGCGTGCCTGAGCCTCATTTTTCAGATAGGTGGATTGAGACCCCAGAGGTCAGCCTTTTTAACATCAGAGCCCAACCAGCGGTGTGAATACCTCTCTAACACAGGCTGTACCTTCAGTACCCCCTCCCCCCGCAAGAATCCTCTCAGCCATCTTGTCAGGATGAAGGTGAGGGACAAATCTCGGCAGGCAGTCGAAAGAGAGCGTGGTATTTTTAGCACGAAGGCTACAAGCAGCCAGTCTTTACCGGCCGGTTTACAAAGAATAAATGTTAATTTACTACTCCAGTCTTGAAGCCCACCCCCAACCCCAGTCTCCGAGGCCCGGCAGGAATGCCTTCCAGCACTTTCAATTCAGCCATTTTTCTAACTCTGCGCTCACCTCTCTACCCGGT
The DNA here is from genome assembly GCF_008692025.1 of Phocoena sinus. Lineage (NCBI taxonomy): Eukaryota > Metazoa > Chordata > Mammalia > Artiodactyla > Phocoenidae > Phocoena > Phocoena sinus. Next base: position 31,289,661 of record NC_045778.1, read on the forward strand.
CACCCCCGCAGCCCCGAGTTGTGGCACCCACAACTCGCGCTTCTCTCAGGCTGGGTTCCGGTGGGGTCAGTGACAAGGCCGACGTGGCGTCCACGTATTGCTCCGGCCCCCAAACGTTGGGTGCGGGTCCGGCCTCAGCCTTCCCCGCTCACCCAAGGGGCGAGCGCCGACCAGGGCCGCCCCCCGCCTGCGGCCCCGCCCAAAGCGGGACGAAGGGGCGGACCGGGGACCGGGCGCCGCGGGTTCTGCCCAGGCGCGGGCTGGAAGGCCGGGCGGGGCGAGCGGTGGGGGCGGGGCGTGGAGGGCGGGGCCGCGTCGGGCGGCGGAGGGAAGTGGCGCCCCTTTCTCAGCCGCCGCCGGGCGCCGCGCCCCCGGCCCCGCCCCTCCGCGCCCCGCCCCCGCGCTCGGCTGGCCTGAGTCGCGCCCTCCCGCCCAGCGCCGCCGAACTTGCTCTAACTTCCTTGGCCCAGCCCGGCCGCACCGCTGCAGTCGTCGTAGCCGCCGCCGCCGCCGCCGCCGCCGCCGCGCCCGGGTGAGTAGAGCGCGGAGTCCCCGCTGGAGCGTCGGGCCCTGCCTCCCTCATTGTCTGAGGCCGATCCCCCTGAGCGCCCTCTGGGGACTAGGACTGCTCCCCATGTCCAGGATAGGTCCCTCCGGTTCTCTCGCCCCTGCCCCGGGGGCGGCCCGGCGGGCGGCGCTGGCTTTGTCTGCCCAGATCGCCCGTGAGGGGCCGGAGGCCTTGGCCCGGACCCCGCTGAGCCGAACTCGGGCGCCGGGCGGAGTGAGAGCCACAGCGGGCGACCCGGCTGGCGCTCGGGGTTCTGCCGCCCTCGCCCTGTCCATGTCCCCGGACGGGTGCCTGCTGCGACCGGGCGGGAGTGGGAGCACTCGGGGAGGGAGGGGTCGGACCGCCGCGGTTCTGGGCTCTGCCCCTCTCCCCAGCCTCGAGCCTTGGGTTGGGCACTCCTTTCGTTTCCGTCACGGACCCTCGGCTGCCCGGAGCTCGGGCCAGGGGTGGAGGGTGGCGCGGACTGGGGAGGGCGGTCCCCTTCCCCGCCCCGCCTCGAGTGTGCTCCAAGTCGCCCACCCCGGCGGTGTGTACCACTCTGCCCTGCACGGGTTTGGGGCGGGCGGAGTTTGAGTAGGTGGTGATCCAGCTTCTCCGTGCTGGTCGTTTGGGGTTGTGCTTTGGAGCAGAGCCCGACTCCTAATCTAACTGGAGCTTCGGTCGAGTTGGGTCTGTGGCTGCGGAGTTGGCTTGTCCCGGGGCCACTGCTCCTGCGGGGAGGAGTGGTGGTTCCGCCAGTGGGTATGGGGTGTGTGTGTGTGTGTGTGTGTGTGTGTGTGTGTGTGTAGGAACACTTGGGTACCGGGACTGCTGGGACACGAATCCGGGAGGCACGAAGAAGTTGGTCTCAGGCTAGAAGGGGTCGGTGCTGTGAGGAGTCGAGAAATGGTTGGCCCCGGTACTGCCCTGGCGGCTGGCTGCGGCGCTGTGTAGCAGCGCGCTGGGGTCTGGGGGCATCCGGTCATCCTGGGCCGTGAGTTCAGGGCATTGCATTGGAGCCTTTGCAGGTGTGCTCTCTCCCATGGCCTGCTCCGTAGGATTCCTTCTCTCCTCTGAGATGGGGGTTGCCTTGGGGCTGATAGGAGTGGGTGGAGCTGCTTGCCGAATCCTCAAAAGTAGCCTTCCCCCTTCCCCTTGACCTCAAAGTAGGGGAAGTTAGTGCCTGCAGAGTGCTCAGGTCACCCCTCCCTGTTGGTGAAGGGAAACCTGGGGCCTAGGCCATCAGAGCACCCCAGCACCCCTACATCCCCTCTACAGTCAGCCCTGTGGAAGGCCAAAGCACCCTTGTTTCCAGGGATCCTCCTGGGCCCTGGCCCCCTCAGAATGAAGCGCATATTCCTCCATGATGGCCCCATTTGCCCTTTTACCTCCTCTCTCAGCTGTCTCCAAGCTTTGTCCCATCCTGAGGATCCATAATGTCTGGGGGTCAGGCCCTGGAAGCCCAGGCTACCAGACGGATTTCCCCTCCCCTCTTATTGCATCCCCACATCTCTGAACTCCACTGTTGGCACTACCAAACATGGTCTTCAGTTCATTCAACAAAGCATGGTTGAGAGTCTGTGGGGTGCCAGGAGCTGTTGCAAGCATTGTTCCAGGCTCACAGCTGGCTGTCAGCTCTGTGTGGTCTTAGAACCCAGGCTGGACATGTAGTAGACGCTCTGTAGCATTTATTAATCTGAGCTTGATCTCTGCTTAGCAGCATTATTCAGGCAAACAGGAGTTCAAGGCCACTGGTGCATTTGGAGGTTTGTGGCAGCCTCTAGGAAGAAAGGGGCTGCAGAAGGGTTGGCTGCCCAGGGAAGTTCCCCCCCTTACCAGCTGGGCAGCTGTGCAAATCTCTGAGGACAGGTGAGGGCGCCTCCCTTCCGGTGACTGGGAGTGGGAGGACAAAGCACGTGTTCTGTGTGGGAGAGGAGGGGGCCCTGCCCTGCAGGTCCTGGTGGTAGTGAATTCCCAAGGAGGGGAGGGAGCAGGGAGTTCTGGAAGCTCTGCGTTGTGGAAACATTTCCTGAGGTCTCACTCTAGGTTACAGTGCGCTCAGGGATTTGATTTGTTACTTGTTTAACTTCAACTGAGATAGAATTCAGTTTGGCAATGCCTGTAAAGTGCCATTGTGCCGGTCCTGGGAAACCTTTGCTGGTTTTAAAATGTGTAGTAATAGTTAAGTTTATTGAGACTTAATGATTGAGACTTACACCACATACTATCCTAGAAGCTTTACTTGTATTCATTCATTTAATCCGTGAAACGACACAGTATGGTAGATAATGTTAACGTCCCATTTTACAGATGAAACTGTGGCCTAGAGAGGTCACAGAGTAACTTGCTTAAGGTCTGAATGTGAACCGGGTTTCCTCCTACCTAATTAGATAATGCCTTCCTCTCAGAAGTGAATAAAGTTGATTAATACACTGAACAAGCCTGGCCCACAGAGGAACTAGTAAGTTCTTCAGTGCAGGTGCACTTATGTTCCCTGCTTCTGAAAGCATCTCAACTATCTGGGCACATAGCAGGTTGACTGGTGATGTAGCTTTTGTCTCCCTAAGGCCAGGGAATGGGAAGACCGGCACTGCCATGCACAGTAGGAGTGAGTCATTGCCTGTATCTGTCTAGATAGATCAGAGTTTGCTGTGGTAACAATCCTCAAATCTCGGAGAATTAAAGCAACAAAGGATTATTTCTTATACCACATCCATCGCATGTCTGTTTTATGTTGTTCTCACCGTGGGACCCATGCTGATTAAGTGAAATGTTCCTGGTCACTTGGACAGACGGACAGAGAACATGATGAATCTCACCCTGGCTCTTAAAGCTTCTACCCTGAAGCGGCATTTCAATGGTCGAAGCAGTCACATGGCCACGTACTTCCCTGCAGGGTGGGGAGCAAAAGAGGACTGGGAACATTTGGTGAACAGCACTGATGCCTGCCACCTGCCCACCACTGTGCTTTCTCTGTGACTTCCCAAGGTCTGGGTCTGAGTGTCGTATGTTTCTGTGTCACCATGAACATCGATCATGAATTAGTCAAAGAAATGTCATTTAGGTTAAAGATGAATTGAGGTGCCACATTTGAAGGGCAGAGGTATGGTGAACAAAAATGCTTATTAGGGTAGTAAGAGGTGGTCTGCAGAAGCAGCTTGCTCCTCTGACCCTGGGCAAGTTATTTGAGCCCCTCGGGTCTTCTTTTGCTCATTCATTTATTCATGCATTAGTTTATGAGCCCAAGGACTAGTGATGAGTCCCAGGCCAGGGATTCTTACTAAGCACTTGTTTAGCTCCTAGCCTGGTGCTAGGGGCTGTAAACTGGGTTCCAGGATTCCTGTTTCCTGCTGCTGGGTCCTGGTGGCCTTTAAGGAGGGATATTATTGCCTATGGGAAGCGAATCTTTCTCTCTGCCCTGGCACATGAGCCCTTGGGCTTCTTGGACTTCCTCATGCTCTATCTGTATGTGGCAAGTAGGGGCAGCCACCTTTCTTGGAAGCAGGAGCATGTAGAAACACCTCTATAGGCCTTGCCCTTCCCCTTCCACCTGTGAGACTCTGGGGCTGAGCCTGCAGGCCTAGGGGTATGGAAAGGTAAGGTGGTGAGGTTACTAAAGGATGGAGCCACATGAGAACAGGCTTGAATATGGGGCTGGGGTGGTTCTCTGTCCTGCGAAGTGGTTTAGAACCCCTTTGTTAATTGCATTTTAACACCCGGGCCACGCTTGCAGGGTGTCAAAGAGCTGGCTACCCTGTGGACCTTGCTTTTGTGGTTTGTCACCGGCTTTGTCCCTGGTGACTTCCAGCAGGGTCAAGAAACACTGGTGGAGGTGGTGGGACTTCAGGTTCTTCTGCTCGTGGTTAACGTACTACCCTTAGGCTCGTCTCCTCCTTTTTTAGGGCTTCTGTTTTCTCTCCTACCTGGAATAGAGGGAGAGGTAATGGTGGTCTACAGCAGTGGTCCCATTCTTGGCTGGTCATCAGAGTCCTCAGGGGACTGTGTAGACCTGTGCTTTGAAAATCTTTGGTCTAAGTGAATGCCAGCATTCCTGATTTGTCTTATCTTCATTATAGCAGTGGGATATTCATAATGTCTCAACATCTGTTTTCTCCCTTAAGGGCTTTTTTTTTTTTTTTTTTTGGTTCAGACAGGGCAAGTGGCTGTGTTGGCCCAGCAAAGGGCCTGGCTAGTAGGAAATGTTTAGTGCCGATGAAACATAACGATAAGTAATGCTGTCCAGCACCTAGAGTGGACAGTGGTGAGGCCAGCTTTAGAGCTGTATCTACTTTCTAGCTGAGTGACCTAGACAAGTCTTTCATTTTTTTCTTTCTTTCTTTCTTGGATTTGGTTTTCTCATCTGTGAAGTGAGGAGAATCTGCCCTTCCTGTCGCTCGTGGGGTTACTGTGAAGCATACACCCTTCAGGTTTGAGAAGCAGTGTGTGCAGCCCCTGAGTTAGGGTGATACCCTGGTTTGGGACTGCTGCCGTCACGCTGACGGCTCTCAGCAAAGTGCTCACCAGCCAAGGATTCTGGGAAGCCCATTTCCTCCATTCTTGGGCCTGGTGGGGTTGGCCAGGGCTGGGCCTGGCTGGGCGTTTCTTGTGGTTTTTCCTCAGGAGGCCGCAGGCTGGTAATCTGAGAGTAAGTGGACCTGGGCAGGCTTCTGGAGGTCTGTTACGTCTCGCTCGCCCAGTAGCCAGGGAGAAGTTCCTAGAGCCCTGATGTCTATCAGCTGGATAGCTGGAGGGACCAGCTCCTCCCTTCTTGGGCTCTGTCAGCCTGTGCTGCGTGGCTGCGAGCCGTGGCGGGGCCATCGGGATCCTGGGTCAGAGCTACACTTCTGGTGCTGCCTCAGACTCTGCGTGTGTCCTGGATTTTGGGAGAGCTGAGGCTGGGCTTTCCTGCATGGGTAAGGTTTGGGGAGGGGTCGGGACGTGGGGCTAGGCAGAGGTTGACCCTGAGGAGAGGTTCGATGAACTCCCTCTCTGTGTTTTCCCTGTTTACCTGTACTAGCTGCTGGGGCCTGTGCCAGTCTATTCCGCAGGGCCCAGGAAGCATTAAAAAAAAAAAAAAGCGGCTTTGAGGAATTTGTCGTCCTGATACTCTGGAGAGGGGCCCTCACAGCAGCTGGAATTAAATGAGTGTCCCCTGTATCTCTTTCGTCCACACCCTGAAGTCTGAGTGGTGAGCCTGGGAGGGTCGAGGGCAGCAGCATATCCCAGGACACACAGTTCCAAGGCAGGGTCTGTGCTAATGCATCAGAAGCCCATCAGGGCACCATGGGATACCCGGGCTTGTTGGAAAGTGACAGGTGGAAATAAGGGATATGGCGGCCCCAGCTTCAGATTTGGCCTCCCAGGGATGGGCGACTGGGCCCTACACACCCACTGCAGCGGTTCGGGCCATGTGTGACTCTCAGCTTTTGGAGTGTTTTGATCCCCAGTCTGGGGTGCCCACTCAGCTTGCTCAGGTCCCTGCTCTTTCCAGGCTTCTGGCTGCTGCCACCAGCTGCTCCAAGGAAAGACCCTGGTTGCCCACTGAGTGACCATTGCCACGAAGAGACCCTGTTTCCTCTCCAGATGACCTCCCTAATGTCCGGCCACCCTGCAGCTTGGCTGTCTGGTTTCAGCCCTTCACCCGTGTGCCAGACAGACAGGGTCTGTCCCCCAGGGCTTGGTCGGGGAGGCCAGCCCCAGCCCCAGCGGTTCTCACACTCTGGGTGAGGGGTCCAGGAAGACTTGGAGCTCCATATTGTTTAAAAAAAATGATTCTGACACTCGTGAAAACAGTAAGGCACGCTTTATTCAGGAGTGTCGTGATAGGTATAAGGACTACAACCGTGGGGAATGGGGTTTTGCAGTAGGGGAGAGAGATTGGGCTCAAGCCCAGATGTTACAAGGGAGCAGAGGTGGGTGGGTGGATGGATGGTAAATTTATAGGAGGGTAGGGTAATTCTTTGCTAACTGACCTGACAGTTCTTGCTGAAGGCAGGCTAGGGTGATCAGGTGTCATGTGGCGGGTGCCACACGGGGAGGAGGAGGAATTTGGTCAGATGTGGAAGGTGATCAGCTATGGAGGGTGGGAGATCCTGGCTAAACTGCCTTAGCGGGATTCCTGCTAAAACTGGACTCTACAGGGACAGAGACAGAAGCCCGGGTTTGGGCCTCATGGGGCAGAGGGCTCAGAGGATCCTGACTAGTTTGGTCAAAAAGACACTGTCAGTGTACGAGGCACTAGCCTGAGCTCGTCAGCACTCACGCTTGTCGCTCAGGAGTGGTGCCCCGCTTTGTGGGCATCACTCCCTTGCTTCCAGAAACCTCGTCCTTTTCTTTTCAGCACCTACTGGCTCCTTGGCCCCTGGACCACCCTCTGCATCCAGGAAACAGTATGGACCCGTGGCCTTGGTTCCCTGTGCCCCCCCTCACCCCGCCCCCAGGCCAATGCTGGCTGCCCTTGTTGCCAGATCTGTTGGGAGCCAGATAACAGCCATTTGACTCTGGACAGCCCTCCCTACCTGACCCTCTTTCCTTGGCCTGTGTACCTTGTGTTTCCTGTTCTCTGCATCCTGGGCAAACCAGTCTGACAACTTTATGGATCTCCCTCTTCCACAGGCCTGGGACCCGACTGTCTAATCTGTCTGAGCTGGGCCAAGGGAGGTGCAGTGGGTGATCCCCTCCCTCCCCATCAGTGCTGCTCCAGGGGCCTTCTGGCCTGATCCCCCGCTGCTTCCTTCCGCTGCCCAAGGCCTTCGATCCTCCTGGTTTTCTCTGCCCCTCTTGTCTGTTTGGTCACACCCTGCACAGATGACCCTGTTGGGTGTGCCTGCTACTCCTGGGGGGGCTCCTGTCTCGACAGTCAGCCTGTTAGGAACCAGACCCTCCACTGTTGTGAGAAAAAAGGGTGTGTGCAGAAAATCTGCTGGCTGCGGGTTCGGGCCTTCCCCCCTTCCTGAAGGCTGGCTTCCACCCCTGCAGGGGACAGTGGCTCTGTGCAGCCATCCTACCTCCACTGTCATCGTCTCCTGGTGTCCTAGCTGCTTCCTGTAAAATACAAGTAATGACATAAACATGGACAAAGGGGCCTGTCAACAAAAGAGCTGGTGGGAGCCATGGGGTATTCATTCATTTCCGAGGGAGCAGGGAGGTGCGAGTGGTGTGTGCCCTGGTGGAGGGGTGGGATGGGCAGGCCTGTCGGGGGGCCCCTCTGGGCTAGGGAGTCCTGAAGCTCTCTCTGTGGGAAGACAGATGCGGGGAGGTGGGGCAAGCACCAGCTGGGGGGCTGCAGGGTTTGTTGTGTTGAGGGTCAGTGCCTACCTGGGTGTAGGGCACTGCCCGCTCATGCAGAAAGGCGGTCAGAGAGGGGCCGGCCTTGGGCTGATGGAGGGTTGTAGGATTCTGCACCGGAGGTGCTGAGGGCCCACTGAGGGCCCAGGAACTTGTCTCCAGCAGCTGAGGTCTGAGGGCTCCAAGTGCCTGTGTGATTCTACTTGTTGTGGAGTCTCATTTGTGCTCCTTAATTTGGGGGCTGCTTCTCGAACATTGAACACTCATCAGAAAGCCTCTAATAGGATAGGGGAGCCAAACTTAACATGTTCCCTCTTTCCAGCCACCTTTCTCTGTGGTCTGGGTGGTCTGCGAGTCATTAGGAGATCTTTGTCGTGGGCTGCGAGGTGGGGCAGGGAACTTCTGCTAGGTAGAGAGAGCTCCATCCAGGAACCACTCCCCGCCCGCCAAGTGGTCTCACCCCAATGGTCTGGCCAGTCCTGGTTCTAATAGGCATTGTGTCATACCCCTCAGAAGCAGGAGAGAGACTGGGATGGTTATTATATTGTTCCTTAGGGGGAAAATCACTTGGAGGAAATACATCAGTGCTTCTGAGTGCGGAGTATTTATTGACGCGTCAGTTAAAGTAGGCTTTTAAACAACATGTGCGTACTCCCTTAGTAAGGAACAAATGTGCAAACCCATCTCACAGCTCCATTTTGCAGCTTGCATTTCCTGAAAGGTACAGGGAGTTTAGTGGTTAAGGGGTTGGAGTTTAGAGCTGGGATTTTGGAGAAACTGTTTTTAGCCTGTTCTTGGAGTTGGGCCAGGCCTAGAAATCTGTTGAAATAGCTTTCTTCAGCTGCTAAAATTGGGATGAGTTTGTAACACTAGGACCTTGAGCCTCACTGATGACTGGGGGGGGCCCTGAGAAGGGTCCATGCTGAGGCCTGGGATGCCTGCGGCTCAGTGCCCCCAGAACCTGGGGGTATTGCAGTCTCATCGTGGACTGAGTGGACCTGGCTACAGATGGTCCTCTGTATGGAATAACTTAGGTTTCCCTTCTGCCTTGGTCAAAATCGGCTCTTGGTCTTCCTGGGAAGGCTTTCTATTTAGGGACTTGGGGAGGAGTTGTGAACAGGGAACTCTCTGAGTTGGTAAGTCTGTCTTTATTCCAGAGGCTGGCACTCTCTTCCCCTTTTCCCCCCCTTTTTCTTGTTCTAGGGAGATGCCACAAACTGCCTGCCAAGAGCTACAAGCCAAATTTTTTGTGCCACGAACTTTAGGGATTTTAAATGTCAATTTAGTTTTAACTTTTTTTCTTTAAAAGAGTACATAATGAAAGATACATAAAAATATATAGTGAAAATTAATATTTCCACCCCTGGCCCCTTCAGTTCTGCTCCCCTGGGGCCCTGTCACCATCACCAGATGTTGGGTGTCTAGTGAAGCGTCTCTGGCCTCCTCTTGTCTATCGCCATGCCGTACCCTACTTAGGGGGTTATGACTTCTACCCTGAAGTTTATCTTGGGATTGTCCATTTCAGCACACACAGTTCAGGCCATTCTTTTTAACGGCGGCATGTTATTCCTCTGGGTGGTCAACCATGATTCACTTTATCAGCCCCCCGTGGATGGACATTGAGGTTGCTTTCAGTGTTTGGTTCCTCCAAGCCAAGCTGCAGGAATGCCTCACATGTACATTCTCAGAGGTCTGTCGTAGAGATGGCTAGACGGGGAATCCAGGCATGGGGTGCTTGACCAGAAAAGAAACACGCTGTTTTGATTCCAAGAGGGAGCATGAACATTTCAGAGTTTTTCTTTTGGAGGGATCTTGTGTTTCTGCAGTCAGAGCCTGTCTGTTTCAGCTCAGGTCAGCCTTCTTCCAGGGCACCTGGTGTTTGCAGCTCTCGGCTGTGCCCTGTGGGCCTGCCTGTGCATCCAAAAGTGTGATGTAAGAGTATGAAGAGGCAGTCAGAGCCAGATAGGGTCTAGGGAGGTTCTGGGGAGGCGGGGAGTGGGGAGGCTTTTCGTACGTGGGCTTGAGCGGCCCCGGGAGTTTGCAGGAATTGGGCCAGGTGTGAGGTCCGGCATCCTGGCTGAGAAACAAACAAGGAGTTGGGAATCAGCTTTTAGAAGAGCAGATTCCTCCTGGGTTTCAGGGGTTGGTGTGAAGCCTCTTGTCCAGGCCCCACTGGACCTTCCGCGGCTCTGGGATCCCCCATCTCCCGCCTGCCGAGAGGCTCTGCCTTCTTTGTACTGCTTCAGGGCCCTGGGCCTGACTGCCACCCTGAGATTTTAAAAGCCTGTGTACAAGGCACCTGGTGTAAATAATAGATGGGTTTTTCTGTTTTGAGCAGGCGGCTTCCTTGCAGAGCAGAAGCAGGGGGTGAGGGCAGATGAGGTTTTCTTCCTGGGATGGGTTGGGGCAGGGAGGCAGGGATGTGAGAGAGGGCTTACGTTGGAGCCATCTACTGGGATCCTTCTGGGAGTCCTGGGAGTGCTCTGGCTGTTTCCCCATACTTGTGGCCACCGTGTACCCCAGAAAGGACCATAATCTTCCCCTATCTGGCTCTGGCCACCCCATGCCTGCAAAGGGCAGGGCAGGGAGCAGGGAGATTTTAGGGAAGGCTGGCAGATAGCCCCCCTAAAAAGAAGGGTGCCCGATATGACCCTGACCTGGTGAGTTTGAGGCCTGCGTCCTTGCCCTGTCTCTCCCACCATTGCCCTTACATGCCGCCCCTGTGAGAAGTCCACAGCTTCCCATGCCCACCGCTCTGTTGTACGGGGCTTGGAGCTTGGTAGCACAGAAGTTTCTGTTGTGGCCGGGTGACAGCTAGGGCTGACCTGTGGGGCTGAGGAGGTGGCGCCTGGGAACTGACAGTGGAGCTATTCATGGGCTCTGCCCCGGTTTCCTGCTGCCTTCCATTGTGAATTATTTTGGGGGGAGGGGAGGAGGAGAGGGGGTGGCCAGTGGCTCCATTGTTGCTGGTAGCGGGAGCCCATTATGCTAATAGAAGTCCTTTAGTGAACAGATCTTAGCCACTCCAGGGCCCCACTCATGTTCTCTGATGTTGGGTGAGCTGCCTAGCCCAACCCTGCCCTCTCCCAGCGCTCCCCATCCCTGGAAATCTGGAGGGACCCTGCCCTTTGTGGGTACCTCTGTCAAGATTCCCCTTCCCCCCTCAAGCCCCCTAGCTGTGCCTGGAACCCCCCTGGGTGTGAGAGCTCTGAGCAGCTGAGCAAGGAGCAGGGGTGCCCAGTGCCTGTCTTATCAGCCACCTGCCCGCTGCCTCTGGGAGTGGTGTCTGCCTGAGCTCTCCCGGCCCAGCTGCACCCTTGGGTGGGGGCCAGGCGTGTGCCTGGGTAGCTGTCAGTTTTGAGGCCCCCATTTTCCTTTGTACCTCAGCGCTCAGCCCGGTGTCCCCTGTGCCTCGCTGGAGCACTCAGCTGTAGAAAAGCCTGCTTGCTGGCAGGCCGGCCTGCAGTCTCTCCACCCACCCCCCCACCCCCACCCCGCTGCCTGAGCCACGGCCATTTTCCTTTGTTCTGCCATCTCCGGGCTCTTGAATCTCAGGCAGGCGGCGGCAGGCTGGGCAGGCAGCAGGCAGCGGGTGCACAGCACCAGCGGAAGCCCTCACGACATGAATCTTCCCACTGAGCCGGTGGTGTGCAGTCTGCCGGCTGTACCGTCACTTCCCCCAGCTGTACCCCCAGCTCCCCGGTGGTGCTGAGATTTCCGTTTGTTTAAAGAGGGTCTTGCATCTTATTGGATCACAGTGATGCTGACTTGTACAGTGGGGACAGAGAGAGGGCTTGCCTGTTTGTGCCACTGAGGGTGTGTGAGAGGGAGAAGGATGGGGGGGAGGGCGAGTTCATGGATGCCTTTGGGAGCACCAGCCTCCTGGTCTTTGGCAGAAAAAGCCACTCGCAAGTGTAAATTTTGATCCCTTTACCTCCTGGTCCTTCTCCATGAAAGAGTCGTGTAGGAAAAGCTCTTAGCATTTAGTGGCAGGGGTAGTTGAGAAAACAGTAGGTTTTTTTTTTTGGTCTCTGTGGTTGTGGGAATTTTTCTCCAACTGAGGGGAACCATCCATCCCCTGCCCCTTGGCATCTGCATGTCTCTCATCCCCAGTTTTTGGTGGGCAAAAGGAGCTTCCTCCTGGGGGTCTGATTTCACCCAGTGTGAGGTCACAGGCCAAGCTGAGGGTTACTCTCTGGCATCTCTTTCTGGAAGTGTGCCCGTCCCAACTCATACATCTCCAGCTTTCTAAACCGCAGCCGGAATCTGAAATGTAGCTTTGACATAAGAGTTGTTTGGTATGAGAACTCCGGAGCTCTCACTACTTTTTTTCGTGTTTAGCATTTTTTTTTTAATCTTTTCAAAACCCATCCGTCTTGAGATCAGCCTGGCTGTCTTATCTGACTCTTATCAGGCAACCTCGCAAATTAGGAAGCAAGTCCCAGCCCTGGACAGGGTTGCCCCTTGGAGTGCCCTTGTTTCAGCAAATGTTGTACAAGACTCAGCAAAAATAGCTAAGTTCGCTGTCATATGCATTGAAACACAGATGCAGCTTTTAGGGTAGTTGGGCCCAAACAAGTGTGGGAAAGGTCGTGACTGAGGCAGCACGCTGCTCCGGAAAAGCGCAGGGAAATAAGGAGAAGGCTGAGGTTGGGTCCCAGCTGTGCGACTGGCCCTCTGGGTGACCTTGGCAATTCATTTCCATGGGAGTAGGTCTCTGGAAAATGGAAGGGTTGCTCAGATGAACTTTGGACGTTTTTGAGCCGTGACTCTTTGAGTTCTGTGAATCTAAGTCCAAAATGCTTGGTCGCTACACTGAGCCCCTCTCACCAACTCAGGGTACCTTTTTGGAGGAAATGTCATCATATGGGGTTAACGGAGGGCATCTCTTCCCCCGGGGCATTTCTTCCTCAGGTTCTTGAGGGGCTGGTGATGGTGAAACCCACCCGTCCTGAGCCCAAAAGCACACGGCCAGTCCTCAGGGGCTGAGTGTGACACCAAGGAGCCCACTGATAAATAGTCCTGCCTCAGACAGTGGCATTGACCCTTTTCTTGGAAATACCACATTCCCTCTTTGGTGAACCTCTGGGGATGGAAAGAAAGCTCTTTATTTTACTTCCCACCAAAGTGAGGCCAGGCTGTTAAAAGTAAAAACAAAACCTATAAGACAGAGATACCATCTGTACTTAAATATCCAACTTGGTCCTGGGGGTGGCGGCTAGATTTACATTTTGTCTTTATTTTGTTAAAAATTCCAGGAGGCAAAAATGGGTTTCTGGCCCTTTATCTGCCTCTCCCCACCCAGCCTCCACCCCCTGGGAGGCCTCCTGTGCCCCATGGCTTTCCTCCCATTGTCTGCTGGGCTGGGATCAGCCTTGTCACTGTTCTGGGCTGTGTGTTTCTGCCCTGCGTCGCAGGAGGTCTGTGGTCTTGGAAGATATCCAAGGGGCAGGGAGTCCAGCTTTGATAAACATTTGGTTAGAGTAGCTTCCACAGCTGTGAAATGGGAATAAAAATAACCTGTGAGGATCCAGTGGGATGCACTAAAATACTGAGCAGATTCCACATTTAAAGCATTCCTCCGCGAGAGCTGATTGCATCCCTGTCAGTGGACGCACGATTAGGTGGGTGGGCTTTCCCCCATGACTTGCCTTAAAGGTCTTTTCCCTCCATCAGTGTTACTGCTTTCCTTTTGGGCCCCTTACACCCTCACTGTTCAGAGTACTGCCCACAGGCCTGTCACTGGGCAGCACTGGCAACACCTGGGAGCCTGTAGCGCTGCAGACTTGCCTCACAGCAGCTGACGCAGAATCCGCTTTGAACTAGATTCCCAGGTGATTTCATGCGCTTTCAAGTTTGGCTCAGACACCTCGTCCCGCCCTGCCCCACCCTGAGACTCTCGCACCTTCTTCTGTCTCTTTTGTGGTTTTGCCGTCTTCACCCTCTTGCCCTCCTTAAAGCTGCCGACTTTAAAGGGCTCTGCCAGCTCCGGCTCCGTGGCTCCCACCCCCTCGGGCGCGCAGTTTCCAGCAGGTAGCCCTGGGCGCTGGCGGTGTCTGGGAGGTGGGTCTGGGGACCGTGGAAGCAGCCTTGGCGGGCAGCTGGCTCCCTGAAGCCTGCTGGCGAGGTCAACTTTGGGGCACTGAGCCGAGGAGGTAATTGGAGCCCTCTTTTGTGAAAGGGGGTGCAGAGCCTCCCTCGGCCATCTGGTGCCACTTGCCCCGCCCCATCCGTCCAGCTGGGAGACAGGAGATCAAAATCAGGTTGTAAATGTTGTTTGCTTTTTGTAGAAACACAAAGCATTCTATATATAAAGGTGTTTTGGTAGACGTTGAAGTTCAAATAAATAGTCCAGAAAAGGGATTGTAAATTAATTTTTTTTAGCGGAAAAATGTGTGAGATGACTCTCCTGATTTTGTTACGATTGCCTGCCCTCCCCCTGCATTCTGGTTGAGGTGGGTGGAGGGCTCGTGGGTGTGAGCTTGGGCCCCCAGGCCTGGGGATGCCCCTGGCTTTCCGGGACTGTTTTAGGGACTAAGCCAGTAATCTTCCATCTCTTTGTGGATTCTTCTCAGCTTTTTTCAGTAGAGTTCCACCATTGATTTGCATTTTAAAAAAAATCTGCTTCTCCCTCCCCCACCCCTCTTATTCCTCTTCTCTTTTACATTTTCAATGCACTTTGTTATATTTATTTATTTTTCTCCAGCGGGCTTCACCTTTTGCTTTCCTCCCTCTGTGAGCCTGACCCCAGGCTGTTTGCCTTGCTCGGAGGCCAGGAGCCAGGCTGTGCCCTGGCCTGGTGAGCCCCTGTCTGCCCAGGGCAGGATTAGGGGGTGCTCCCAATGCTGACCTCGGAGTGAAGTGGGTTGGTTGGTTGTCTTACAACACAGTATATTGTAGTGAACTGTGCAATTTTGGATACAAAGATTTTGAATATCTTAGAGCCACAGTATTTTATGCCTTTCAGGCGTGGAGAAATGGAGGAAAAGGAGTAAATGTGTGTAATTCTAAGTTCTCCTATATAGTTTCTTTGTGTTGGGGCAGAGGAGGGTGGGGGTAGGGCAACCCCTGCAAAGAGAACATTTCCCACCTACATTAGACGGGCAGGTCACATCCTCGCACCGGAGCAGCCCCCCTAAGAGCTGCCCAGGACTCAGCTATTGGAGCAGAATTTACTTCTCTCCGAGAGCAGGCCCACTTGTCACTCAGTATGTTTGCGGCTGTTAGGAGTGGCCCCAACCGCAACTGTGTCAGCCCTGCAAGGGCAGCCACACCGGTGGGGTCTTGGTGCCATCCTCAGGGCCTGGCCCAGAGCTGGGGCCACACTGGGGCTCTGTTGAGACTGTTGGCTGCCACCATGCTGGGTTGTAGCTGTTAAACCCACTGCTGTGGGGAACATTTCCTGACCAGCTTCCCGCCTCCTCCTTCCTTCCTTCCTGGGCCCCATCCTGCCCTCCTGCCCCTGCCTGACGGCATTTAGCAGAGGGAAGCGTGTCCTGAGCCCCCTGGATCGGGCACGGGTCTCACTCGAGTTCTTGGTGTCCACAGCCCCATTCTAGGTGCCTGGCACGCAGCAGGTGCCGGGACATGTAGAAACAGGTCCTGAGGTGTTCATCTCCCACAACAAAAGCCTTTCCCCCAGGGGCTCGCAGAGTGAGTTAGGGCACTGGTGGATTGCTGTGCCCTTGGCTTCAGTCGCGCCTTGGCCTTGGCTTAGGCCCTTCGTGGGGAACCTCAGGGTGGACAGAGGGTCCAGGCCTCTGGGTCCTGAGGTCTGGAGGTCACAGCACATAGGCCTCATGGGTTCTTGTCCATGCTGAGGATGTTGCTGTAGACTGGGTCCAGATCACCACGTCCTGTGTGCACCTGGCTTCTGGGTGTAGACGTTTTGTGTGCACTTAAGTTTTCAGAAACAGGCCTGCTGTGATTATCGGGGCACAAGGTGCCGTACACCGTGACGGCGGGGCTCCCCATCCTCACGTGAGGAGGCAGCTTCACCTGCAGCAGCAGAGGGAGGGCAGCTGGGAGGCCAGGATGGTGCCAGGCCTCCTCCCCCACAGCCTTTTGAGAGGCTGGGGGGCAGCAGCTGTGGGTGACCTGGCCCCGCCTCACCTGGGTGGGCGGGCACCGCCCTGGTGCTGCCTGAGCAGTTGAGTGAGCTTCCTGGTGAATCATCTTCAAGATCCGTGTTTGGGCCCCAGACTTGTTAGTTGCCCAAATGTTTTTTTGTTTGTTTGTTTAAAGGAAAATGGCCACAAATTCTGCATTTTACTGGAGGTGAGTTATTTTGTAGACTCTGCCTTCATTTGTTTTGTTTGTTTTTTGATGTTTCGTCAAGATAAAACTCGGGTTATGCATTTTGTGGTGTGTCCTCAGTGTACCCTTTCAGGAGGGATGGATGTTGGCTTGAGGACCTCATTACTAGTGATGACAGTGGTGGTCACTTGGATAAGGCTGGGTTTCTGCTGGGTTTCTCCACTGCTGAGCTACTATTATGTTCTTTGTAATTAGTAAGTGTCCTATGGGGAGATACTTTGAGACTAGGTAAACATGCTGCTTTCTCATCAAATTTTGATCAACTGGTTTTAGAACCTGTTTACTGAATGTTTTTGTGTCATCCCCTGCCCCAGTTCACATATTGAAATTCTAGTGCCTGGTTTGATGATGTTAGGATGTGGGGCCTTTGGGAGGTGCTTAGGTCATGGTGGTGGAGCCCTCAAGAATACGATTAGTGCCCTTACAAGAGACACCACAGGGCTCCCGTGCTGCTCCATCTTCTGAGGACATGGTGAAAAAGTGCCAGCTTTGAACCAGGATGAGACCCTTGCCTGACCATGCTGGCGCCTTAATCTTGGGCTTCCCAGCCTCCAGAACTGTCAGGAATAAACTTCTGTGCTTTAGAAGCTGCCTGGTCTGTGGTATTTTGTCCAGTCTGGTGTTTTGTTATAACAGCCTGAACAGACTGAAAACCCATTATCAGTTATTTCTGTTGTGGTTGCTGAGTGGCAATGATTTAATTACATTAATTTTACATTTATCATTCTGCTGTAAAGAACTTTCCCTTCTCCTCCACTTGTTTATTTATCCATTTATATATATTAGAATGGACTCATGGATTCTTACTTTATTCAATGAGTTAAAATGTATTAGTATTATTGTTTATTTTGACACTCACATTGTTCCAGACTGGGCCAGTGGGGGTCCCTTCAAACTGAGGGCTGTGAAGGACAGCTCTTAAAAATGTGAATTTCCAGGTCTGTCACAGTCCTATTAAACTAGTCTCTATGTGCAGTTTGGAAAAAGCTCCTTGAGTGATTCTCCTGTTCTGTGGAATTTGGGATCAGCTGGACCAGGCCAGTCATTTTCAAGTGTGTAGCTCATGGAGCCTGCCCTTTCCACCAGCCACTTGAAGAGACCTGCTATGCCCACCTCCATGCTGGGTTTCTGGGTCAGAGTCTCTGTACAAAAGCTCTTGTAGCTTGAAAAGTAATAAAAATAGTAAGTTTGAAAATCGCTGCATTAGGTGACCTCCATTCCAGGCCCAGCATTTTTCCCGCTGAGCCCTCACCTCCCCACTTCCCTCCTCTGACCTACATCCCTCGCTCCCTCAGCTTCTTCCCTGGTGACAGCACTGAGGTAGACAGATGTCTCCTCACCAGATCAGTGAGGGGCCCCTTGGTGCTCCTCAAACTCAGCAGGTTTGGGGTTGTGGGTTTTTGGTGGTGGAAGCTCATAATGCCATGTTTGCTAAAAACAGAGTTTCATACAGGAAGCCAATTCATACAGCACTTAGAATCCTAGGCCCGTTGGAGAGCCTGGTGGGGCTCAGAGCTGGTGGCCTAGGCTTTCCTGGACCTCCACCTGGAGGCTATCCCAGGTCTAGCAGTCAAGGGCCTGAGGGTCTCTGAACTCTGGGAACCTCCCTTCTCCCACACCTGTGTGGCAGGGCCTGTGCTTGTGACCCTGTGATAAGGGACGGTGGCCCACCCTAACACCTGGCTGGCTTTGTAGTGTCTTCCCATAGTGAAGAGTCAAACTTCCAGACCCCTGTGAGTGGCTGCTGCCACCATGTCCAACCTTGCACTGTTTCTGGCAGACTCTGAGTATGGGGAGTTGGGTCCTGAGGGGTATGGGTTAGGGGAGGACTTAGACACTTCTGAGGGTGAGTCAGAGCTGAGTGGGGAGCCCGTGGACCTGACCCCTCCTTCCCCTCTCAGGGTGGCGGTGCCCCAGAGCTGAGGCATGACGTCCTTCCTGTGTGTGATTCCCATGGGCAGTGAGGCAGCCTACTCTGGCCTGCCTTTGTGACCATCTCTCCTACTGGAACCCATTTCCCTTGAAAGTCACCTGTCTCCTCCTAGACTTCTCCCCTTGGGCCTCCCTGTTCCTACGGCCAGTACCCAGTGGGTACTGAGGACCTGGAAAGTCCAGGGCCTAAGGTGTGCTGTTTGGAGGTGTAGCAGGGTTCCCAGCTCCATTGGGAATATGGCTGCCCTTCCCTGGGATGGGCCTGTGGGCAGGTACAAGTACTGGGAGCCTCGAAGGCCAGGTAGAAAGGTTGAATCTTGGTGAATGGCTGAGTCTGGAGAATGAGGCAGGGGGGGGGCCAGCAGGATAACTTGGGTTCTAGCTCGGGATATGGGTGGATGGTGTTGTCCAGGTCAGCATAGTTCAGCTGGGTTCTTTGCTTAGGGGTCTTACATGGCCCAAATCAAGGGGTAGGCAGGCTGCATTCAGAAGAGGTTCTGGGGCAGAACCTAGTTCCTTGCTGTTTGTTGTAGAACTGAGGTCCTGTTTCCTTGCTGGCAACCAGGGCTACCCTCAATTCCTGGAGCCTCTCTCTGGTCCTTGTATGTGGCTCCTCTGTCTCAGCTCCAGCAACAATGCATTGCATCCTTCTCATGCTTGGAATCTCTCTGACTACTTTGCCCTCAGCTGGGAGAAAGCTCTGCTTTTAAGGGCTCATGTAATTATACTGGACCCACTCAGTTTCCCTATTTTAAGTAAATTGATTATTTATCTTGATTACATCTGCAAAATCTCATTTGTCCTTTCTTTTATATGCTTATAAATTATACTTCCTGTTTTTTGACTTTGCTCAGTAAAAAGATGGCAATTAAAAAATTTTTGAAGTCATCCTAGAGATCCATGTAAAAATGGTGGATTGAGTGGACACACCTAATTTTATTTTATCCTAAAACCCCACAAGAGTTAAGATAAAGGGAATTTTTAAAAAGCAATCAATCTACGAGGACAGGGAGAATGGGAAAGGAAACAACAGCAAGAAAAAAATTGCAAACCAATAATTAGATGGGTGAGGGGCTCAGTTTGAAATGTAGGAGTTGGTGTCACCATATTATTATATTAGGGGGGTTTGTGGGGGGGGAGCATCAGAGGTGGCTAAATATAAGAATTGTTTGAAAGCAGTTGATGTGGTTAGAGCCCTTTCCTTTCTCAGTGGTGCTTGGTGACTGCTTCTTCCCTTTAGCTGGACATTGGAGATTCCTTCTGCTGAAGGAAAAACCAAGGGCCTGGGAGACTCCAGGTGTTCTGGGAGGTTCATATGAAGACTACCTCCATTCCCCAGCCTTTTATCCCACTTGGCTCCTAGAACACTGACAGCCAGCCCCTTACCTTTCAGGCAGGAGATTAAAAGACACTTCACTGGGGAACCTGACTGGCCTAAGAGGAAAGAACTAAAGATGCTGATGACACCTTTAGCAGATGGCCCAGCCAGATCTCCCTGCACAGAAACTCACCTGCCCAAGAACTCAGTGCTACTAGTCAGTTCTTAGGCATCTATTCTTAGTCATGAGGATTACCAAGGATTGCTAATATCTGAAGAAAGTACCTAACATGAAAGGAAGCAAAACAAGTAGGGGGGAAAAGGAAACTTGAAATAAATATTCTACTTAGAGAGAATATTTTGAAAAAAATTAGACATTTTCTCAGAGAGATAAGAGAAATATTATATCTATGAAATATGAATAGGATACTATACAAAAGGAACATTTAGAAAACAAAAAAGTATTAA
Source organism: Phocoena sinus (assembly GCF_008692025.1). Classification (NCBI taxonomy): domain Eukaryota; kingdom Metazoa; phylum Chordata; class Mammalia; order Artiodactyla; family Phocoenidae; genus Phocoena; species Phocoena sinus. Next base: position 31,309,529 of record NC_045778.1, read on the forward strand.
AAGTTTAAAAGAGTAAGAGCAGAGCAAAAATGTCAGAATTATTAGAATAATTAGAATTATTATAAAATTGAAAGAGTCTTCCAGAAAATAGACAAGAAAGATGAAGGGATGGATAATAGAGCACAAGAGGTAAGAAATTTAAGGAATCAGCCCCGGTTCCCATATCCATTAATATAGGAGCTGCAGAAAGAGAGAACAGAGAAAAATGCAAGTGGGAAAATCATCCAGAAAAAAATTTCCTAGAAAGATACAGGTTTCCATATTGTATGGACTCATCAGATGTTGAGCCAAGTGGATGAAGATAGACCAGTACCCTGAAATGTCAGTGTGCTGGGGAGAAAGGGATGATCCTACAAGTTTACAGAGAGAAAGGAACAGGTTAAATACAACGATCAGGAATCTGAGTGGTTTCAGCCTTCTCAATACCCTGGAATATAGGTAGGGCGATGCCTTCATTATTCTCAGTAGAATTGACTCCCAACCTAGAATTCTATACACAGCCAAACTTTTATTCAGAAATGAAGGTAAAATAAAGATGTTTTCAGACATACAGGGTCTGAAAAACTTCCCTTTTGCCCTGAAGATTTCCTCCACGAAGGTGAACAAAGACTGGCTCTCTCGTAGGCTGTATTCCAAATGAGGCAAAAGGGAGTTCTGGGACCCAGTCCAGATTAAAGCCGCTCAGAGGATTCCAGGAGAGGTTTCTTCTGGAAGAAGAACTAGAAGTAGGACATCTTATGTGAGTGAACTTATTGAGGGGAGATTTGGACAACTGGCATTGAATTTGGGGTTGACTATTAATAAATTCATAGAAAATTAAACAAACAGAAAAATAAGAATTATTAACTCCAGAGAACAAAAAGTTGTCTAGGAAAAGTAATCATGGTAAGACAAACATATCATATACAGAAATTTCTAAGAGATATTTGGGAAGTTAAGGTCAAGACCAGCTAGAAGTTGAGGGAGTCCCTGGAAAGGGCAAGGCCTGGCCTCGCGACCTGAGATCTGCTGTTTTTCTCAACACAGCTTTTACAGTCGCTGATTCATAGATTATGTGCAGGGACAATTTTGAAAAAAATTAAAGCAACAGCAAATCTAGAACACATGGCCTGTGATAAGGGGGAAGTCCTGTTTCACAAAACTCAGGGGTGCATGTAACTATGTGTGCTCTGGATTGATTGTTAAATGTGCTTCTTACTGTGGGCCGCCGTAAAAAATTTGAAAGCCATTGACTTCTCATTGCCAGTTCCCTTTGCACACTTCTGAATTGTCCAAGTATTTTACAGTTGAGCGTGTGCTACTTTTTAAATTAAATAAAGTGGTGGGAGGAAGAGGGAAGAGGAAGGAATCTTACAAGTTAATATTATCCCAAAGTAGACGAGCCCTGTTTACTTTGCCTACAGAGGTCATCACACTTGGGGGGCTAGCATCCTCCACCAGCAGTGGCCTCTGTTTATTTTTTTTAATTTTATTTATTTTATTTTTATAAATGTATTTATGTATTTATTTATTTTTGGCTGCGTTGGGTCTTTGTTGCTGCGTGCCAGCTTTCTCTAGTTGCGGCGAGTGGGGGCTACTCATCATTGCGGTACACAGGCTTCTCATTGCGGTGACTTCTCTTGTTGCGGAGCACAGGCTCTAGGCACGTGGGCTTCAGTAGTTGTGGCGTGCAGGCTCAGTAGTTGTGGCACGCAGGCTCAGTAGTTGTGGTGCATGGGCTTAGTTGCTCCACGGCATGTGGGATCTTCCCGGACCAGGGCTCGAACCCGTGTCCCCTGCATTGGCAGGCGAATTCTTAACCACTGCACCACCAGGGAAGACCCTCAGTTTATATTTTTAATACAAAGATGGTAATGGTAAGTGCGATGATGAAAACCTTTTTAGAAAATCACTTGTATGTCTACCAACCCATGAAACCATTTTCACGCTTTTAGTTTCCACTTTGACCTTTGACCACATGCTTACAAATTGTTTCATAATTGCAAACCAGCATGTTTAGATTTCATACTTAACTCATATTGTTTTTCTTCTTTTGGTTTCTTTCCTTGAGGCAAATTCTGAGTCATGAGTTTACTGGATTAAGGGTCTGACTTTTTTTTATTTGAATTTGAATGTCTGTAACTGTATTGCTTACCAAAGAGTTAGTAACAGTTTACTCCCATGCCAGCAAGGTATGCATGCACTAGCCTCACCGTGGCTTGCCAGCAATAGTGGTGGTGATTTTGTTAAACTAAAAAGTGTAAAACACTAGCTGCGGGTTGTCTTTAAGTTTCATTTCCAGTGACTATGAATATTTTTCCATTGATGAATTGTATTGTCCTTCCATTTCAGTATAACGCCCGTATCCTTTGTCTATTTGTCTAAAACTAGGATCTTTTGTTAAGTATGAATTTTTTGTTTTCTTTTTTTTTGACATAGAAAACAAACTCATGTTCACCAAAGGGGAAAGGGGGTGGGGGACGGATAAATTAGGAGTTCGGGATTAGCAGATACAAACTAGTACATATAAAATAGACAAACAACAAGGTCCTACTGTATAGCACAGGGAACTATATTCAATATCCTGCAATAAACCATAATGGAAAATTACCTTGCTGTACAGCAGAAACTAACACAACTTTGTAAATCGACTAAAGTATGAATTTTTATATGTTGCAGATAGTATTTACCCTTTGTCATAATAGCTGCAGCTGCAGGTAACTTATCATTTGTGTTTCCTTTTTAATTTTAATGTTACTTAATTGTATGGGAATTTTAAAACTTACCTGTTTTATATTGATATTTTTGTACTTTTGATTGTGTTTTCCTGTTGGCTCAAAAGTGAAGGAGATTGGTGCGTGTGTGTGTGCGTGCGTGTGTGTGTACATGTAGCCTTTAATATTTAGATTGGTTTTAGTGTGTTATTCAGTTCCTCTCTGATCGCAAACGAGCTATCTCAACACTTAAAATAATTCTGACTTTCCCCCTTGTTTTAAGAAGTTGATGTTTTGACAAACACATGCCTCCTATTTGCCACATAAATGCTTTATTCTGTTTTGGTAACTTTTGGAGTTGAGACAGTTTGTGGACTTGGAATTAAATTTTTCTGATAATTGTTTTCTATGCAAAAAACACAAAATAGCTTTTGGAGATTCTTCTCAATTGTGGTGGTAATTAGTATTTGTGAAAAGTTTATTCATCTTCTGTTAGGAGGCAAAGTTCTTAGTCTGTGTATGTATTTTAGGGTAAATGGTCTTGGTGTTAATTGGTTAGCTGGTAGAGAGCTGAGTTCTGCCTTCCTCTGACATGACTAGGGTTACCAAAGAAGGTGAGAAGTCAGGGACCACAGTCACTCTGGAGTCACTTTGGCTAACTTTTGGGTCAGATCTGGTTTTGGTTTCAGCGCCGCTGTCCTCATCGCCTTCTGTTCTTTGGTCCTTGGTAAATTTCGGGTAACACTTCAGGCTGGTGGCTGCGGGGCACTCAACAGTGTTTTCTCCTTCACTGAGGTTCTGAAGCTGCCAAGCCAGACCTCAGATGCTCATTGGCTTCATTCCCCCCCAAACCCAAGGCCCTGCGTTGGAGGATGTGGCTTAGGCTAGGGTCCAAACAGGTCTAACTGTTACCTGCTTCCATTTAAATTCTGGGACTTGCCTGTGTGGAGACCTGGATCTTCTGGCTGAAGTTCAGGACCTGCTTCTCCACCTCCTGGTCCCAGAACAGAGCGAGCAGGTCAGGAGTGAGAGGCAGCCTTTCCTCCCTGCTCCTTAGGTGCAGTATGGGCTGGGGTCACTCTCCTCCTGGTTCGTTGAGTGCCTTCTCTTCCCATGGGGAGGAGGAATAAACAAGTGGGTGAAGAAAGACTAAACGGTTTCCTGTCAACAGTTTCCTCTTCTGTGGGTTGGAATGGGGAAATAAGTGTCATTGAGACACCCTGCTCCAAGACCTCATAAGGTTATTTTGGTCCAACACAAATGGCACAGTCCTCATGTGAGTGCTCTGGCGGGGGAGGGGGGTGGCAGGCATGTAAGGGGACATATCTGAGTGTGACACATCATCTGATGGATGATTAGGGTGTTTCTTTCTGATCATTCCCTGGCATGGACCTGGCTGGTATAGTTTCGAGTGTTTTAAGTTACCAGGGAGTGAGGGCTTGGGGTTTACGTCATGGTTGTTGAGATTCTCCGGGTGTGGGTTCGGACCCTGACATCTGTGAAAGCAGAGTTATTTCCTGGTTGAGAGTCTTTGTTGGAGTGAGACCCTGGGAGCCCAGTGGAGGAGAGGGGAGCAGATGGTGAGAAAAGCAGCCTGCTGCAGAGAATCCACATTCCAGAGCACAGGCTCCCTGCAGCCTGTGTGCCAAGGAGATCCCTGTGGCCTTTCCATGTTCTCCCTGCTTACCTGGCTGGAGCTGAAGGAGACCAGGGATCTCCACATGGAGAGTCCCTGTGTCACCTCAGGGTCATCGTTTTTCAGAGGCCCTGGGCAAGCCGGTAGGGATGAGGTCTGCAGTGCTGTGGAAAGCATACAGGCCAGTGCTAATTAGCTGGCGTCTTTGTGGAGCCAAGACCAAGGAGAAAGAAGGGAACCTGGCTTTGTTTACTGCTTCAGAGCTCTGGGGAGAGTTCTTTACTATGCTTAGGTTAAATGATGTCCAAGGAGCGCCCTCTTGGATTCCTGAGCATTCGGGTACCATGCCTGAGCAGCCCTCCCCAGTCTCTGGGGCCCAGTTCCATGGAGGGCACGGCCATCCACTTTCTGGCTTCTTTAGGATGCACAGATGGGGAGGTGCATTTGGCCTTCCAAGGAGCAGGATTGTCTTGTCCATACAAAGAACGGGGTTTCTACCACTTAAACATTTTTCTGCCTCATAGGTCATTTCCAGCCAAGCTGGCTGTTCTCTGTCTTAAACTTACTTGAGTTTTAGATTAAAAAAATTTTTCCTGTGTGGATTAATTCACTCATCTGCAGCTAGGAAGACAAACCAGTGCTTTGGGGTTTTGTAATCTGCAAAACACAAGTGGGTGAATTTTGGTTACTTTTAGTTAATTGCTTACCAGGAGCCATCACTACTGCACTCCCAGTCTCTGTGCTGCAAATACAGCTGACAAGGTCCTTCCACCTTTGCAAGATCCTCAGAGGGACTACAGCCTTCTGCGCCCAAGCTGATACCTCGTCCATTAGGCATGGCAGGAATCACCTGGGGAATTTGTCAAAACTGGAGATTCTTGGCCCCAGCCCAGACCTGCTTATCAGAATCTCCAGAAATCTGTGTTTAGAGTAAGTCATTTTGATGCTGCCGGCTGATCTCTTGTGACATTAGGAATCAGTCGTTAAGGCCCCATTTTAGTTGAGGATGCTGAGGCCCTGAGAGGCAGACGCTTGCCCAGGTCAGGTCATGTTGCTGAAGGAAGGAATCTCTGCCTGAGAGCTCCTTTTCCTCTCCCTGCAGCCACCCTGTGTGGCCCAGGCTGTGTTCAGGCCTCCTGTGTGTCCTTGTGTCCAGTATTGTCCCTCATTACCTGGGGTTGTGTTCACACGCATTCTTGGAGGACAGTTTTGTAGAATTGCTGCTCTGCTGGTGGGATGGGGAAGTGGGCATGGGGCTGCTGGGTCACTGCCCCTCCCTGGCTGGGTTTGAGGCCAGGCAGGCCTGCACTCCCAGCTGGGCCTTGACCACGCTCCCATTGCTCCTGGAGGGAGGGGAGCCAGTGGATGGTGGTGTCCAGGCTCTGCCTGTTGGTTCTGCTCTGTGGGAAGGATGGTGGAGCAGTCAGAGCACCCGTTTCCAGAAGGATGTGGTTTTCATGTCCCTGCTTGGCAACACTTCCTCAGAACGTTACAGACCAGTGGCCAGGCCACCGAGGCCACCTTACAGGAAGGGATTTTGCCGTGGCTGCTCCACAGCAAGGCACAGAAGCTGGTCTCTTGTTGGCAGTTGCGGGTGGTTTGTCTCCCCACTGCCAGAGTAGCCTTGTTTGTTTTTGCCTTAGGCTCTGGGTTACATCTTGTTCCTCTCCTCACCCTGGGGAGTGGGACGAATAGGGGGTGGGGGGGAGCATTCCCCGTGAGCCTTAGATCCCACCCTGGGGGTCAGCTTGAGGCAGGCACCTGCCTCCTTCCCCACCATTCAGCCACTGTTTGACAGCAGGGGATAATGGAGGAGTTAAGGGTTCACCTAGGTTGCCATTGGGGTTCAAAAAGGAACATAGTAAATGTGGGCCAGGCCCTCGGAATTCATTCCCCTTTGAGGGCACCCTCGTTTGTGCAGGCTTTGGCGGATGGACACAGATAAAAAAGAGTGGCCCCTCCTTCACCCTGTGCAGTCAGTTGTTCTATAATCCAAGCTTACTGCAGCCCCAGGAGGCCAAAACAGTGGTCCTGGTAGGTGGGAGGTTAGGCAGAGGAAGGGGCAATGGGGTGAGGGCTGGCTGCTGTGGGCTCACAGGATCTCCCTGCCCGGGCCAGGGTGCTCTGCCTTCCTTACCCTTTGAGGGTGAGCTTGGGAGGTTGTCTCAGAAAATGTTAGATGAACAAATATGGCTTTTCCTGACTGGTCACTGTTAGGTCACGTCCAGACCTGCCCTTTCATCTCTTCTTCCTAAGCGCGGCTCTCAGTGGTCAAGCCCTCATTTCTTCCTTTGGTTCCCTCGACTCCTGGCTGCTCTGCCCCAGGTAGCCATGGGTGGACAGAATGTGGACTGTGGGGAACCCCCAACCCCTCCCCCCCCACCTTGGTTTAGATCCTGGGCCCTGTTGTTTTTGTCTTGCTGTTGGGCAAGTCACATGACCTTTCTGAACTCCTGTTTCCCCATCAGGAAGTGGGGAAATCAACCCAATGGAGAGGTGATGAGATAATGTTTGGGAAGGTTCCCAGCAGAAGTCCTGGTATTTAGAACACACTTTTTACAATTCACCATTCTCCATTCTTTCAAAAATTCTCCTCTTATTCTTTTGGCTGTTTATGGAAAGTTGACTTCACCTGATTTTTGTCTAACCTGTAGCTGCCATTGATAGTAAACCCACGTCTGCACTAGTAAAAGAGCACAGGGGACAATTTGGGGATTTCTGGAGCCTGAGTCTGTATCTTGCCTTTGCTCTTTCCTTGGGGAGCAGGTTTTGGGGAGATGTTTCCAAACTGAACCAGCTGTCTCATCACTCCTCCTCTCTCCACAGATCCTGCTTCTCAGAAGATGCACTATTATAGATACTCCAACGCCGAGGTCAGCTGCTGGTACAAGTACCTCCTTTTCAGCTACAACATCGTCTTCTGGGTGAGTGGATGAGAGCAGCCATGTTCCCTGGCGTAGTCCTTAATTAGTAAATCATGCTTCTTCATGTTCTTTTGATTTGCCAGAGCCCCGTGAGGCTCTGGGTGAGGTGGCTGACAGTCAGGGTCCTGCCCTCATGAAACCAGTGACAAGTATTGGGTTGACCAAAAAGTTTGTTCAAAAAACTGGAAAATCCAGTTCCATTCAAAACGGAAAAACCAGAACAAACTTTTTGGCCAACCCAATAAATTATAAAGTAGACCGTCAGGTGCTGTGATGGGGAAGGCCAAGGTGATTGAAGACTAGGTTAAGGGACCCTACCCCAGCCGTGGGGGGTTTAGGAAGATGGGGCTCTGACCCAGATGCGTGTCAGTTTCCCTTCATCCACACCCCAGGAATGCCCCAATGAGACATCAGCTGCCGGGTCCTTTGTGCACATTGGACTGTGGGCCAGGCCTTATCCTGGGCTCTGGGAGGTAAGGGTGGACAAGGGGAGTAAAACCCTGTCCTTGTGGTGCTGGTGTTCAGTCAGAAGGGGTATTAGCCTACTGAGCCTCAGAGCAGGGAGGGTGAAGCCGCTTGGCCAGGGTGGTTGGGAAGCACATTCTAAGGAGAGGTGGCTTGTAGGCTGAGACCTGAGTACTAGTGAAGACACAGCTATATGGGGTCTTGGGAAGAAAGCTCCAGTAGGGAGAGCAGCATGTGCAGAGGTCCTGAGGCAGGAATGAACTTGGCATGTGCAATAAGCCAAAAGAAGGGCATGTGGCTGGAGCTGAGTGAGTACAGGGCACAGGGGACACAGGTGAGGACATGGGCATGAAGAAGCCAGGTCATGCAGGACTGTATGGTTCCCAGTAAGTAGCTGGAATTCTACTTCTGTCAGTAACTCTTGGTAGGTTATAAGTTGGATGGTATCATCTGATTTTGGAGTGATTCTGCAGAGTGAAGGCATGGATGGTGGTCCCATGTTCTGAGGTGGGCATTTGGGGCAGAAGGGTTTGAATGGTCTCTTAGCCAGCCACATGGACATGTCAGTGTCCCGTACCAGTGGCCATCCTGGAGATGAAAGTCTTGGCCACCATCAGAGGAAGGGGTGACCAGATCGTTGAAGGAGAGTGTATTGACTGAGGAGAGGAGGGGTCTGAATATTGAGGTGGGGATGCTAAGAGGTGGGGTTGAGGAGGAAAGTCCTCTCCAAAGTTGGCTGTGAGTGAGTGAGTGGCCTGAGGTAAAAGGAAGACCAGGAGATTTTGTGTCGTGGAAGCCTTGAGAGGAAGCCCTTCATGTAGAGAGGAGTAGGATGAGGACAGAAAATTGACATTGGCTTTGACAAGGTGGAGGGTATGACCTTGACCAGAACTGCTGGGGATGGAAACCCACCTGGAGTTGGTCCAGGAGCCCATGGGACATGAGAAAGTGGAGACCAGTGACTCATGACAGTTCTTTCAAGGACTCTTGCCTTAAAGAGGAGCAATTGGGTACCGGCTGGAACTGGTCAAGGGGTTAAGGGAGATATCAGAGCATGTCAGTGGCATTGGTCCAGGGGGAGGCAGACATTGATTCTGTGCAGGAGAGCACGGTGACATGACCGTGCACAGAGGGTTTTAGAACCTCATTTACTACAAGCGTCGAGTCTGCGGCTAGTGTCTGGGTGGGGCCTGATGGAGAAGGAGGGACAGGATAAGTGGTCATGATGCCACATTTACCTCTACTGAGGATTTTGACATTTCCTATTTGGACTGGAACTTTTGACATCGAGGCCGACTTACCAGGATCTCTCAGCCTTTCACCCTTGTTTTTCCAGCATCACCCCCTGATGATTTATCTCAAAGTTTGGGGGGTTTTCTGTCCTGGAGAAGTAGGGTGGGATTCAGTGGCTTGGCCATTCACCGCAGGACTTTTCTGGTGCCCAGACAACCTTTCACCAGCAGCCTCATTATTGCCCCTGAGGTAGGGCAGTGCTGGACATTTGAGGTGGTTCCTGTGGGCCCCTCCTGATGGGAGGACTGTGGTTGCCCCTTCCCTAAGATGTGTGGCTTCTCAGACCTGCATTGCTCCCTATCTGGAGGAGAGCCTTCCAGCCTCACCTGGAGTCCCCAGCCCCCAGCCAGGTGCACAGTTGAGGGCCACCTGGCTTAGGCAGGTGGTTTGACACTTTAGACACTTTGTCCACCTGCCTGTTGTACCCCTTGCCCAGTGGCCCGCTGTGCTTGCTTGGCCTTACATCCCGACCTCTGACTCTCATCCTGATTTTTGCATCTGGGGTGAAACTCTCCTGCTGCTGCTGTGGCCCAGGGCCCTGGTAATCTCTGTTTCTTCAGAGCCTCTTCAGGATAGATTCTCTGCTCTTGGGAAACTTAACTAACTTGCCCAATATAATACATTTGCAGCACCAAATTCACATAGCAGAGTTCATGAATCCAGAATTGTAGCAAGTCTGCTTGGTGATTGAAGGGGGCTACAGCGTTATCGGAGTTTTGCAGAATTGGCAGTGTCTGTGGTCGAGAGTTAATCATTTTTCAGTTAGTGTGCCCTGGGGCAGAACAGCACAGGACAAACAGGAACAGTCAGGAAAACGAGGCATGAGAGCTCTGTTGGGAAAATGAGAGGGGGAGGCTGCCCGTCCCCTCCCTGCTGGGTTCTAGGCGGAGATTTGCTGTCTTCATCTGCACAGGAGCTGGGAATGTGGAATGAGGCTTGGGAATTGGGGCGCAGAGCCCTTAGGGAAGTGCATGGTGCAGCGGGGGTTCCTGGGTGCCAAGTCTGGACTCTCAACCTGAGCTGATTTCTTTGTGAAATACTGCTGTCACCTGCCTGCTGCCTGCCTCACAAGGTTGTTGAAAATGAATAAGATGATGTGCCAAGCCCTCAACCTCCTCAGAGAAGTTTTCTTCTTTAAATGGAGAAAATACAAAAATAGAGGAATATAATGAACCCCCCACCCCGGCTGCCATGTTCCCATCAGCTAGCTTCAGAAGTTACCAACTCAGCCTATCATGTTTAATTTATATCTTCCCCCACCTTGGATTATTTTGAAGCAAAGCACAGATGGATCATTTTGCAGAGAGTTTTTGTTTGGTTTCGATGAATTAACAGTGAGTAAGCTGAGCAGAAGGGTGACAGCCTTGATGGTGGACTTGGGCTCCTTAGGCAGGTTTGAATATGCAGAAGCAACCTGTTGAATTCTTTGACCAATTCTAGGTGCTGGAACAAGCAGAGGTTTTATTTAAGTTTGCCCCATCCAGAATTATTTTCACAGTAACGTTCTTTATAGCAAACACCTGTAGCACTCTAACCGTTTTTTGTGTTTTTTCTTTTTAAGCTGTCTCCTTCCAACTTCAAGGCCGAGATTTTTCCAAGGGACCATTAATACTTGCTTGAGGCGAGAGATGTGGATGCCCGCCATGTTTGTGTGTGTTCTGAACTGCATGTTTTACTGGGTGTACATGGAGCTGGGCTTCATGGGGATCTTATCACAGGGATGTCAGGAAAATGCTGCCACCACAGCATTTTGAGGACACTAGCACTTTTTACCCTTTCTCGGTTTTTTAATATTATTATTTTTTTTTTAAAATTTATTTTATTTTATTTATTTTTGGCTGTGTTAGCTCTTCGTTGCTGTGCGCGGGCTTTCTCTAGTTGTGGCGAGCGGGGGCTACTCTTTGTTGCGGTGAGCGGGGGCTACTCTTTGTTGCTGTGTGCAGGCTTCTCATTGCGGTGGCTTCTCTCTTTCTTTTTATAAATTTATTTCTTTATTTATTTTTGGCTGCGTTGGGTCTTCATTGCTGCGCTGGACTTTCTCTACTTGCCACGAGCAGGGGCTACTCTTCGTTGTGGTGCGCGAGCTTCTCATTGTGGTGGCTTCTCTTATTGTGGAGCACGGGCTCTAGGTGCACGGGCTTCAGTATTTGTGGCTCGTGGGCTCTAGAGCGCAGGTTCAGTAGTTGTGGCACACGGGCTTTAGTTGCTCTGTGGCATGTGGGATCTTCCCGGACCAGGGCTCAAACCCATGTCCCCTGCATTGGCAGGTGGATTCTTAACCACTGCACTACCAGGGAAGCCTGGTTTTTTTAAATTACAATCATTCCTTGGATGTGTTAGACCTGTTTCTAGGGCAAAGTCTCACTTTGACAGAGGAAAATGCAACTCAAAACCACAATGAGATATCACTCTCACCCATTAGAATGGGTATTATTAAAAACCAGAAAAATAACAAATGTTGGTGAGGAAGTAGAGAAACTGGAATCCTTGTGCATTGTTGGTGAGAACGTGTAATGGTGCAGATGCTATGAAAAAAAGCATGGCGGTTCCTCAAAAAGTAAGAAAGAGAATTACCATATGATGCAGCAGTTCTCCTCTGGGCATATACCTAGAAGAATTGAAAGCAGGATCTTGAAGAGATATTTGTGCACCCTTGTTCGTAGCAGCGTTATTCATGATAGCTGAGAGCTAGACGCAACCCCTGTGTCTACCGAAGGATGAATGGATAAACAAGAAGTGGTCTATACAGGCCATGGAATATTATTCAGCCTTAAAAATGAAGGAAACTCCTATGCATACTACAACATGGGTGAATCTTGAGGACATTATGCTGAATGAAATAAACCAAACACAAAAGGACAAATACTCTATGATTCCACTTATATGAGGTACGTAGAGTAGTCTGCTTCAGAGACCCAAAGTAGAATGGTGGGTACTAGGGGCTGGGGGGAGGGGAAAATGGGAAGTTACTGTTTAATGGGGACAGAGTGTCAGTTCTGCAAGATGGAAAGAGTTCTGTGGACGGTGGTGATGGTTTCACAATACTGTGAATGTACTTAATGCCACTGAGCCGTACACTTAAAAATGGTTAAGATGGTAAGTTTTATATTATGTGTACTTTACTATGATTAAAATTCTTTAAAAAATCTCACTTTGACTTGCAGAGGAAAGGAAGCTGGGAGGGGCTTACAGCCTTTGTCTTTGTTCATTCTCACCCCACCTGATTCCACAGAGAATTTGAACTTCCCTGGTTTTGCTGAATGAATCCTCTCGAGGGATGATTCCGATGATGCCTGCAGCTCCCACCACAGACACTGAGTTTAATCTGCAAAGATTCTGATAAAGCCCTTGCCTGGATTTATTTCAGAGGTGTATTAAAAGTGAAAAACGGAGACTGCTTGTAGGCACAGACGACAGAGAGCCCGCCCCCTCTGCTGTGGACCTTCTCAGTGACAAGGGCAGGTCTGAGCCACAGCTTCCCTGCTTGTAAAATGCGGGAATTCATTTCTGACCCTAATGTGCAGCCTGTTTCTGGGTGAGGAACATTTGGGCTCTGTGACCAGCATGGCTTGAGGCCCCTTCCTTCGAAGTAACAGATGCCTCCCACGAGTAGGGTGAGCATGTAATTTGTGCTCCAAGTTGGGAAACTTTTAAGAATGAAAGAGAGGTTATTAAGAAGTTTGCCGGAACAACAGACGTGCCCCAGGACTGCCCCAGGCAAACCAGGACAGTCCCTAACCCTAACCCTTCCCAAGAGAGGCAAAGCCAGTCTGATGCGGAAGGACCTAACGGTAGCTGCCTGCCCTTGCTCCCGTTTGTGGCATTTTTGTGGGTGGATGGTCTTAACTCTCTTTGTCTGGCCCCACAATGGGCTGTTGACTCTGGATCATTCTAACCATTAGAGAATCGCCCTTATTTGAGCTGAAAGAGTTCAGCTCCATGTGATATCAGACCCCAAGGCCTGATCCCTAGGTCTGAGCGCAGATGGTTTCTCTGCTTCCATTTCTTGGTAATTCAATGCAGTCAGAAAGGGAAAGTCTAGTGTTTTAATAACATGTGTAGACTATTTCACTTCCACTGCTGAGAGGTGGTACCTTTCTTCCCTTCCAGTTTTATTTACTAAACTTTTGTAACTGCATGGAAATTCTAGAAGACTACACAAGGCATCCCAACTTGACTGTGTTCCCTCCTTCAGGCTCCATTTTCCTGTCTGCAGTCACACATAGTTTCACATCTTGGTGAGAGTATCCACGTGATCTTGAAGTGTGCGTTTTCGTATCAGCATCACCTAGTGTAGAACATTCCAGGTTGCCGCACAGTCTTCCTGATTGTATTTTTGGAAATTCCTATATTGGACATTTAGGTTGTTTCCAATTTTTCTACTATCCTAGATAAGGAGCAGTGATTAGCTTTTGTAACACAGATTCTTCCCTTTGGGGAAAGGGGAGAAATTATTTGCTGGGATAGATTCCCAGGAGTGAGAGTAAATGGGTCAGAAGGTGTGTCCATCGTTTTGACCAGCCTGACATTTATATAGTCATATTCTCCAGAAGGGCTGCCCCAATTCATAGGAAATAGACCGCCTTATCTTTTGGCTCATAGGGGTGTGTGTTTGTGTATTTTTCCACATTTTGTCTTGCCAAGACAGAGGGCGAGGATTGCTTAATTAGAGACTCTGCTAGAGCTAGGAGTTGCTGATCCGTTTAGGGCCTCAGCTCCTGATCTCACTGGCTCAGGCGCATCTGCGGCTGGGACCACCAGGAGGGATTTGCGAGGATGGGCAGTATGGTGCCCTGTGATTATTCCCCAGGACATATGATTATTACACACTCACAGGGTGGCGTCAGGTCTAAGTAACTGGTGATGTGTATAACTCTGCTTCCTTGGCCAGTAAATAGTCAGCATGGCCCAGTCTGCTGGGGTGATTTGTCATCTATGGGGGAGTACCCTATTCCCATCTTGTTTGTACCTTTTTTTTTTTTTTTCCTAGAAATGCTTTAAAAAAAATCGCTTCTAGGGACTTTCCTGGTGGTCCCGTGGTTAAGAATCCGCCATCCAGTGCAGGGAACGGGGGTTCAATCCCTGGTCAGGGAACTAAGATCCCACATGCCGTAGGGCAGCTAAGCCCACGTACCGCCACTACTGAGCCCGTGCACTCTGGAGCTGGCACACCACAACTAGGGAGAAGCCCGCGCGCTGCAACGAAAAGACCCCACGTGACACAAGTAAGACCCGACGCAGCCAAATAAATTAAAAAAAAAAAATCACTTCTATTGAAGTGTAGATTAAATAGAATAGGCCTCTCGCCTTCTGAGATGGCCCACACTCTGTCTGTGGAGTGTTATTTCTCCCAAGGCCATTCTCGCCTTTTGAGACGGACGGCATTCTGACTATGGAATATGTATCTCTATAAATAAATCCACTTCTAATATACATACTGATACATACATACATAGAAAGAAGGAAGGGAGGGAGGGAGGGAGGAAGGAAGGAAGGAAAGAAAGAAGGAGGAAGGAAGGAAGGATGAACCTGTACCCATTTCAAGTGTTCAGTGCGCTGAACTGGCAGCTGGATCCTTCCTCCCCTCTCATCATGATCGCCACGATGAAGATGTGAAACGTTTCCATCCCTCTAGAAACTGTCCTCATGCCCTTCTGTAGTCACTCCCTCCCCACCCTTCCTCTGGCAACCACTGATTTGCCTCCTGTCACTTATATAAATTAGATTTCACTCTCTGATCTGACTTCCTTTAGTTTAGGTGATGTTTCTCTGTTGTTTTTCTGCTTTTATTTTATTAATTTCTTTAAAAGTTTTTCAAAAACCATATTTTTATATTTAAAAATTGTGGTAAAACATACATAACAAAGCTTAGAATTATAACCATTTTTAAGTGCCCAGTTCAGTGGCATTAAGTGCCTTCAGTATTGTGCAACCATCACCGCCATCCACCTCCAGTCTTTGTCTGGCGTCTTAAGGCAGAAGATTAGGTCATTGATTTTAGATCTTTCTTCTTTCCTATAGTATAAGTACAGGCATACCTCATTTTATTGTGCTTCTCAGATACTGCATTTTTAGCAAATTGAAGGTTTGTGGTAAGCCTGCATTGAGCAAGTCTATTGACACCATTTTTCCAGCAGCATTGGCTCACTTTGTGTCTCTGTCACATTTTGGCAATCCTTAGACTGTTTGAAACTTTTTCATTATTATTGTATTTGTTATGGTGATCTGTGATTAGTGACCTTTGATGTTGCTGTTGTAAAAAGATCTGTCACTCACTGAAGGCTCAGATGATGGTCAGCATTTGTTAGCAGTAAAGTATTTTTAAATTAAGGTATGTACATTGTTTTCTTAGACATAATGCTGTTGCACACTTGATAGACTGCAGTATAGCGTAAGCATAATCTTCCTACGCACTGGGAAGCCAAACAATGAGTGTGACTTGCTTTATTGCGGTGGTCTGGAACCAAACCCAAGTACATCCAAGGTATGCCTATATTCGATGCTCTGCGTTTTCTGCATCCTACACATTTTGATATGTTTTCATTTCATTTGGTTAAATGTCTTATATATGCATACTGTTTATATAATGTGTCTTTTCTTTCCCTCTCTGGCTTACTTCAGGATTTTCTCTTTGTCACTGGATTTCAGCAATTTTATCATGATATGTGCTGGTGTGTTTTCTCTGTGCTCTGTTTGAAGTTCATTGCGTTTTATGGATTTGTGGGTCTGTATTTTTCATCAAATATGTGATTACTCCCATCATTATTTCTTCAAACGTACACCCTCCCTCCCTTGGACTCCTTGTTGTCCCACAGGTCACTGAGGTGCTGCTCAGTTGTTGTTTTTTTAACCCCCTTCTACCATTTAGTTTAGAAGGTTCCTATTGCTTTTTCTTTAAGTTCACTCATCTTCTATAGTGCCTGATTGGCGATTAAACCCATTTAGTGATTCTTCATTTCTAATGTTGTATTTTCTATTTCTAATAGTTCTATTTGGATCTTTTTTATATTTTCTATTTGTCTCTTCATCATGTTTATTTTCCTTTAAATGTTTGAGCATATTTACAATATCTGTTTTAAAGTCTTTGCTGGTTCCATCTTCTATCTCATTTCTGTGTCTTATAGTTACTGAATTTCTTTCCTTGTTATAGGTCATGTTTTTATTTTCCCTCTTGCCTATCTAGTAACTTTTGATTGGATGCTAGATCTAATTTTTCTGCCCAAGTATTCTTCCTGTCTTGGTCAGCTTGGGCTGCCATAACAACACATCACAGGCTCTTTGGTTTAAACAAGAGAAATTTATTTTCTCCCCTTTCTGGAGGCTGGAAGTTTGAAATCAGTTTGCCAGCATGGTCAGGTTCTGGTGTGGGCTCTCTTCCTGGCCTGTACATGGCTGCCTTCCTGCTGTTTTCTCATGTGGCAGAGAGAGAGAACCCAAGCTCTGGTCTTTCTTCCTCTAATCATGGAGGCTCTACCCTCATGACCTCATGTAACCCTACTTACCTCCCCGCCTCCAAATACCATCACACTGGAGGTTAGGGCTTCAAGATATGAATTTAGGAGGGACATCTTTTGAGTCTGACATCTTTTGTTAAATCTTGTATGTGAGATTCATTCATGCTGTGGTACGTAATTGTAGATCGTTGATTCTCATTGTTGTGGAATATCCGATTGTGGGAATATATCATTTGAGTTATTTGCAGTTTTAGGCTATTAAGACCTGTTGAAGTAATATAAAAACCTACCAGGGTTGGGGACCCGAATTATAGGGATGTCCTGGGGTTCGTGTGGCTGAGCTGAAGGAAATCCTGTCTAGGTCCAGATGGTTTCAGTGTGATAGTTTAGTGCAGGACTTGGCAGACTACGGCTCGCAGGCCAAACCTGGCTGTCTGCCTGTTTTTGCATGTACAACTTTACTGGAACACACTCCTGTCCATTCGTTTACGTATTATCTGTGGCTGCTTTCCTGCTATAACAGCAGAGTGGAGTAGTTGAAACAGAGACCTTCTGGCAGGCCTTTAAAGCTGAAAACACTATCTGGCTTACAGAACTGTCAACCCCTAGCTTAGTATCTTGTTCTCTACTCACTGTTAATCACTGAAATGTGCCAGCGATGGCAGGGGTTGGGGTGGGGTGAGGCTGGGGTGGGGGTTCCTTCTCTCCATTGCCTGGGGCGCTGCCTGTAACCTCCCTTGGAGAACTCTGCCTCCCTGCCTTCCTTTCTTTCAAAGGCTGATACAGTCAGATTCCTGGGCAGGGTGTGGTGGGCGTGAGCTCCCTGTTATCAGGGAGCATGGAGATTATGTGGAAGCTGCCCCAGAGCCCTGTGGGTAGTCCTCCCCACCTCCTCCTCGGGCCCGGGCCCTTCGCAGGAGTTCACTGGCTCTGCGGGAAGGGCACATGTGCTTCTTCTGGTTTTCAGAACCACCCTTCCGGCAGGAGGAAGAGCTGGTGTGTGATAGCTGTGTGACCCTGAGCAAGGCACCATCCTGCCCTGGGCCCATTTCCCTCCGGGAAAAGAAGCTGGGCTTTAGCGTCCCTTCCAGCTCCCAGAACTTCCAAACTCCCACAAAGAACTGGCTTGGTTTAAGCTTTTTTTTCATGTGGGACTGTTTTGAAAGAGGCGTTTCTTTTATGCTCTGTTTAGGGTCCAGAGTGATCGCAGTCTGGAGGGGCAAGGCCTCCTGATCCCGACAGATGTCCTGGGACTCCCCCTCAGTGCACTGGCTCTCAGGGCCAGGTTGGGTCTAGGGTCTGTGCCCTCTGGTGTCCTTTCAAGTGACCACGAGCATCTCTGGTGTTCCCTGGACTCCCCAGGCCTGGACTCCGGATTTCCAGTTCTGGAGAGTGAGTGCCAGGACTGTTGGGTTTCCACCTGGCATGATTTATGGTGGCAGAGCTTAGGCAGTGGGAGGTGCAGAGGCCCTTGGAGATCATTGGTCTCTACCTATTCAGTTTTGCAGGTTGGCAGACTGAAGTCCAAGAGAGAGGGGTGGCTTGCTCAGAGCCACAGGGTGAGTTAGGAACAGAGCTGAGACAGTTCTATCTTCTTCCACTCCCTGCCCTGTTTTCTTTCCATCATCCTTTCCCCACCTCACTTGAAAAGCCTCCAGAAGGCATCTGTTTCCTTAAACTCTGCTTTACTCTTGTCTCCAGAAGCCCAATGAAACAGATGCCTCTGGAAAGCAGGACCTTGTCTCAGGACAAAGCTGCAAGTCGTTGGGGGATGGTGCGCAGAGTGCTTTCAATCCAGCAAATGATTATGGCGTCTTGAGGGTCCCCGCGGCCTCTGTTCTGCCTCCATGTCAGGGCAGGGCTCGCTCAGTGCTCCAGGGTAAGCACATCACTCGGGATACTTCTTTGAATTCTTACAGCCCTCCTATGGCCCAGGAAGGGTCATCCCCCTTTTGCAAAGAAAAACAGGCTCAGAGAAATTTCTGGACTCGCACAAGTCCTGTCACTTGTTGCAGGGTGGAGCCGGAACCAGGACCAGCTGACCCATGCTATTTTTTCAGCGCTGCCCTGGACTCCCTCGGGTCTCGGTGCTTACTCTTGGGTTTCCTTCTTGTTTTTTTCTGAGGCTCCCTCTGGTGGCCCAGGGGCAGGGGTTCTGTGAATGTCACCCTTCCTCAGCCAGGGGAGTCTGCAAGAATCAGGGGCCGGCAGGGCATGGCCTGAAAGCGTTTCGTGGCTGCTGGTGGTTTGTCTCGAGCTTGTGGAGGAAGGTCCTCTGGAGCTCGCAAGAATTGCCTAAGTGCTTTCACGCACTGAAGTGAAATCTTACAGGAGACCAAGCCCACTAAATCGTGGGTGATGAGGGGCTGCTTTTGACTTCCTTGGCGTTGGAATCCTCCTCCAGTCCAGCAGTGCCTGGCTACATGTGTACACTTCCGCTGTGTCTGGGACCTGCTGGGTAAAGGCTTGCCCACTTGGTGAGTGGACTCCGTGTGGCTTCCGGAACAAGGCAGGGCTGGACCAGCCCAGAATGCCCCCCAGGAGACCTCTCACCTTCTTTCACAGGGGCCTTTGCCTAAGGTGGAGAGGTCACTACTGAATCTTCACAGTGACCCCCAAAGAGGACCTGACTGGACACAGAGTGATCCTCCCCACCTGATGATGTGGGACGTTGGCTTTAGGGTTGCACAGCTTAGAAGCCCCTCCTGCGGACTCCCACGCCGCCGGGCACTGTGACTGCCCCGTGTGGTGGAGGGCACAGGCTGGTGCCCGCTCTTCCTGCCTTGGGTGGCTGCCCTGTGGGCAATGAGATGACATGATGTCAGGACAGAGAAATGCAGGTTTGTTTCTTGACTTTGCCACCAGCTAGCTGTCTGACTTTAGGCAAATAACCAAATCGTTTTACGTCGGAACTTTCCCATTTGAAAAATGGGGGTAATAGTACCAGTGTTATGGGGTGTGGAGGGCCTCTTTAGGTGTATTGTGTTTAATGCAGCCCCTGGCACCCAGGAAGGGGTGGTGCTACTTGCCCTGGTGACCACCTCAGGGTACGCACCTGATGGTCCAAGGCTGGCCTGCCTTTGGGCTTGGTGGGAGTTGGGCTCCATTCTTTGGGAAGGAATTTAATCAGGTGATAGGAGAGAGACAAAGGAGGTTACTCTGAGGCTGGAAGGCACCTTAACTGTCACTCCCAGATGGTTGGCAGCCAGGAGGACAGCCCAGCTCCATAGACCATCTGTCCCAGGGAGGTCCAGGGAAGCGTCTCCACGGGGAGCCAGGCAAAGCTGGCCAGAGTCCTGGATCATTCAGGGCGCTGTCGTGTGAGCTCCCAGACAGGTCACTTCCCCAGTTTGGTTCTCCCTCAGTCTCCTTGTCTCTAAAACAACTGTTGGTCCCTGAAGGTCCTGCCTTGGACCACTGTTCACGGAACCCATGATCTGACATGGGTCCCTGCCCCCCCAGTTCCTGTCTTTCTGGTGCAAAGTTAACTTTAGTTCTTCCTGTAAAACAGAATGGAAAAAAACACAAGCTCTCATTCTTAGAGCCCCGTTGTTGCGAGAGAAGGAGAACTGGGTTGCGGTGGTAGGGAGCTGGTGTCTCAAGCTGACTGTATTCAGCGAACGGTTTCCGAGGGGCAGAACTTCCTCACCGTCCCTCCTGGCACCGAGTGGTGGGTGGGTTGTCACGGAAAGTGGTTAGGCAACACTGAACAGAATAGAAAACATCGCTGCCCTCAGAGGGCTTAAGTGGGGGGGAGGCACAGTAGACAGACAGACAGCTCATGTGGTCTAGGATATGCGCCATGAAGAAGATCAAGCAGGGAAGGAGATCAGGAGTGATGGATGGGGAGCGTCCACATAGCATGGCAAAGGGAGATGTGTTTGAGGAGGAGAAATTTGAAGAGACCTGAATGGAATGAGGGAGGAAGCCAGAAAGGGATATGGAGGAGGAACATTCTAGGCTGAGGGATCTAGTCAAGGCTCTGAGGCAGGGATGAGTTTGGTGAGTTCAAGGAACAGTAACAATACCAGGGTGGCCCAGAGAAGGGGATTGGGACCGGGGAGCCGGGTCGGAGATGGTGTTGGAGACGCACGCCACAGCATGGCTGCCCATGTTCTCGTGGTCTACGGCAAGGAGTTTGAATTTTATTCTAAGTGTGAAAGGAAGTCATCGGAGCATTTTGAGGAGGGGAGTGATCTAGACATATTTTTAAAGGATTGTTCTAGTTGCTTGGGGACCTGTGGGGAGACGGTGGGGAGGCCCCTGCAGGGATGAAGCATGGACAGGTGGGAGCAGAGAGGGTATGCTATGTATTTTGAAGGTAGGACTAACAGAGGGGTCCTGATAGGTTGAATGTGGAGTTGGAGGGAGAGAGCTGTCAAGCCTGAGGTCTAGGTTTTCTGTCTTAAATGAGTAGATGGTCAGTGGTGCCATTTAGTGAGAAGGGGAGAGGTGGGGAGGAGCTGATCCGGGGTTGGGAGACCACAGCTCCATTTGGGGGCACGTGGAGATTGAAATGTTACTAGTCATATTCAGTGGACAAGTCAAGTAGACCTTGGGGTGTTTGACTCGGGAGCAGCTATGGCTGGAGGTTAGGATTTGTGAGTCAGCCATGTTAGTTATGAGATCATCTAGAGGGATCAGGGGAGGGCAGGGGTCCAGGACTGAGCAATGAGGTTCTCCAGCATTTAGAGGGCTCTGAAAGACGAGGACAAACCCACAAAGGAGACTGAGAAGAAACAACAGGGAGGGTGGAAGACAATTGTGTGTGTACACTTGGTGTCCCCAAAGCTGAGTGCCTCAGTGACAGAGAGAATGACCAGCTGTGTTGGGTGAGATCAGGTAAGCTGAGGCAAAAGACGTGACCCCCCCCCCCCCCCCCCCCCCGCGGAGAACGGGCAGCTCGTGCTCAAAAGACCCAAACTCCCCGATGGCTTTCAGTCAAGGGTTTTTAAAGGAAATGTTAGAGGTGGGAGTTGCAGGGTGTATGATTAACTTGTGGACTTTCTTCTGCTTGGTTAGTGGTGATGTAACAGGGAGATGGTTCGGGAATCTGAATCATCTGCCTTCCGGTTCCAGTCAGTCTGGGATCCACATACCTCTTCAGGTCAGCGGGTTATCACCATCCTCTACAGGGTTGGGGGCGGGTGGTGGTCTCAGTTTCTGCAGAACAGCTCAAAGATAGTGTCATATTGTTATCTAAATCCCTTCTGGAGGAACCAGGAGTCTTGTGACTCTGTTGTTCTAATCAGTAGCTGCTTGAGTCTGCTCTTCGGAATGGGGGGAGAAGGGGAGGGGAGACCAACAAGAAGCAGCGGGCACAGAGGGGCTCATCGTACCCAAGAAGGCCCCGCAGGGTCCTGCTCGGTTTCAGTCACCCCTTTTCTTTGATATTCCTCAATCTTGAGGGAAACGGGGGCGAGACGAGAAAGGGAATAAAGTTGTGGATAGAGAGATGAATCATCAACTTGTCAGGGAAGTCTGTTTCAGAGGAACTGTGTTTCAGAGGGACTCGGTTTCAGAGTTTTGGTCCTGGCCCTCTCGGCTCGCGTGCTGCTTTGTTAGGTGGGGGAATCAGGTCTTGGCCGGACTCCGTCACTTGGGGTCCACAGACTGCTGTGGGAACCAGCAGTAAGGAGTCTGAGAACCCTCTGAAATTCCCTCCAAAACATGGGGCATGTGCACATTTTCTGAAAGTGGCCTGTGACCCAGAGGAGGTTGGGAACTCCGGGGCTTTCTCTGAAGGCCCTTCTTCCGAGTCCAGCCTGCTAGGGCTTGCGGTGGAGTAGACAGGAGCATCCTAAAGCTGGAGAATTCACTTGGGAAAGTTGCAGCCACAGAGAACCTTGCCCTGTTGTTTACCGAGAGGTCCTGATAAACGGCAGCAAAATGCCAGCAGAGTATAAAGCAGTTAAGCAGAAAGATACGGGACTGCTTAATTTGTAGAGGCCACGTGGTGTTTGTTTTCTATGGAACAATCCTCCCGGGTGTAGGCATCTGTGGAGTGTATTTGGGGGTCCCTTTTTGTCATGGTGCACGTGAGGCACCTTAGCCCCCGTGGGTTCCTGTGGGTAGGAGGTCAGGTTTGGGGGGCACTGCTTTTCTGGGGTGAGCACTTGGCCTGGGGCAGGCTTCTTTTAATTCGGTAACATAACCAGGCATTTCCTGAGCGCAGGCATGCCCTGCAGTGCCGAGTGTAGGTACCACAGTGAGGAGCCTGAGCCTTGCCAGCAGATGGCCTGGGCGGCTGCTTGTCTGTGCTTGGAGTCTGTCTCCGGGGCTGGAGGCCCGAGGTGGGCGGCACAGGGGGTGCTCTGTCCTATGCAGGGCTTCACCTGCACTGGGAGCCCATGAAGGCTCCTGGGGCAGCCATCATGAGGGGTGATGTCTTCTTACACACCAGATAGTGCATTGAAATGAGTAGGGGGCTTGTGGAATGGGGAAGAAATGGGGCGTGGCCTGATGTCTCTAACTCCATAGTCTCACCTGGACAGAGTCTGCTCCGAGATCTTTGTCTCTGCCCTCCAGAGCATGGGGACAGCTGGGGTTGAAGGAATTTGTCCCAATGGTCAGGGAAGATAGGTGTGGGTTATCTGAAGAGCCTCACTGTCCTGTTGTTCTGGTGTAGAGTCCCTGTCATCTGCAGGGGCCAAGGGGGCCGCCTTGCCCTTGTTCTGCCCAGCCTGGACACGAGCCAGGAACACCCCCTGACTAGCAGTGTGGTCCCTCCTATGAGAAGCATGTTCATGGAGCTGGTTTCTGACCTAACTTTCTCTCTCTCTCTTTCCCCTGTGCCTGCTCAGTTGGCTGGAGTTGTCTTCCTCGGTGTCGGACTATGGGCGTGGAGCGAAAAGGTAGGTGTGACTGTCACTAGGACCCTGAGCATCAGTCCCCGGGTTTGTTTGTCCCTTGCTCCAAACTCCTCCCTGACGAGCCTCTCTTGTGCAGGGTAATGGTTCGTAGTCATTAATCTTTACAGAGCCAGCTCTTGGAAGTTACCGAACTTATGATGAAAACTCCTGGGGTCCTGCTGCTGGCCCTGTTTCCCCGTGGTAGGGTCGCTGCTAGAGGTCAAGGTTGGGCTGGTTGGGATTTTGAGCCCTGTGAGTGTGGGGAGCCCTCTCTCCTGTTCCCAGAAGCCCTGAGTCACCCTGGGGCATGTCTACAGCTGTGTCCAGGGCAGGCCTGGGGCTACCTTCTGGGATGGACCCTGTCTGTGCCTCTGGGAGCCAGCAGGACCCTGAACACAGTTGTGTTGATTCCTGAAGCTCTTGTTCTTGTCCATGCGAAGGACCCCTGAGTCAGGGAGCAGGGCTCTGGGATGTGCCCCCGGGTGCCCAGTAGGCACCTTTGAATCTCCTTGCCCAGCCTGTAGAGAGGGGAGGAGAGAAGACCAGGCTCTTACTGTCCGGAAGGACAAGGGGCAGTTGGAACTCCGAGGATGGGACTAGACCCGGTGTGGGCAGGGTGGAGCTTTGGTGTCACATTTTGCTCTGCAGGTAGGTGGGCGCTGGGGAAGTAGAGAGACCAGGCTGGAAACAGTGGGAGCTAAAGCTTCCTCTTGAGTCTCAGGCCCAGGGCCCTCTGTTCCTTCAGTGGAATCTCTTTCTGCTTTCAGGAGGAGGAGACAGGACCGCTTAGGTCTGTGGGCTTTCTTGCCATGGCCTTAGGAACTGGATACGGTCTGCCTTTGGGTTTGGGCCCCTTTAAGAGCTTGTAGTGCAATGTCACTTTGCCCTAGTGACCAAGAAGCTGGTGCAAACCATGACTCGTAGTGCCACCGTGTGACCACCTCCGGAACAGCAGCATCTCAGCCAGCGGAGCCCTGAGCCTAGGCCTGGCTACCCTGGCTCCCTGATTCTAGCTGGGTGCCTGGTCCGGCTGCTCTTTTCTCCATCCTCCTTTGAATCCTGTAGAACTGCTCTGTCCATTTCAGTCGCCATTAGCTAGATATGACTAATTATATCTAAATTAATTAAAATGAAATACAAATTAAAATTCAGTTCTTTAGTTCCACCAGGCCACATTTCAAGTGCTCACTAGCACGTGTGACCAGTGGCTACCATTGTGAACAGTGCAGATAGAGCACATCTGCATCATCACAGGAAGGTAGTGGATGGCGCTGCCTTCGCCTGTCCTTGGCGGGTGTGCTGTTCACAAGCGTGTTCGTGTGGAAGCTGTTTTCATCTCAGGATAGTGGGGTGCTCCATGAATTGAGTGCAAAGTCAACCACCAGATGGCCAGAGGCCAGGGCCCTGGGGTGCCTTGACCACGGACCAGAGGGCCCCTCAGGGCCTCTTCCACCCCAGGCCTGGCGTCAGTACCCTGCAGGCTACAAAAGAAGTGTGGGGTCTGCCTGGGAGGCGGTCACAGCCTAGATGGAGGCCAGGAACAGGAGAGTGGCTGGGGGCTGACGTAGGCAAAGATCTACTGGGCAGAGGGGCCTCTAAGGGGGCAGGTGGGGAGGGGCCGTGCCATGCCGTGGCTTTTAATGACAAGACTGAGGCTTGGAAGGCAGGTCCCTGTCCTCATTTAGGTCCGGACACAGCCCCCCAGGGCACCCTCGACTCCCTTTGAAGCTGATGTTACCCTGCTTTCTCTGCCTCTTTCAGGGGGTGCTGTCCGACCTCACCAAAGTGACCCGGATGCATGGCATTGACCCTGTGGTTCTGGTGCTGATGGTGGGCGTGGTGATGTTCACGCTGGGTTTCGCTGGCTGTGTGGGGGCCCTGCGGGAGAACATCTGCCTGCTCAACTTTGTGAGTGGCCCTAGACACGTGGGTGGGAGGAGATAGGGAGGTAGGGGTGTGGGCTCTGCCGGGCAGGCCTAGCCCTTATCTGGGGGGTGGGTAGCAGCTCTTATGAGCCTCCCCCAGGATCTGGCAGTTGGGGGAGGAGGCAGCCCTTGGTGCCCTGCTGCCCATGAAAGGTAAGGTTTCAGGGAACAGTCAGATGAAACAGATCCTCATCCCTGGAGAGGTTGGGCCCCTCTGGATTTTATCTCCTAGTGGGCAGAGTCGGCTGCTCTCTGGCCTGCTCTCCTCCCCTTCCCTTGCCTTTCATCTCCCTTAAGAAGTCCCAGTTGTTTGTCTGCTACTCACCTTTGCCCTTCCTGGCTAAGATCAAAAGATGTCAATAGTGTTAGGGAATCTTTTCCCTCCTCCAGGGCGTGTGAAACTGTTGGCTGTGCAATGCAGAATCCTTAATTTCCTGGCAGAACTTCGAGTTACTAAGAGTTTAGTTTTATACTTAGGTACACATTCATTTTGAAATGCATTCGGCTAAAATTAAATAGCACCTGGTGGGGAAAACACATAATTGTCTTTTGCACTATAGTTTTTTGTTGAATTTATTAGATCAAGCCTTTTTTTCTGGGCTTCATTTAGAAAGCAAAACACGTGGGCTTTTTCTCATTTTTTTTTCTCTTAAAGATTACGTTTGGTTACCTTGCTTCTCTATGAATGGAGAGTTCACTCTGGAGGGCCTTATGTGTGTGTATGTTTGTACACTGGAGGGCCTCATGTGTGTATGTTTGTACACGTGCACGTCTTATTTTGAGATATTGTTGGTTGTTGCATAGCTGCTTAGTGTGCTGTATGGCCAGTGATAACGGCTGTGATAACTTGAGCTCTACAGGCTGGAGCCCCGCCTTGATGGGAGGGGGTGTGGACCTGTGCCTGCAGTGGCCTTTACAGAATTCCACCACTATTGTGGCCAGGGACAGCTGTGCTTCTGCAGAGGTTTTTATGCAGTTGACTATCATATACACACATACAGAGTAGGTACTGATAACGTTAGCAGCTCCAGAGTTGTAAAGAGCCCTGCAGGAACTCAGATGTCCTGTATCTAAAGTATGTAACCTGAGTGAACCTCAGCTTCCTTATCCCCTAAAGTAGGAGTAACAAGTTTCTAGCAACTGGGTTGTTGTATGTGCGAGGAGAGTGGTCAGATAGCGTGTCTGGAGCACAGTCTCTGCCCTGAAGGAGCTGATACCTGGTGGGGTAGGATAGCCATTCATTCCCGTGATGGAGTTCCTTGGAGTGGGGGCTACTTCATAGGAGGTGGTTGGTACGGTTCGTTGTCTTGAGCTTTCTCATACTTTCACTCATCTGACTCTTACCAACAATGCAGCAGTGTGAGTAAGGATGAGTTGCCCAGAGTACCCAGCTAATAACGTGGGATTCCCCAGACTCCAACGTGAGTCTCTTGGGTGCCGAGCTCGTGCTGTTCGCAGCAGGCAGAGGTTCTGGGTCGTCCAAGGATGCGCGTCTGGCTGGGAGGCCAGAGGTGTAGTGACTTCTGCTCCTGTGCTTGTCCCCCTGCAGTTCTGCAGTGCCATTGTGCTCATCTTTTTCCTGGAGCTGGCCGTAGCCGTGCTGGCCTTCCTGTTCCAGGACTGGGTGAGGGACCGGTTCCGGGAGTTCTTCGAGAGCAACATCAGATCCTACCGGGATGACATTGACCTGCAGAACCTCATCGACTCCCTTCAGAAAGCTGTAAGCACCACCTTCTCCCTGATAGAGCTTGACTTTCCTGGCTTCAGTCTGTGTGCATGGCTCGGGGCCCAGGCTGGTGGGGAACACTGGGCCTTCCCTTCTCAGCTCTGCCCACAGCCGGGAGGCCAGGGGAGGTGCTCCCCCCCAACTCTGGTCAGGTTAGCTTTGTCTGCTTGTGGTTGCTGGCAGGCCAGGCTTGCTCTCAGGGTGTCCTCCCCCATTTGCTTTGGGCAGGCAGTCCAGCTACACCCACGGCCACCCTACCCTCTACCCCCGCAGGGCCCGGGTCTCTCCAGCCCTGGCCACGCAGGCGGCTGCAGTCTCCTAGGTGCTGTGTGTGCTGAGGGGTAGAGCTGGGCGCGTGACTCCCCGACTGAGGCTATCCTTGTCCCCTTCCTCCTCGGGACCTTTTCCCCTTCCTGTTTGGGAGGGCAGAGCTGCCTGGAGGAAGGTTCTTCAGATGGAGAGGAATGTGACCTCCCTGGACACTGTTCCCGGGGGTTTGTCTAAGCAGTCCCAGGCTGTGGCCTTTTCTCTGTCAGGCCTTCCTCCCCCTTGTGTGTGGCTGTACCTGGAGGCTGGGACCACTGCTGTCCCCCATCCCTGCCACCCCTCCCGCCCCCCCCAGCCCCAGGAGAAACCAGCTCCCCACCATGCCAGCCTGTGCAAGGTTGTTGTTTGATCTGTGCTCTGCCAGAAAACCTAGCTTCCTCAGGAACTTTTTATATGGAACCCTTTTGTTCTGAGGAGAAAATAGAAGAGCATTAAAAATAACTATGAGCTGTTCTCCTTATTAACCAGAGCTTGTTTGCTCCTTATTTCATGTATTGTAGGATCCCACAAAACCCATTTATGTGATCAGAGATCCTTCCTGTGTCGTTAGATCCTTCCTCTGTTGTTAGATCTCTTCCGTGTTCGTCTGCGAAAGTCCCCATCCCACCCTCTCCTGACATCACTGCCCCCTGTGCCTTTTCCTTTCTGTTCAAGGCTGCCATTCTCTCTTCACTTCCACATAACCTTGGGCTTGCTGGTGTCAAGGATGCCAGGGTTCCTCTCTGCAGTGGCCTCAACGACATTGTAGTTTTCTCCACTGCCTTCCTCTCCTTTTAAAAGATACCTTTCCTTAGAGATTCAGTAAATGATGGAGCTTCCTCATGGTAGAATATCAGGTAGTCGTTAGAGCACCTGGAACCACGGAGGACAGGGGCAGGGGAGGCGGGATTTTTACCTTAGAACCGGAAGTGAAGCCAAAATCCTGGTTGTGGGCCTGTGATCACGGCCATAACCGTGACAGCTGTAAGGGCGAGTGTGAAAACGACGTCTGCTCTTGGATTGGGACGCCGCTGACGTCACAGTGCTGCTTTCACTGCGTTTGGTTTTACGATTTTTTAGACAAATGGGGTTTTTCTTTGCTGCTTCACCAGATAGTGGGGGCTTCTGGGAAGGGAGGGTGGAGACCCCGGGTCAGGGCAGAGCTTTGACTGCGTTACCTTTCACCCCAGTCATAACTCTCCTTGGGAGTAGACTTCAGCAGCTGTTTCCTGTAAAGAGGCACGAAAGGTGACTGGGGTCAGCTTGGACCTTTCCTGGGGAGGAAAGCACACTGCCCACAAAGAGGTGTTCTCTCGGGGGGCAGTAGAGGACCACATCAGAAGGAGAGCGAGAAGCCCGCTCTCCCGGGTTGGGGGTCAGTTGGGGAGGAAGGGAAAGTTCCAGGGTGAGGAGGGAGTGGAGCTGACTCCAAGGGCACTGCCGAGCCGGCCTGGTGTGTTGGGCCCAGACAGGACCTGGACACAGTTTCCTTCTTAAGGGTCCACTCGGGTCACCTCGCTCACATCTCAGTGATGGGAGGTCCGTGGGGCGGGCTTCGATTTCTCTGAGGTGCCCTGAACCCCATGTCCCTAAGACAGACACCCTACGTGGGGCAACGACAGCCCTGGCTCAGAGCCCCGACAGTTCTCGGCTTTATGATTGCAGAACCAGTGCTGTGGGGCATATGGCCCTGAAGACTGGGACCTCAACGTCTACTTCAACTGCAGTGGCGCCAGCTACAGCCGCGAGAAGTGTGGGGTGCCCTTCTCCTGCTGTGTACCCGACCCCGCGGTGAGTCTGCCCGAGCATGGACGGTCCCTCTGGAGCGGAGCAGTTCCTGCCTCCCTGAGGGCTCTGGCTTCTTCTCTTCTGCGGATGGATTGAGTGCCCAGCTCCCCCTCCACTCGCCTCAGGGCTCTTGCAGCTCTGAAATCCTATACCTATAAATTCCATAAGTGTTTTTGCATGGCCCACCCTGGCTCTGGTGTGCTGGGTGAAGCAGGCAAAAAACAGTGGTCCCCCTCCCGTGAGGGCCTCTCACTCAGGGGCGCCTGGACAAGGTGCTGTGAATATAATGAGCCCCGGTCTCCTTTCTCTGGAGAAAACAGTCAGTCCTCCGAAGCCCTGGGCAGTGGCATACATCGCCATGTGGGGGTGGTGCAGAATTCTTTCACTATTCTTTCTTCTTCACCTGTCTTCATCCCCAGGCCACAGACCACATCCTTGGGTTCCAGAAACTGAGCTCTTCGGTGGCCCCTGCCCCGTTTTTTTTGGCCACGCTGCACGGTTTACGGGATCTTAGTTCCCTGACCAGGGATTGAACCTGGCGCCACAGCAGTGAAAGCGCCGAGTCCTAACCAATGGACCGTCAGGGAATTCCCTTGGGTGTCCTTGAAGGAGCACTGAATGTTTGCCCAAACCTAGCCTGAGCAGAAGGGAGCCCCTACGGCCGTCAGTACCATCACACTGCCTGGTGCTGGGCCACAGGGCTCTAGGCGCGTTGCCCAGCCCGGGAGGGGCTCAGGTCTGCAGAGGCTGCACAGCGGTGTCTGACATCTCCACCATGACTGTGAAATCTTTAGCAAGTGTAGCTTTTCCCTTCTAGCTCAGGGATTGGCAGACTACAACCCCTGCACCAGATCTGGCCTGCTGTCTGTTTTTGGATGACTTGTGAGCCATGAATGGTTTCCGCCGTTTTAAGTGGTTGAAAATAAATCAAAAGAAGGATAATATTTTGTGCCACGTGAAAATCATGAAATTCAAACTTCAGTGTCCATAAATAAAGTTTTATTGAAATACAGCCATACCTGTTCATTTACATATTGTCAATGGCCGCGTTCATGCTACAACAGCAGAGTTGAATAGTAGCTACGTAGGTGGGTTTGAAATATTTACTATCTTGCCCTTCACACAAAAAACTTGCCAACCTTTGTCCTAGCATGGAAGGTTAGTTGGCAGCATGATGGAAGGGCATGAGCTGTAATGGAATTGGTGCAGGTGTTTGCTGGCGTTTGGTTGTGACTTTTCTAGAGCTTTCTACCACCGGCTTCTGGAGCACAAAAATGACTAATCTTTCTGCTTTTCTTACAGCAAAAAGTTGTGAACACACAGTGTGGCTATGATGTCAGGACTCAGGTGAGAGCTCCAATGCATATGACTTTGAATTCTTCAGGTTTATTCTCTAGGGTCCAACTTCCCGATTTAGCACAAGTGCAAATTGGAGTGGGAAAGCCAGGGGAGACTAAGCTCAGAGGTGCCACCTAAGCTGGGAACCAGGCAAGCGGGAGCATACGGCCACGCACACGCCTTCCCTCAGCCGCTGGCAAGACAAGATTCATAGGAACAGTAATGGGTGTGATATCAAGCTCTGTGAACGACAGTCACAAAATCTAGCAGTTGCTACGTTAGTGGAAAGAAGATGGATGAAAGTTTGGGGGAACAAAGACGACATGTTTAAGAGGCCCTTGGAGTCCCAGGAGGTGTCTGTTATGTAGGGGTTCAGGATGGAGTTGCAGGAGGCACATGGTTTGGTCCAGCCGCCATTATGGAGGCAATGCTAACAGGGAGGGAGATAGGCTCAGGGCAGGAGCAGGGCTCAGCCCTCTAAGGGCTTCCTCAGGCCGTACGGAGTGTGCGCTTGGACGTGAAGAGGCGAGGACCCACCCCAGTCCTTGCCCTGGTGGCCTCTGGTGATGTGAATGACAGCTGTTCTGAAGGAAAGGGATCTCGGGGAAACTGCAGGCACCCTGCTGTTGGCCGTGGACACTAGGGATGTGACCCTCCAGGCTGGGAAACCTCAATTCCCTCTGCAGTGAGCTCCGCTTCATAGCGGTGGGCCTATGTCAGCATCAGCTTCTTCAGTGACCAATTTCCTCGCCACTTGCATCAGTTGCTAAGGCTGCTGTAAAAAAGTACCCAGGCCCTGCGGTTAAAATAACAGAGATTTAATTTTCTCATAGTTCTGGAGGTTAGAAGTCTGAGGTCAAGGCCTCAGCAGTGTCAGTCCCTTCTGAGGCCCCTCTCCTTGGCTTGGATGGTGCCTCCTTCCCTGTGTCCTCACGTGGGCTTCCCTCTGTGTCTGTCTGTGTCCTAATCTCTTCTCACGAGGACACCAGTCATATTGGATTAGGGCCAACTCCAATGACCTCATTGTAATTTATTTACCTCTTTAAACAGCCTCTCTCCAAATACAGTCACATTCTGAGGTCTTGGGGGGTTAAGACTTCAACATAGGAATTTTAGGGGGACATAATTCAGCCCCTAACACTGCTAACGAATGAATGTTCCGTCAGTGTTTCATGGGTGAGGCTGATAGGGGAGGGGGGCCGGGGCTGACTGCTGTGTTTGGGGTGGGTGAGGACACGGTGTCTGCCGAGGCCACATCCCTGTGTGCTGACTGAGCCTCCGCTAGGGTCGACTTCAGCCTGTTCCTGCTGGCTCTGCTTCTTGGAGCCAGGCTCACCTGGGCTCGGGGGTACACTCTGAGAAGCCATTGTCCCTTCCCTCTCCTGACTCAGAAGACGCTGAACCCTCTTTCCCCAGTTTCTCTCTTTAAGGCACATTTTCCTTCCCCAAGCCCTCATCCCCCTCCCCTTTCTCCAGATGTGGGCTGTGGAGGTGTGTTGAACAAGCTGACCTTGAAATGTGTGGAGGCCCTAAGAGAAAGGGGTTAAAGATCACAGCCAGGGAGCCTTTGCTTAGACAGGTTATAAAATGCGAACGGCCCAGGGAGGGGCAGAGACCGAGGCAAATAGACGTGTTTCTCCTGGAGAGTTCTGTCTGTCCGTCTGTCCTCGGCACCAGCCTCCCAGATCCCTCGTTCCCCCCCACCCCCGCCGAGGTTTGCTCTGCCCCCAGCGGGAGCCCTCTGGGGATCCAAGGTGGGGACGGCTTGCGTGTCGCGGGCTCAGGCCGCTGTCCTGTTTCCCTGCAGCTGAAGAGCAAATGGGACGAGTCCATCTTCACGAAAGGCTGCATCCAGGCGCTGGAGGGGTGGCTCCCACGGAACATCTACATCGTGGCCGGCGTCTTCATCGCCATCTCACTGCTGCAGGTTTGCCCCCACTGCCCTTCGTGGCTTCCTCTCCCCTTGTGGCCGCACCTGTTCCCTTGAGCCAGATTTTACACTGGGAAAGATGCTGGTGGCCGAGGGCGCGTGAGGCCCGGGGTGAGTAGGCTGCTTAGTGTCTCCCGGGAGAAGAACTGGTGGGAGAAAGTCAAGAATTCAGTGAATCAGAAAAACCAGGAGTTTTTTCAGGGTTGCCCAGGGCTGGGAGGAGAAGCCGGCAGCCCCCCAGGCAGCCTCGGAGGCAGCTGAGGCTGCTGCTCTGTGGAAAACCCACCATTTAGAAAATGTTCGGCTCTGACCTTGCCTTGAAGAGGGTGACTGGGGTGGACTCGGGGTCACCAGCCATCCACGCACCTTTTTCCTCCTTCACTCAGTGGTTGACTGATCTCAAAGGAAGGCCGAGAGACAGAAGCATCTGGAAAAAGAAAGAAAAAAATTTACTTGCAAAGCAGGCAAGGATCTCTTACTTCAGAAGGCCTGGCCCATCAGATACCAGCCACAAGAGGGGTGAGGGGAGCAGAATTCCTCAGGTCACCAAGTTCACATTAGTCTGTTCCTGGTAGGAAAAGATCAGCCTTCCCACGTGATTATCCTGGTCACTGAGGTCGGGGTGTAGCTTCAGACACCAGCATGGCCCAAATCGGGGACAGTCTTGTTTTTATGGTGGAATCCAGGTTTGCAGGAAACATTCGAGATTTGGTATTTGGGGAATCAGAACCAGTCAGGGTGACCCTGTCATTTTCCATTTCACCCCGGGTACAAAGCGAGTCGCGGCCTGTGATACGGGATGTGCATGGTCATGTTGCAGGCAGGGCAGAACGTCCGTTTTGCTTCTGTGGTGCCTGCTGTTTGCCCCTTCTAGGCTTTAGGGAAGATCCCACTGTTCTTCACGCAGCAAAGCAGAGCCCGGGCTCATTTGTTTTAGCTGTGGGTTGGTCTCGTTTGGCCACGTGCCCAGTTGCTGCTCTCTGTCTTCAGCCTCTGCGGGTGGGTGTGGAGGTGATGGGAAGTGCGGGGTGCCCTGCCCCACCTCCCCCTCGGCCCCGATGCTGACGGCCGCTGCCTCTGCCGGCTTTGTTGTCAGATATTTGGCATTTTCCTGGCGAGGACCCTGATCTCGGACATTGAGGCAGTGAAGGCAGGCCACCACTTCTGAGGAGCCACAGGTGGGCGAGCAGAGCTGAGCCACGCCGTGGAGGCCGAAGCCCTTCACCGCCATCAACTTCACGTCCAGAGGGAGAGAAACGGACGCACCCAGCCCGAGCCAGCACCCCGCCTTCAGCATCCGCGTGACGTGATCTCTGTTTCTGCTTGCTGGTGCTGGAGACCCAGGGGCCCCCTCTCACCTGCACAGACTTGTGACCAGCAGCCCCGCTGGGGTCTGCCTGGAGTCAGAGGGTATGTCTTTAAGTGGGGGAGGTGACTCTGAGGGACAGACGGCTCTGGTGGCTGCACCCTGTCCTCCTCACCGCTCATGTCATTGGTGCTGGGCTAGGGGGCAGCCACACCTTCTGTGGCCCTCTGAGTGCCAGGGGGGCCCGCAGTGTCTGCACAGGTCGGGGTTTTGGCAGGATCCTCGGCCATGTCAAGTGAAGTAAGCCTGAGCCAGTGCGGGGACTGGTGCCACGGGAGTGCCTCGTCCATCGCCCCCCGGCGCCCAGGGCGGGAACTGTCTCCAGCCTCAACCGCATTATGCCCTGAGGGCACGAGGGGGCAGTGGGCATGGCTCTCCTGCGGAGTCAGCTCTCCTTTTCCTGAAGTGTGTAAATAGTTTATTTATAGGGCAGGAATGTTCTCACACCACATCTTCATTTCCTGTGGCATTCTCCTCTCAACAGCCTTACGCGGCGTCTGGGACTGACGCCGTCCCTTTCAGTTCCCTTGAGTGTCCCACGAACCAGCTCCAGCAGCTTCTCCATATCACCCCTAGTAACCCAGCTGCACATACATGCTCCCCCTTCGTCTGTGCACCCCCCACATGCATACCCCCACTCCCCTCCCAACTTGGCCTCACTGTCTTCTGGTCTTGGTGCTACTGAAACTGTTACCCGGAACTTGAATCGTGATCCTGACCCTCCCCCACTGCAAGGCCGGGGAGCCCCAGCCAGAGATGGCCAGCTGGACCCCTTTGGCCAGGGCTCCTCTCCAGGCCACATGCTGAGGGCCGGCTGGCCGGCCTGGCATTCGCCTCTCCCTGGAAAGAGAAGCCCAGTAGCCAGGCCCCTGGGCCGAGCCACGGACCCCAGCCTGCAGCTGCGTAGAGGCTCAGACGTTTCGTTGCTCACTTTCATGGTGACCTTCCACCCCCCTGACGGGGATATCTGTGGTCACCGTGTCCACCTTTCCTGTCAGGGCTATTGGGGGCTTGCTGTTGGAAATGAAGTCTGTCTTATGTACTGAATAACCCCCCAGGCGTAGCTGGGGCGTTCGTGCGTCTTTGGCTGGTCTACACTCTAACGCCTCTCTGGATCTCGTACCAGTTCTGTCCTCATCGTTCAGGGATGGAGTGCCACCTTCACATACTTGCCGAAGTGTACATGCTAATGTGGTATATACTGGTGGGTGTTTGTTGATGATGTTGGTTTTGTTTTGTTTTTTTACCATTTTCTCTGTAGACTAGGGGAAGAATGCTTGTGTTTTTAGGAAGTGTGATGCTTTTCTTTGACTGCCAAACTCTTTTATGGAATATATCTTTATATTAATGCCGTTGTTGTGATTGTTTTTGTTTTGGGTCATATCAAGATGGCATTAAGCATCTCAGTGGTAAACTCGGCTGCCGAGGGAAACGGTGGGATCGGGTGTGGGTAGGCATGACGGGAAGGTAGGTGGTTGGCACAATCTGAAATAAATCTCATCGGGTGATTTCTTTTAGGTTCTGTGTGCCACTTTCAGTGATTCTTTGTGCGGAGGTTACACCTCGAACAAGCTGGCTTGTGGCTTAGTTATGCCCAGCTGGAAGCATAAGGTAGCACTTTGACTCCACAGGCCCGGAGGAAATGTTATTTTAGGTTATAACTGTACAGCCCCAGGCAGTAAGGTCCAGGCAAAAGAGCTTGGGGACACTGGGTTGGAATCTGGGCACTGCCACTGCATGAGCTGTGTGTCTTAGACCTGCTGGCCCATCTGTGGAGGAGGTTAGTGGCAGTGCCAGGTACATCTGACCCAGGCTGCCCTGGGGGAGTTGGTGGCCCCAGGCCCTCACCGCTGGTGTGTGGGCACCAACAGCTCCTGCTGTCCCATCTATTCACGTGGACCTGGTGGCTGGACCCCTTGCAAGTGTCTTCACAGGTCACAGCCCAGTTCAGGGTGAAGTCTAGCTGTGACTTTTTCAGAGTTTGGGTTTGTTTTCCAATTAGTTTACGAAACTTGCTGGCCACCTTCAGCCATCTCATCTGACTCCGAGTTGGATGAGAATAGAAAAGAAGTGCAGGATAAGGGATGCTCACGTGGCATCTCCAGCACACTGGGCTCCCTCCACGGAGCTGCAGTGCAGCCCTCCCAGTCACTCCCTGCCCAGCCTACCCTGAGTCTCCAGCCACTCCCTGTCCTCTCAGCCTGTGCCTCTGCACTTCCCCTCCTGGCCCCCCATACACTCTCGCTTTGAAGTTTCAGGGTCTTTGCTCATCCTTCCTGTGATCCTCCTGCCCACCTCCTCCTGGAGCTTCTGCACTGTTATCTTTCTCACCTGCTGTCCTTGCCCCATCCCACGTATCCCCATCCCAGAAAGCTTGCCTTGGCCCTCTTGCCCTCTTACCGGCCCACGCCCCACCACTGCTTTCCTTCCCAGGCGGCTGCTCGTCCGGGCTCTGTCCCCCTCCCACCACCACCCAGTACTCTCCTCACTTGACTGAAGGCCACACACCCCAATCACCGGCCTCCATGCCTCTCTTGGCCTCTGCAGCACCTGGCACTGTGGACCACCCCATCCTCAAAGTCCTCTGCTGCCGCCAGGGCTCTCAGGTCTCTCCCGCCCATCCTTGTCCCACCTTCAGCTGTACCTGCCAGGGCTCACCTGTCTCCTGGGGCTCCCGTGCGCCCAAGGCAGGGCTGTGAGCCGGGCAGGAAAGCCATCTGTGCTGGTGCATGAGACTGTGCTGGTCTTCTCCACATGAATAACAATAAAAATTAATGGATCCAGAACTTCCTGGAACGTAGGAAGTACACAGAGTACCTAACACTTAAAAACTGATTGTCTGGCTTCCCTGGTGGCGCAGTGGTTGAGTGTCCGCCTGCCGATGCGGGAGACACGGGTTCGTGCCCCGGTCCGGGAAGATCCCACATGCCGCGGAGCGGCTGGGCCCGTGAGCCATGGCCGCTGAGCCTGCGCGTCCGGAGCCTGTGCTCCGCAACGGGAGAGGCCACGGCGGTGAGAGGCCTGCGTACCGCAAAAAAAAAAAAAAAAAAAAAAAACAGATTGTCACCAGAAGAGCTGGGGGAAGCCATTTTTATGCTAAAAACATGAGGTAAGTTGCTGATCAAGGATTTGGAAGAGCTGGGTTGAAACTCTGGGAGCCTCTTGCCCCTGAACCTGCACCTGCAACTAAAATAGGAGGTTGGGTGCCTGCCAGCTCCTGATTCTGAACCTCTGCTTGGTGCCTGCTGAGCAAAACCAGCACCAAGGGCGCGACTGAGAAGCATCGGCGTCCTGGGGATGAGCCAGTTACTGGGCTCCTGAGGCACACTGACAAGCAGCTGGAGGAAGAGTGCGGATCCCCGTCTCTATACCTGGATTTGGGTGCCTGGTTTGGTTTGGGGGGACCTTTGGGGGAGCATGATGTCAGCCCCACCCTGTGCCGGAGGCCCTGGCTCTGGGCAGCAGCACGCCCACTTCCTCGCATGGCCAGAGCTGCCGTCCACCCAGCAAGCCTGCTGGGCGGTGAGGGATCGGGCATAGCTCTCTCTTCAGGAGATACTACTTGGGGGCTGCCACTGGGGCAGTAATGGGCGTGCCTGTGAGTGTAGGCTACTGCAATCTTAGGGACCCCAGGGGAGAGCTCCCCAGAAGAGGAGGCGGGGTGAGAGGCCAGCAGAGGACGGAGGGACTCACCTGATCGCTTCTCGGCCGGCAAGCTCAGAGTGTGGACTGCAGAGGCACAGAGAAAGGGGAGGGGCTGTTGCCGTGGTCCCAGCACCCAGGGCATCCTCCTGCTCAGGTGTCAGGAGCTCAGCCCTGTCACCTCGTGGTCCAGGGCCCTCAGCTGTCCCCGGTGAGTGGGGTGGCTGTATGACCTGCATGGCTGGGCGCTTTCTAGCTCTAGGGTCATGTGAGGTGTCTGGCCACAGGGTTTGTAGGATATGGGCCCCCAAACTGTGGTCACCTGTCCCCAGGGTTGAATCTTGGTACAGGTGCTTCCACGTGCTTGTCTGTCATCCAAGAGGATGCCTCCCAGCCTTCCAAGGCAGACTGGGCCTCCTGCAGTTCCTTTCTCCTTCATCTGGGTGCTCTCTCCAAAAATCCAGAGAATTATACAACTTTAGGTCCTTTTTAGCTCCTTGTAAACTCAGTAAGACCTGGCTTTTCCTCCTCAAAGGCTACAGTAAAGGTAGATTCATTCTCAAAACGCTTTTGGGGTCTCCAGGACACCTCAGGAAAACCTGATGTGGGCACTATAGAATGGCAATGGCAGTATAACTTTGGGAAGGAGAAAGTTAAGGCTACATTCAGATGGATGCTGTTCTGGTGTACTTACCGATTTTAGAGACTCCAGGTTTGTAAAAGGAGGAAGTCTGTGTGCCTTGTAAAGGTCTGGAAGAGTTATTTCTTCACTCTGCTTTCTTCCCATGCTCTGCATCTTGTACATCAGCAGGGGCTTCAAAACCATGGCTTAATAACTACCAAACTAAATTATCCCCTTGGATTGTAATTTTATTACCTCAAAGGGCTCTTAAACTAATCTGTTTTTTTCAGTATCCAAGCACAGAGTGTAAAAGGTATGTGTCCTGTTTTCCAGAGGCATCCACTCTTAAGTACCCTCCTAGGAAATGTCCATGCATATTCAAATGAGAATTTTCCACACAAATGAGAACTGTGTTTTACAATGAGTTTTACTCAGTGTATCTCAGAAATATTTCCGCATACGCATCCACAGTGTGTTTTCACAGTCCACTGCAGGACTGCCATGAGGGAATGAGCCTTGCTCTGGAACGGGGATTATGTTTACAGTCACAGGTAACAGAAAACCCAGTTGAAACTGGGCTAAACAATGAAGGGAGGCTTTTGGCTCCTGAACCTGGAAAGTCCAGGGGTGGGGTGACTTTAAGGGTTTGATCCGAATGACTCAGTGATGCCGAGGATCCGGTTTCCTTTCCCCTGTCTGCTCTGCCTGTCACAGTGTTCCCATCACCCAAGGCAGAGGGAGGCAAGACCCCACCAAGGACCACCTTGAGCCTCTGGTGAGGACAGTATGGTGGTCCCATTGAGGGAAGCCCCCCCTGCCCCAGCCCCCTGTGCTTGTCCATCCCGCTGAAACCACGTGGTGGGGAAACCGGGCTCCTATGGGAGGAGATGGACATGGGGAAGGCTGCCAACCACCCCCATGAACTCCTGTGTTTCAGTTACGGGGTGTTTTGCTCTTACAAGGGCTTATGAGAACCCCACGGTATTTTGTTATTAGAATTACTTCCTAGAAGGTTTAATAAGAAAAACATGTTTTTAAACAGGTTCTCCAGGGAGGTGGGCTGACTTCATAATGAGCGGCTACTCGGGGCTGGTGTGTGTGAGGGCGGCCTGAGCACCAGGGATGTACGGGCTGTTTCTGGGCCAAGAGGGTTAGTTGGGAGTGGGGCGGTGACGTCTCCTCTAGTAGCCTGTGACCTGCAACAGCACAGCTTCCATAGGGAGGCTCAGCAAGGTGGCCCTGCAGTCTGCCTTTGCCTTCGGAGATAGCTGGTCATGTGGGAGAGCAGTGGTTTGGGTGGCATCCCTGTGTACCGATGAAGACATGCACTGGAGATCCAGTGCCACCCCGAGGTTGCCAGGGAGGGAGCTGCAGAGCCCGGCAGACAAGCCTGCGATGGGGCTTTGGGGTCCAGGCGGCTCACTGCCTGGTTGCTGGAGAAGGGCAGCACACTCGGGTGGGCTCTGCCTGCCCACGTGGCCACTTCCCCAGACAGGCAACTACGTGCCCGAGGCAAAACTAGACAGTGAACCCAGGGTAAGTGGGGAAGGGAGAAGAGGGGGTCTTGGCCCTGTGGGGCTGCATTCCCAGGGAGACCGGGTGGGGTTGCGGTGTATCTGTTTCCTCTGTAGCACCAGGCAGACTGCTTTGGATTAAGGATTAAGTAAGGCCTGTGCTGCAGTGGGAAGAGCACTGAGCCTGAGTTTGAGCTGGGGCTCGAAAACAAACAAAAATCACACGCACACACGCACAAACCCAAAACCCCTTAGTGCCTCCATTTTTCATGTCAAGTGGAGATCATTTTATTTCTTTATTTCACAAAGTTTCTGGAACCATTGGATGAGTTCGTGTAGATGAGAGCTTGGTAAACTTGGCAGGTGTTATCGACTCCGCAGCACCTACTACTCACTAGCCTTGTGGCCTTTAGCAAGTTACTTAAACCTCTTTGAGTCTTTTTTTTTTTGTAAAATTGGGATAAAAACACCCCAACACAGGGTTGTTTCAAGGATTAAATGGGATGAGATGGGTAAAGCGTTTTGACATAGGTCTAGATTACTTAGTAGGCACCCCCCAAAATTACTGCTAATGCAATTATTGAAGAAATTTTATCTGTAACTACCAGTCCCCACCAGGCTTAGCTGCCTGGGTTACGTGAAATACAGCTCAAGTTCCCAGCCAGACTGAAATGAGAAGACCCACTTCCCCGTCCTTTCAGGAGCAAGGCTTAGATCTGTGGGGAGCTCAGCAGGCATCTGGAGTTCAAGGTCTGTTTGTTTGCTCTCTGTGTCATGGGGGTGGGGAGGGGGGAGAAGGGGTTTCTTCTGCCTGGGGTGTGGATCCTGCCAGAAATCAACACAGCCTGAGAAGTTGTTCCTGGAGCCCCCAGAGGAAGCAGAGTGGTCCTCACCTGTCGAGGGGGCCAGGCCATCTGCAGAGACCGCCCGAGGAAGCCAGCAGAGGGCCACAGCCTGCCTTCGAGGGCTCCAGCGGGGATGATCTGGGGGAGAACAGGGGTTAGAGGAGCTTGGATGGGAAAGAAGAAAGGGCCGGAATAGATGCTCTGAAACCAGCAAGATGACATGTTTGGACAGGATGGGGAGGGTCTTGGCTGGGGAGACCCCATCTGGTCCCACTCATGGTAAGAACAACAGAGGCTCAGGGAAGTGCTGGGACCCACCCGAGGCCTCAGAGTGAGGCGCTGAGTTCAGGAGGTGGTCTGTGCATCTCCCACCTGTGACGAGTGAGGGTGTGCATCCCCGAAGCAGGGCAGCCTCAGCAGGACTGGAAGTGTGTGTGTGTGTGTGTGTGTGTGTGTGTGTGTGTGTGTGTGTGTGTGTGTGAGACATGTGCATGGAGCCCTGCTGTGCTAGCCCAGGCCCCCAGGAGAAAATCTTTGTGTCTAAGACCATGTGGGTTTTATTATTCAGAGCCCCATGTCCCTGTCTGCTCCCGCAGACACGTTGAACTTGTCTTCTGTTCCTCCAACCCTAAATCCCAACCACACCCAGCCGGCTCCTCCCCGTCTTGCCCATCTCAGCTGAGGGGACCACCATCCACCCAGGGGCCAAATCCAGGAGTGTGGGTGTCACCTGGGCTCTGAGGATGAAATCAGCTCCTCCACAGTCAACAGAACATCCGGTTAGTCACCTCTTCTAAAGGCTAAACCTTTCACGTGCATTCGAATAACTGCATTTTGAAGTGAGCTTACCTCCCCTCTCTGCAGATCTCAAAACCATTCTTGGAAGCTGCAGGGGCTGGGGGTCTTTGTAGGATTCTCATATAAAAATGAATCTGTAATGATGTTCTAAGAAACTAGGGTGTGCGGCCCAGCCCCCAGCTGGTGAACTCCCCTCCTTCCTCCCGGCAACACAATTCTTACACCCCGCAAAGTTGCATTTAAAGTTTTCGATTGTGTGTGGGGTTTTTTTCCTACACCCCCATCCCTGCTTCCTCCACCCCAAGGCTGTGCCAGGATAGATGTCAGCCACTGGCCTCGGAGGCAGCAATACAGCTGAGGCTGGAATGGGCTCATCTAGGACCCACGTTTGTTCCTGCTATTCCAAGTATCTGCTACTGAAGTGCGACAGTCAGACAGCCTCATAAAAGACCTACTGTGGGCAACACTGCTGGGCAGGGGGGTGGTATTTTTGACACGAGAGGAAATGGGACTTGCCTGGTGCCACACAGCTGGTGAGGGGCAGAGCTGGGTTTACAGCCCAGGATGTCTACTCCAAGGACTGTTCTCTCTCCCTCTGAGGATACTAACTCAAAAGACACAATCAGTGAGCACAGAAGCGGGCAGGTGTGTGGGGGACATGCACTGATGTGGTACAGTGTGAAGGCAGCTCAGTGCTAGTGAAAGAGCCAGGAACCTGGGACTGTTTCCTCTGTAAAATGGGGATAGTGATTCTTACACTACAGCTTGGCTAAAAGTGCAGTGGTTCTCAATGTGTGGCTCCCTGGACTGGCAGCCACCGTGTCACCTGGGAAGTTGTGAAACATGCAAATTCTGTGGTCCAACTCCGGGCCCGTGGAATCAAAAACTCGGGAAGGGAGCTCAGCAGTCTCTGTTTGAACCAGCCCTTTGATGATTTGAATGCAAGCTCAAGTTAGAGGACCATTGCATTAGAGTCAGGATAGACTAATCATTAGAGCAAATGTCCCCTAAACTTTGATGGCTTTGAAAAATAAATGTCTTTTGCTTACATCACAGTCTCTGGTGGAAGGCTGAGGGGCTGGGCTGGCAAACACTCTGCGCAGTCTTTCAGAGACCCAGACTCCCTGCATTTTGTGACTCCACCCTCTGATAGGTCTTTGAAGTCTCTAGTCTAGTCAGCTGGTGGCTGGAGAAGAGGGTGAAGGTCCCGGGAGGGAGAATCTTAGGAAAGAGGCCTGGATGGCTTGCACATCACTTGTGCTCACGTTCTA
Source organism: Phocoena sinus (assembly GCF_008692025.1). Lineage (NCBI taxonomy): Eukaryota > Metazoa > Chordata > Mammalia > Artiodactyla > Phocoenidae > Phocoena > Phocoena sinus. The sequence goes on from NC_045778.1 coordinate 31,351,916, forward strand.
TTGGCCACAACTCAGAAGCCATGTCAAACTACCAGGGCTGGAAAAGGCCTCGCTGTGTGTGCAGGAGGAAGAGGCGAGGCCAGGTATCGGAGGACACCAGTGGTCTGTGCCCCGAGACCCACAGCTTAGGGAAGTGAAGACTGGGACTGGAATCCCCCTCTGTAGGGAGCTGAGGGCCCAGCCTGTGGTGGGCTGTTTGCCTATCTCACAGCCTCCACTCAGCCTTCTCACTGCTCCCAAGAGCAGCCTGAAGGAGGGCACCTCATCAAGCTGGATGGGTGTGTGGGATCCCACGGGGCTAGAGATGTGGTCTGTGAGCAGATGAGGGGGCAGACGGCACGTGATCTCCTGTCTGTGCCCTCCAGGTGTGACCACTGGGGAGGTAAGGCACAGCTGCGTGGCCCCAGAAGGACTGTCCAGCTCAGAACAAGAGTCCACGGGGTGGGAGTGGAGGATGGGAGGGCAGGAACCTGTTAGGGCTCAGTAAGACTTGGAGCATTAGCAGCTGTTTGACCTTGACAATAAAATTGACCTTGGCAGGGTGGCGCAGTGGTTGAGAGTCCACCTGCTGATGCAGGGGACACAGGTTCGTGCCCCGGTCCAGGAAGATCCCACATGCCACGGAGCGGCTGGGCCCGTGAGCCATGGCTGCTGAGCCTGCGTGTCCGGAGCCTGTGCTCCGCAACGGGAGAGGCCACAGCAGTGAGAGGCCCGCGAACCACAAAAAAAAAAAAAAAAAAAAAAAAAATTGACCTTGGGATAATAAAATTGCCTGCTTCATAATCTTGTTCTGAGAATTAAGTAAGCTAGGAGAAGAAAGCCCTTGGCACAGTGCCTGCTGCCTCACGGTGGGTGTGTAGGAAATATTAGCAGTAATCTCTGGTTGCTCTTCTGAGGAGGGCCTGGGGATGTGGGGCCCAGGGCTCACTGGAGTTCTCAGCTGCTTACAGGGCAAGGGCACTGCTTCTCTCTACCGGGCAGGACAGCCTTGGGGCCTGCTGGGGCTGGGCCTGTGGTCTGGAGGTGACTGCAGCTGAGAGGGGCAGCAGGCAGGGCTGGCCGACTGTGTGGTCTTTAGTAGGTGCCAGGGGACCTGGGAAGGGCTGTGTGTGGGGCTGCCAGCGTTGAAGCCTGTTTGCCGTCTGCAGCCTCGGAGTTTCCTCCTGCCCTTTGAGTGAATAAGAATCCGTCCTGGGCTGAGACTGAGTCAATCTGTTATACTTGTGCTGAGTGGCCTGGTTCCAGGGGAATTTGGACGGAGTAGAGTATTTTCTAATTAGCAGGACTGGGGCTCCTGGAGAGGTTTTTGGGTCAGGGGTGCAGGCGAGTATAGGTCATCTGTCTGCATCAGAGGGCCGGCTGATGGAGATGGGGGCGGCTGGCTCAATACTCCCTCTACCTGAGGACCCGGAGCTGCCTACTGCACCAGCTGTGTGCAGGCCAAAGGACTCAGCATCCTGTGAGCAGAGGACTGGCCTTCTCTGGAAACCTCCTTTTCTTTGCTGTGTCACTGGCTTCCCGGGGGAGGCGATGGAAGTGGTGCTGGGCAGCAAGGAGATGGGGTGGCTGCAATCAGAGAGAGATTGGGGCCCAGGAGGACCTCCTGTGGGAAATGGGCCAGCAGGAGGGGCCCTGAGAGAGGGTCTGGCCCAGGTCCTTAGTGTCACGTCCTGTCCACTTCCGCAGCATCCTCGGCAAGACAAATGGAGGGCGAGCCAAGCCACTGCAGTGGTCAGGACACACCGGTTGCAATGACCTCAACTCAGATAAGGTTAAGCAGAAGGGGACTCCTATGACAGGGAGGGAGGGTGGGACAGTCACAGAGAGGAGCGGGGCCTTGGGGGCTGGAACAGACTTCACACTGCCCAGTGTTTTCCTCTCCCCATCAGTGTCTCCGCCTCTCTTCAGCTTGGCCCATCTGCCCTACTACACACAGACCCTCACCCCTGTGGGGAGACGCAAGAGCCAGCAGCCCAAGTTAGAACCGTAGCAGAAAATCAGCCGACTTCTGCCAGCGTTTGTGTATCAATCCCTGGCCCAGGGATTGTGCGGGACTCAGGACTTTTTCCTTTAAACCAGGAGTCTGGGGACACAGAATTAGCTACCGGCACCCACAACCCCTGCCTAATATACTGACTCACCAAGTTAGTGAGGAACAAGGTCCCATATGAAGGAGCAGGAAACAACTCCCACTGTTACCTACCGTGAGCCTGGCCAGATGACTCTGACAAAAGCCCTGTGCAGTGCCCTGATTACTTGAGAAGCTCTGCCCAGGAGATCGGGCCTGGCTGGCTGCAATCCTGGGCTCTGAAGCTGAGCTCATAAACTCGTGTGTTTGTGCTCTTGTCTTTTTGTTTACAAATGTCAGCATTGGTGTCCTCACCCTGCACAGGTACTCCGATCCCAGCAATTCCATGGTGGGGAGAGCCCCAAGCCCTCTCCCACGAACTCTGCTAATTCCTGGCACTCGTGCCCCTTTGCCTCCCACTCCTGTGTCCCTTAATGGTCCCCTTTATGTCCCTCATCTGTCCCGGCAGAATTGGATAAAGTTCACTTTTTTTCTTTTCTAAATAAGAAACCTCACAGCAAGCGTTTTGTGAGTTAAATCGTTTTGATAAAGACCTGGGGCAGGGTGGTCCACAGTCTCGGGTGTGTGGCTGTGCCCCTCGCTTCTTCCACTGCCATCTCTGGGCTCAGGAACCCTGATTTTCAGTCCTGTGTTACATGGAGTAACGCAGTTCACCCCAGCTTGGCCTCCCAAATGTGCATACCCAAACCTAGCATGGTTTGCAGAAGTTCACAGGCCTTTTCTTTTAATAGGACCTGCTTACTCTCCTTAGAAGGCAGTGAGGGTTAAAATACTCTTTTTCCTGATACGTAAAACTGGGACTATCCTACACACGCTTTCCCCCAAGTAATACATCATGAGTACACTTTTATGCCAATGGATATTCTCAACATTAATTCCAATGGCTGTATAGTAGAATCACAAGTGATAGGCAAGGATCTATTAACCCAACTCTGTTTATTGAACAAATATCCATTCTCCCCCACCCCATTATTATTATTATTATTATTTTTGCGGTACACGGGCCTCTCGCTGCTGTGGCCTCTCCCGTTGCGGAGCACAGGCTCCGGACGCGCAGGCCCAGCAGCCACAGCTCACGGGCCCAGCCGCTCCGCGGCATGTGGGATCTTCCCAGACCGGGGCACGAACCCACGTCCCCTGCATCGGCAGGCGGACTCTCAACCACTGCGCCACCAGGGAAGGCCCCACCCCATTATTAACTTTCTTTTGATCACATACGAAATAATTACATATGTATTTGGATCGCTGTCTGGACTTTCTCACTTCAATCTACCTGTTTTTGTCAGAACCGAAATGTTTGTTTTAGAAGTCTGAATACTGACAGTATGGAGTTCAATATTCCACAATATTTTCTAGGCTGTTCTCGTTCGTTCATTCTTTCAGTTAACTTGTGGATCATTTTATTGAGTCTCTCCTCCACGTCCCAATTAAATTTCAGGTTTGGCTCGAAATTCTATTAAACGGATGGCTTCTTTGAGATTGTATTAGTTAGGCATTTCTGCATGACAGCACATATACATCTCACACTCTTTCTGAGGGTCAGGAATCTAGGAACAGCTTGGCTGGGGGATTCCGGCTCAGGGTCTCTCATGAGGTTGCACTGAAACTGCTGGCTGGGGCCGCAGTCTCCCCTGACCAGGTCCTGTGCCAACCGCACTCACGTAACTTTTGGCAGGAGGCTTCAGTTCCTTGACATGGGGGTCTCATGACATGGTCTCCCCAGAGTAAATGACGAGAGAAAGAGAGAGAGAGAGGGGGAGAGAGAGAGGGAGAGAGAGAACCCGAGGGGGAAGCAGAAAAGTCTTTTATAACCTAATCTCAGAAGGGACAGATCATCACTTCCGGTGTATCTTATTGATCACACAGACCAACCCGGATATGCGTGAGAGGGGCCACGCCAGGTCACAGCTGCCAGGTGGCGGGGATCATCGGGAACCATCTTGGAGGCTAAGTAACACAGAGGCAAATTGAACATGTTATGGTAATAGGTCTTCCTGATTGTGAATGTGGTGTGTCTCTATATCAACTTAAATCTTAGGTATGCTCTCAATGAGGATTTTTACTTTTCTTCATATAGGCCCCCCACAATACTTATCAAATTTATTCCCAGAGTTTTTTTTTTTTTTTTTTTTTTTTTTTTGTGGTACACAGGCCTCTCACTGTTGTGGCCTCTCCCGTTGTGGAGCACAGGCTCCAGACGCGCAGGCTCAGCGGCCATGGCTCACGGGCCCAGCCGCTCAGCGGCATATGGGATCTTCCTGGATCGGGGCACGAACCCACGTCCCCTGCATCGGCAGGCGGACTCTCAACCACTGCGCCACCAGGGAAGCCCCCCAGAGTTTTATATCTGGTTCCTATTGTGAACGGGATCTCTTTCACATTGTATTTTCTAAGTAGTTGTTGCACTCATACAGGAACACTATTGCTTTTTATGGCCATGATTCTTCCGTGGAGCTTAACGGGTGACAAAGCAGAAATTCCTCTAGACTTTCACTGAGCCCTTGGATCGCAAATGTGATCCTAAATCACATTTAGGTAAGATCCTAAATGTGCTCTTGGGACCAGCTTCCTCAAGTGACTGTGTGCCGGGGAGGCGGGGGGAACGTAAGGACGGCCTTCCTGTGGCCTATCTTTTCGCGGTGCCTGTGCTCTGGGCTGCCTGAGGCCGAGGTGACAGGGTCCTCTGGCCAACACGTGACCCTACCTTCGAGGGAGCCCTGTGGTCAGGGCATAGGGGGACAGTCAGGGGAGGCGGCCTGTGGCAGGGCCAGTCCACCTAATGCTCCACAGACTTAGCCCATCTGCCCACGACTTCCAGGTACGAGTCTCCAGCAGCCTCTCTCCAGAGCCCTATTCCGGATGCCTCCCCAGCATTTGCACAGGCTCTGGTCAACTCCGGTATGAACGTTCCTTCATCCGTTCTTGTTTCCAGTAGCTACAGTATTTATCCAGTACCTGCTGCACGCCAGACAGTGCTCTTGAGGACATCAGCAAAGCACCTGCCCTTGTGGTGCTTGTTACAAGTCGGGAGAGAGAGAAAACCAAACTGTAAAATGGTATTTTACAAAGTGAGTGATACGGGAAGAAATAGAGCCGAATAATGGGGGATCAGGACTACGGAGGAGTTAAAAGTTTGAGCAAAGACTTGAAGGGGGTGAATGAGCTAGCTGGGTTCTGGGCAGACGGACAGCCAGCACAAGGAAGCGGGAGTGGTGGCGCCAGGGGCTATCTGAGGGGGTGGAAGGCAGATCCTGTGAGCTTTGGGCTTCTCTGAGTAAAATGGGAGCCACTGTAGGGTTTTGAGCAGAGGAGTAACATGATCTAAGTTTTAAAATGATTTTTGATGGAAGCAGAGACACCTGATAGGAGGCTCTGGGAGGAGGAAATGTCCCCCAATTCTGCCCTCTTGGTCCCCGCTGGTAATGCCACTACAGTCCTCATCACCTCCCTCCTAGACTCTGGCCAGACTCTGCTGACTCTTCTCCCCGCCTCCTGCTCCTCTGTCTCGGAGAAATGTCTCCAAGTCCTTCTCCAGTTTAGGAACTCTGGCAACATGAACGGTCTATCCCTGCCAACGTTGTAGCCTCCCAGGCTATGGAGGTCTGGCTTTGTCTGCATGTCCCTCTCTGGGGGTGGGTGCCAGTGTGGACGAGGCTGTGCACATCCTGCCCCATGAGTACTGAACTCCAGAGGCCAATTTTCTTGGGTCGCATTTTAGAACTTCTGAAATACATTTATTTCAGCCGCATGAATTATGTATCTTAGTCACTGCATAAAGCAATACAGAATTGTCTAAAGTGGGCTTCCTCCGCCTTCCAAGAAGAAAGAAACCATGTGTGTGTTCTTCCATATTTTTTCCTTTGCCTATACAAAAATAATCAAACATAGAATTTAAAAAATGGATTACACCGTGCACAATATCCTGCGTGTCGCCTTTTCATTTTCCTGCCCCGGACATTTTCCCCGGCCAAAGCAGACAGATGGACTTCATTCTCTGTGACAAATGTTAGTGTTCCTCCCCAGGGGCCCTCTCCGCCCCACCCCACTGAGGGACATTCAGGTGGTTTCCAGTCACTTTCATAACAACATTGCGTGCGTGTACCCCGCCCCCAGAGGGAACTGCTTTAGCATACAAAGTTAAACACATCACATCGGCCAATAAAAAATGAAAACAAAATAAAACCAGTTGGAAGGCGGCAGAAAAGCGTGTGTGAATACCCCGGGGCCCCTCATCTCGTTCGTTTGCTGTCGCCGGAAGCTGCCTGGGCAGGAACCGCCGCGGGCTCCTTTGGTCTGCGCGGCTCCCGGGCCGGGGTCCGGGCCCTGGACGGCCATCGTGTACCCGCCGCACCGCCGGTCCTCCCGCACCCAGATCCCGGCGCATCCCGGCGGGCGTAGCCGACCTTGTGCTGCTCCCGGCGCCCGGCTCTCCCACGTGCTGCCGCTCCCGCTCGGATCGGCCGCCAGGGGGTGCCACAGGCCGGGCTGAGCGGCCTCCTCCGCCGGGGGAGGGCGACGGGCGGGAGGACACCAGCCCATAGGTGGCGCCGATCAGGGCCAGGCAGCTCCCACCAGCGCCGGCCCTAGAGCGTCTTTCCGGAAACCGGATCCAGCCCGCGCCCCGGCTGCGCTGCGCGCTCGGCCTCCTGCCCCACTGACCTGGGATTGCCAGGGAGCGCTCCGCCGGCTGCGGCACAAAACGGGCAGCTAGCGGGGCCCTTCCCAGCCGGCCGCCACCCACCCTCTCTCAACGGTGTCACCACCGCAAGGATGACACCATCACCGCTCAGCCAGAGGACTGGACCTCACACCCACAGCAGTCGTCCCATCCCTACGGCCCCGTACTGTGCTGTCTCTCCCCTCTTCTTGTAGGCATCTGGTGGACCCAGAAAGTAAGAAGCTGCCCGCGGGAAGCTAGACTCCCTTCGTGCCGTTCGTGCCCCTCCTCCCCTTGTTTCCTCTCTGGACGCCGGGCTCCCACCCAGCCAGCCACAGTTAGGACAAGGGAGATTAGAGCTGTGCTGGAGGCTCGGATGGTCTCAGTCTAAGAAACTGAGCGAGCCGGGACGCCGAGCCCTGAAAGGTCTTCGGTGAGGAGGAGAGAGAAGAGGGCGGGTGGGGTCCAGGGCCACAGCGCTGCATGGCAAGAGCCTCTGTGTGGAGCCTCCAAGGTCTGGGTCACCCGGGGACAAGCCAGCCAGACCTGGGGGAGGGGCAGCCTGGCCCTCTGCACTTCTTGTGACCCCGTGGGATTAAAGCTCATCTGAACCCGCTTAATCCTTACTGTTGTGGGTCTACCTTGCAGGAGAAGACCGCCCACTCACACCTGGATTCCATCCGTTTTGGGTGCCTGATCCACCTTTAGTCCTCATGGGGAGGGAAGGGGACATGAAGGTCACCAGCCCAACTAGGCCACAGTGCTACAAACCATCAAAAGATTCACAGTACCCAGTGGTTGTCATATTTGAAAGTTGGATGGAGTCCCAGGGTGGGTAGCCATAGGCAAGTTGCTTACCTTCTCTGAACCCCAGTTTGAATACAGGGTCAGCTGGGAGTAGCTCTGAGCAGCTGTTAGGGTGAACTTTGGGTCTCAGCATGAGCAGCGCCTACCCATCCTCACGGCCAAAGACAGGTGGGCTCCCTCCAAGCAGAAAGCAACATCCTGCTCTGTCCAGGGTGCTTCGCATTCAGGGCACGGAGACGACAGAGAAGACACACTTGCATTCTTTGTTTGTGATCATCTCCAGGTACTTGCAACAACAACAAAAAGATAAGCAACAACAAAAATTGACCCCAAATTGAGGGTTAATCTGTCAGCACACGCATAGCCTTAGAACCTCATTATAGGGAGAAGGCAGAGGATGTCTGCCTCCTTCATGTCCTTGAATTCCATGATCAAGCCCCTCGGGTGGCCCTACTGGTTCTATTTTGCTTTCTTCCTTGGCTGCAACACAGAAAGAAGGAAAGCTCTTTTCTCCTCCAAGGCCGAGTGTTAGAAGCATTACCTCAGTAGCCCAACGTCCTGGAAAAGAGGAAGCTTGGCAATGATGGAGCAGGTAGAGCGAGAGGCTGGGCAGCCTAGAAGCTCCTGGCTGGCTCCTCTGGCCTGTTTGACGTTGGCTCAAAAGACATGGAATTAATAGGCAAAGCTGCCTCCTCCTCCTCCTCTTACCTGTGGAGGAGAGATCGGTTCCCGGTTGGCTGGGGCAGTGTCATTGATATAGCTGGTGTCATCGTTACCTTCCATGAACGGATCACTCGACACCTGCCAGGGCCAGGAAGGGCCGGGCCTGGGTTTTGTCCGCAGAGCTGGAGGCTTTCACTCTCCCGTTGTCCCAGAGCGCAGGGGAGGTCAAGACACAGGCTCTGCTGGGATGTGGCTCTTGGTGGCCCAGTAGAAGGACTGGACAGCTCCTGGTGCTGGATCCCCCTTGCAGGTCCTGGCTGCCTCTTTGCTTCCTGCTGCCTGATCCCTGTGGCTGTCCTGGGCAGAGGAGATGAATTCGTGGCTGGCTGGGAGCTGAGGCAGAGCGATGATGCTGCACAGAGAAGTGGCTCTGGGAGTGACCCTGGCGTGAGGAGCCAGGGGCGAGGAGTGGCCTGGGGGGTCCCTCCTGGCGTGTGCATCCCAGGTGACGCCATGCTGCAGCAGATCCTGCACGACATGTACATCGACCCCGAGCTCCTGGCCGAGCTCAGTGATGTGCAGAAGCACATCCTCTTCTACAAGATGCGAGAGGAGCAGCTGAGACGCTGGAGGGAGCGTGAGGCTTGGGAGGCCCTGGCCCAGTTCGAGGGACTCAGGCCCCCCAAGGTCAAGCGAGGTATGTGGGTGGGAGTCACCAAGGGGCTGACCCCTGGCCTCCCGGGAGGTAGAAAAGTTATCGATGTCAGGCTATGTTCTTCTTTAAAATGGGCACTGGTGTGATGAGGGCTGGGGGCTTGAAACCCTTGTTCTGTGAGCATCCCTTCCCATTAGCCTGGGCGTCTATCTTTTGACTAGGTCTGTAGGGCTCCAAGGCTGCACAGGGAACTGCCTGGGGACCCTGATGGCATTGGGGCACGGGGACTTGCTTTGTCTTGTTGCGGAGGGCCCAGGTTCTGGGAAGACACCACTGGGATCTCAGACTGTGCTCAGACCCTGTGGGTGACTGCCTGGTGGGTAGAAGCCATGTTCTTTTTTTTTTGTGGTACGCGGGCCTCTCACTGTTGTGGCCTCTCCCGTGGCAGAGCGCAGGCTCCGGATGCGCAGGCTCAGCGGCCATGGCTCACGGGCCCAGCTGCTCCCTTGTCCCCTGCATGGGCAGGCGGACTCTCAACCACTGCGCCACCAGGGAAGCCCGAGGCCATGTTCTTGAACCTCACCGGTGGTTCTGGACAGAGGGCCAGGGTGCAGCAAAGACACATCGCCCCTCCCTCACTTGCGTGCGTGGCATAGTGGTTCCAGCACAGCGCCCGTGCCCCTCCTCCCTGTCCTTGTGTGCGAGGATGCTTTGGGTTGTGCTGGAGCCCCAGCGGGCCTCTGGAGAGAGGGCGTCAGGGAATGTCCTGCGCTAAGAGTGACCAACCCCGATGGCAACAGCAACTGCAGACAAGAAGCAAGGGTTCAACCCACGTTTCCGGTGGTTATTCTGCAGTGACGTGCCAGGCAAGGCCGTCGCCGGGGCGCCTGTGAGTGACGGCGCACCTGACGCAGGCAGGCTGCTGAGTTGCTGTGGGACTCAAGGTCCTGCCGGGAAGGGCACTTTACGTGGATGCTGCACTTCACAGTTTGCAAAGCCCATTCATCTCTCTCGTTCACTCCCCACAGCAGCCCTCCTCTTGGTCTCCATACTGTTGACCAGAGTGAAGTGCAGACTTGATCTGTTTGTAAGTTTTCAGTCCGGGAAAAAGACATACAGGCCCCCTGGTGACCTGGCTCCCTCTCTCTACTCCAGGCTCACTGCTAGACAGCGCCTGCCACGTGCCGTAGGCCACGCTGGCACCCATCTGGACACCTTGCTCTAGCCTCTGTCTTTACACATGTGAGTCTTCCCATTGGGAATGTTCTCCCGCCTTCGTCCTCCTGACAAACTCCTTCAGTTCTAGCCCCTGCCTCCTGGAGTCTCTTGGGGATGCTCCTGGCCTAGGGAAGTACTTGCTCCTGGGCACATAGGACCCGTCTTTGCCCTAGCACTTGCCACACTGTCAGTGTCATGCATCGTCTGCTCGCCTGGCTCTCCCAGGGGACTCAAAGCCACAGGAGTGAGCACATTCTCCATTCTGTCTTCCATCCTTGGGTCTAGCACAGAGCTGGCACAGAGCGCGGAATCCCCTTTTGAACAGGACACAGTAGGACCCCAGGGAGGGGGAGCTATGACGTGACTGCGTGTGGCTGGTGCCAAGGGTGGGGCTACACTGGCAGCTGCATCACTGAAAATGACAGGCTGCCTTTCCTGCCCCACCGGCCTGGGCCCTGCGGCCTCATGCCGTCCGTCAGGTGGCTCTTCTGCAAGGAGGACAGACGCCTAAAGCTTTAACTGCAAAAATGTTTTTACGGCGATTTGTCGCACGTTGACATCTACATTTTCGTGTATAAATTATACATTAAACTCATTGGGGTTTCTGGTGCAGAAGACTCTTTTCTGATTAATTTTCTGATTTATAAAGCATGGATAAGAGGAGGAGTGTGTGTATTCCAGATCAGGATCCCGCTCAGATCTCAGCTCTTTGCTTCAGTCCTGGTGTGGAGCTGGGCAGATGGGGAAGCCCTGAGGGGCAGGCGTGGCCCCAGAGGCTGAAGAGCTTCTTACTGTGGGCCTGGGGTGCACAATGCCTGCTTCCTGTCCTAGGATCACAATGAAGGGTTGCAACAACCCTCCACCTGGTCTGTGACCTTTAATATTTACCCTGTGCCTGTCCTCACTGAATGCCCCCATAGCCCTGTGACCCCATCTCAGATGAGGAAGCCACTGCTCACAGAGGTGACACAATCCATCCAAAGTCACCTAGCTGCTAAGAATGGAAACGGGATGTACACCCTGTGACTTTGACCTTGGTCCAGTGGCTGATGTTTTTCTACTCATTCACTTCTGAACTTGGGACTTCCATTCGATGGATGATCTGTTCATGTGTTCATGTGTTCATTCATTCAGTCCCTTAGCCAACATTACTAAGCGCTGACCTTGGTGAACTGGACAGAGCTTTGGCCCTTGAGTCCATGGGTAGACAGATCAGATCCCAGGGAACATGCCAATGGGAGTGCCAGGAGGGTGGCCTGGGGCAATGCAGCCGCACAGCAGCTCAGGACAGGGTGTGTGGGGACAGACTCCATGGGCTGGATCTTTTCTCTTCCTTCCTTTCACAGGCACTTCCTTCCCAGCTTTTGCCTCCCTCCCTCCAATCTGTCCTGAAGGAAGCATCTGCTGTGTCCTGTTGTGTGTGCCAGCCCCTTGGGATCCCTGAGCACAACTTACTCGGTTCCGGTCAGACTGGAATGACCTTGCACCTCCTCCTGTCCATCCATCTCCCCAGTCCTGCCTGTCCCCTGAGACCTCCCTCCCACCCTCTCTCTTCTGAGGACACTTCCCAGCTCCTAGCAGGCCTGACCTGAGGGCTTAGCAGGGCAAGGTGCACCCTGTCCCTGAAAACTTCTCTGCTTCTCCTGCAGAGGGTAGGTGTAAACACTGGTGATAGGGATTATTCCACTTTACAGAAATTCAGGGGTTGTACTGGTCCTGGGACACACATTTGGGGTCCACAGAAGTAAGCTGGGGTGAAAGATGACGGTCGTGGCTGGGCACCCGTCACTCCCCTGACCATGCAGGTGTGTCTTTTTGTTTTCACCTTATATTTTGCTGAGAAGCTTCTGGTGTTCTGCCCCATCATGGAAGATACAGACCCTCAGCTTACATTGTTTTCCCATCTGCCGTCATGTTTGCTGTTTGTCACATTTCTGACAAAAACTTGAGGTCCAGCGGGAATTTGTGTTGCTTGTTGAGACTCTGGGAAGGCGGTCATCACGTTACATTCTCGCTAGATTTAAGCCACGCCCATCCAGCAGTACCATGACTTTCAACATCGTTTCCCCTTTTCGTGCCCTTTTGCCACCGCAGGAACCTACACCCAGTGTGAGGAGCTGCAGCCTTTACAACCCTTGGCCCCTTCTGGGCTGGCCCAGTTATCCCAGTTTTTGGGGGCTGGAGCTGGGTGTCGCCTGGGACACAGGACTCAGGACACATGTGTTCCTACTGCTGTTGTGACCCAGGAATCTTCTCTGCCTGGTCTTGCTGGCTCCGCTGTGATTGGCAGTCTCTGTCAGTGTTAAATTGATTCCTCGGTGACCATCTTCTTATCCATCTGGACGTCATCTGCCTGGGAACAAGACCTCTTTCCCCACCCTCCTTCCTGCTTTCTTCTCTAACGTGGCTGACACTGGCCACGCCACAAACCAAACCTGCAGCCTCTTGGAGGTGCCTTATTCTCACCCCCACAGCCAGCCCTGTGCCTGCCCCAGTCCAGCCTGTGGAGGGCTCTAAGTCCAGCTGTCCAGCCCTCACTACTTCCATTCCCCACAGCTGGGGTCAAGAGGCACCTCCCACCTGCTAGGCCCGCCTCTCTCTGCCTGCCCAGCCTGTGGCGCTCCCACAAGCAGCCCTGACCTGGGGCTGGAGGGAGACACCCGATCCAGCATCCTGTCTCAGCTCTCAGCCACTCCCACTGGGCGTCTGCCCTGGACTGGGTGCCCAGGTGGGCCTGGTCCATGCTCTAATGAAAGCTGTGTGACACAGTCCTTCTCACTGGGCATCTGCCTTCTCTCTGTTTCCTGGGAACCATCCAGTAACCACGGCAACCTTGCCCGCTGGGCCCAGGCCCTCCTAGCCTCGGTGTGTTTCCTTTCCGGGCGTGGGAAGCAGTACTTGCCTGCAGACATTCCCGGTGCACCCATGTTCTCAGTGGTCCCCTGCCTCAGGCTCACGCCCTACGACTTTTCTCCCCAGAGCAGCCAAAGTGTCCTTTTAACACACTGACTAGCTCAGGCATCTCCCTGCCTCCGTGGCTTCCACTGCACTCAAAGAAACACGAATGCTTTTCGGGCGCCTCTGCCTACTTTCCAACCCGATTTCCACCCTTTTGGGTCCCTCTGTGTGGAGGCTGGGCCCTCCCCGTCATTCATTTCTCAGTTAAATGTTGAGCTCTTCACTGACTACCTGCTCTCAAGGACCCCACCCCAGTCTCTCTCTCTCTTACAACATCTGGCCTGATTTCCTTCAAAGCACTTACCACATCTGAAAGTATCGTGTTTTTTGTTGTTGTTTGTTTGTGGTAAGAAAACACAACATAAAATTTACCATTTTAACCATTTTAAAGCGTGCGATCCAGTGACATTTAGTACATTCAAAATGTTGTGCAACCACCACCTCTGTCATTTCCATCATCCCAGAAGGAAAGCCCGTATCCTTTAAACGGTCCCTCTGCATCCTCTCCTCCCCCAGCGCCTGGCAACCACTGATGCGTTTTCTGTCTCTGTGAAGTTGCCTTTGTCGTCATCACCTTCCTCTTTTCTCATGTATCTGTTTGCTTGTTTATGGTCTGTCTCCTCCGTTAGTCTGCACGGGCCATGACACCATGGCTGCGGCGGCTGCCTTGCCTCCATCCCAGCGTCTGGAACAAGGCTGAGGGATATGGTTGGGGGGCAGCCGTGGGCAGGGAGCTGCTAAGACCGTTGCATGCGTGGTGTGTCAGTGGGGCTGGATAGAAGAGACGGGTATCAAAGGATTTCCCTTTTGAGTAGAAGACTGTGAGCTGTGCAGTGTGACCCCTTCCCTAGACCTTGAAAATCTTCAGTAAAAGTCTAAAAATCCCAGTATACTTGTGTTTTGGGATATATTGTAGAAGCTGAACTACAATCTATACTATGTAAGTAATGGCAGTTCTGTGACCTTGTCATTCATACTTACAACTCATTTCGTTTTCATTTCTTGTTTTAGGATTTTGACTTAGAGTTTAGTTTGACCAATGCTACTTTTTTCCTTTGCATCCACTTAGTGTACATTTCCCTGTATCTTTTCTTCCCCCTCACCCCGCCTTTTGATACCATTTTGTTTTAAGGGAGTCTATTGAAACATGTATCTTAACTAGCATATGTTCGTTTAGAACTTATTTTAAAGATAGAGTTGAACCCATTTTCTTTACCTTTATCAGGAATGAAACATTATCTACTGAAGATGAGAAACTTAAGGATATTTTAATATCCGTCTCCATGATTTTGTTGGCATAATAAAGAATTTTAGATTTTTTGGTTTACTTACCTTTCAAGACTTATTTTTTTATGCCAATGGCGGTTTCATAATCAAATCATAATAACAGTAATTACTTGGACACTAACTCCACTTTGTATTACTCGTACCCCACATTTTTCCCTCTGAGGGGAAAGTGAGAAACATTTCATTCCCCCTTTGCCCCCTTGTACAAATGCTTTGGCCAACCCAGCAGCACACCCTTTGCTGTTCGGATTCTCAGCACATCACACAGAAGTTATTAAACATCAAGGGAAATCCACATTTGAAGCCGTGTCCTGCACCATCCCTGTTCTTGCTGTCATATGGTGGTAGGCATGCTGATTTTCTTCAACTCCCTTTGTGAATTTTTCTGTTAGTTCCAACAGTTTTCCAGTAGATCCACTTAGAGGGTGGTGACTGTGCAGGAACATTGGGGAATCAGGGGCATGGATGCCCTGGATTTCTGGACTGTAGCTCTTTGGAGCTGTTGCTCATGGCCCCTTTCCTGGGCACAGTGGAACAGTGCTTCTAGGACAGTGCCACGGGGGGAGGGGGCTGGGGAATCTAGCCTCTCTGTTTTCTTACGGTGCCGGATTATCCACCAGTAGTGTCCCATCCCTTCTGTCAAGAAGATGTTTCCTGTCCATATGCAAATATTCAAAGAACAATTCTTTGGGGAGGGAGAATGATCTTTTTCACAGAGTATATGTGATGGGGAGAGAAAAAGAGGTGTCTGGCGGCGCGGGGAGGGTGTCCAGAGTCCTGTGCAAGGTAGACAAGAGGTAAAAAGTCCCCTGTGGCACGATAATTGGTAAATTGGGGCTGAGTGTGTGTCCGAGGGACCAGTGAAGGCAACAGATGAGCAATGGGGGTGCTGCCAGCTTCCCAGCGAGAGCCCTGGAGTCAGGCAAGAGGAACGTCATGAGAAGTGTATCTGTGGTGACACCAGGCCATCCAGCTGACCCCAGAGAGGTGTCCTAGTGTCCGTCACCTGTAGATGGGCACTGCAGCTCTCAGGGTGTATGTGGCGGGGGCAGGCAGATCCTGCTTGCTCTTCCAGACTTCCACACCCGAAGGGATGCTCCATTAGCTCATTTCCTGAGGGGCTCAAGGGTGGAAAATGACAGTGTCACAGATCACTTCTCCACCTTTTGGTTGGGTTGATGCTATTTTCAACATGTCTCTAGCTTGGTGGAATAGAAACAAGTCCCCTGGATTTTCATCTTTGGTCTACCGGGTTGACCTTGGAACATCACCTGTACAATGGGAATAATAACCCTTCCCCAGCAGTTGTTGGCAGGGTTCAAAAAGCTTCTTCAACAAGTGGGAAAGCTCCCGCCACCATGCAGGGCACATAAGAGCCAAGCCATGTCCACCTCCTTCCTTTCCTCACTGCCTCCGTCTGCCTCTGGTGGCAGATGCCCTTGGAATTTGTTCAGCCTCTTCCTGAATGTTCCCATGGGACCCAGGCTGTGAGCCCAGCTCCACCACTGCTTGGCCAACCTCAGTTTTTCTGGAGTCTCAGAGATGAGGGTGGGGATGGGACTTTTCCTGTGTCTGTCAAATCATTACTCCTGGTGTGGTTACTTCTTAGGGTAAATTGCAAGAAATTCAGTTATTCCAGTAAAAGGAGACTCTTGGTTCTTGGATGCTGATAAACTTTCCTACAGGTGAAGCAAAGCTGTGGCATTATGGTGGGTGGGAGGACTAGTCCGTCGGGAATTGCACAGTGTATGGCCTGGGACCACCCTGGTTGTGACTGTGTAGCTGGGTGTGGGACCCCTTAGGGCATGGAGAGAGGGGCTAGGGGCCAGACCACTACCCCCGCCTGGACTCTGAGACCCAGTGTGGGCCTTGCACGCAGTTGGTGCTCTGCCCAGGTGTGTGGAATTGACCTTGAGGGGGAGAGCCCACTTTCTGTCTCCTCAGCCCTGTTCGGCCTCCATATGGTGGACAGAAGGGTGGGGCAGCAGTGCTGGTGAGTGAGGTCCTCCGTGTTACAGTCTCAGCGTCGCTGAGGGGTGTCACTCTGCTCCCCTGCAGCTCAGTTCCTTCTTCCGTGAAGAGGGAAGGGCTTTCTGGGTGGCTGTAAGACTGAAGGAGCCACTGTGCAAAGTTCCCACGCTGGCCCTGGCTGGGGGCCTCTGCAGCCCACCAGCTCACTCCCTTTCCTCCCTGCCTTCCCCCAGCCGGCGCTGTGGTTCTGGCCGAGGCAGCTCTGCCAGCATCCACGGCTCCCCGTCTCCAGTGCCAGCATTTGCAGAAGCTGCAAGGCCCCAGACTCACCAGGCAGGCAGTGGGAAGAGCCAGGCAGAAGCTGCCATGAGAGCATGTGGGGCTCTTGGTGCCCAGCAGGTGTGGGTGTCCCCAGGGGTGAGAGTGCAGTTTTCTTGGCTCTGGAGGGAGATCAGCCTTATGTGGAGCCCTTAACTGTCAGCTCTGAGCGTCCTGTATCTAGAAGGAGAGAACTGAAGGTGTGGCCTTGTCCAGCTGAAGGCCTTTGGTAGGGGAGCCTGGAGAGGTTCCCAGAGAGTAGGCTCAGGTTCTGGAAGCTAAGGGGGAAGGGCCAGGGCTGCAGGAAGAATGAAGCCTCAGAGCAGCTGCATTCTTTGGAATGAAAGAGAACTCACCCAGATGGAACGCCTTGCCTCCTGTGTGTCTGACCTGTCCTGGGCCCTTTAAGTGCCTGTTTATCCCACCCCCTTAGGGACCTGAGGTTGGGTCCTTTGTATTTCATGAAATCTAAGATGCTATAGCTTGAAAGACACACTATTTTTATATATTACTAAGAAAGCTGTAAATTAAACCATGATACACCATTGTTTGTAAGATACATCCTGGTTTCAGAAATGTTAAGGTGTGTGTCTTCAAATTAATGAAATAAGTTATTATCTCCGTTTGAGTCGAGGTGGAGTTAGAATCGGGTCCAGGCCTGCTGGGGCTCCAGTTCCCCCCACTGCAGTGCACACATCTTCCTCCTCCTCACAGCTGCTCCCATGGTGAAATGACATATTCCAGGTGATTAAAGACCAGTGCAGAAAAAGCAAAAACAAAATCATAGAAGTAATCAAAGAAAATATGAGAGAATAGTGGGGAGAGCGAAGGTGTTCTTAAAATAAGATACAGCAATAAAAATTAAAGGAAAAATAAAGATAAATATGACTAGATTTTTAAAATCTTCTTGATAAAAGACACCAAACGGAGTTTAAAAAGAGAACAAAGCAGGAGGTAAATGAGAGAAAAATATCTGCAACATTTATAACAGGCAAAGGACTTGTATCCAGAGAAGAAAGCAACTTCCTAAGTCAGTTAGCAGAAGACAAACAGTAGAAAAGTGGGGAATAGACATGAACAAGCCATTCACAGGAGTGCAACTTCGAGTCACAATGACCGTGTGGAAAGGTGTTCATCCTCACTAGCGAACTATCAGTACATCACTGCAAATTAAAACAAGAATCCTAGCAAAAGTTAAAGAAGTTTGCTAGTAGGAATGTTGATGGGGGTCCAGAGAAAGAGATACTCTCTCTCCTGCATGGCTGTGGAGGGACAGATTTTCTGCAGGTTCCCGAGGAGCTTGGGCCCACGGGGATGGGGTTCTCCTGTCCCTGCAACTTTCTCCCGGCTGCTGCCAAAAGCCCACGGGCTGTGTATTATTATTATTTTTTAAAATTTTTATTGGAGTATGGATGGTTTACAATGTTGTGTTAGTTTCAGGTGTGCAGCAAAGTGAATCAGTTATACTTATATCCACTCTTTTTTAGATTCTTTTGCCATATAGGTCATCACAGAGTATTGAGTAGAGTTCCCTGTGCTGTACAGTAGGTCCTCATTAGTTATCTATTTTATATATAGTAGTGTGCATATGTCAATCCCAATCTCCCAATTTATTCCTCTCCCCCTTTCCCCCCTGGTAACCATAAGTTTGTTTTCTACAGCCCATGGGCTCTTTAAACAGATGGAGTTTTGCTCAGCTCTGGCTGGAGGGAAGCCCTTCTCCTGCCTGTTGCAAGGCCCCAGCTGGGGATACTGGGCTGAGCTGCCCAGGTGTAATCTCCTCCCCTTGCTTCAGGGGTGATCATGTCTGCCACCTCCCTCCTTCCCTAACTGTCCACCTCACTGCTTCCCTTTGCACCTGGAGGTCAGCAGGGGCAGTTTCTGAGAAAGGCCACCAGCTGGTTATCTCCTGACTCCCTGTAACCTGACGCCAGGTCTCAGCCCCGCTCAGGGGAGCTGGGCTGAAGCGGCAGGTTGCAGGCGGCTGCCTGCCCCTCTGTTATCTCTCCCAGTGGCTAGTAGCATCGCTGCTTTCAAGGTTCTTCTCACGTAAAAACTAGCAAAGCTTCCTAGGATTCTTGCATTTGGAACCAGATTTTGCATTCACCTTTCGGGTTTAAATTCTTTGGGTACATTTCCACACCTGTTTCCCTCATGTCCTTTCAAAATGACAGGACCTCAGGGAGCATTTATTTTTATCCTATCATCTCACAGATGTGCTTATTATCTGGCCACCACGGTTGGGTTCTCAATACATACCATAACTGATTTCAAACATGTGAAATTGAATGGCTGAGACTGTAGTCAACCTTGTTTCTGTGTGCACTTGATAAAGAAAGTATTCTGCTGTAGTGTGGAGTGTTCTATAGACGTCAGTTAGGTTAAGTTGGTCAATATGTTATTTAGACCCCTACACCCTAACTGATTTTTTTCCCTATAAATTACCTTATCGTATAAATTACCAGGAGAGTTTTTGTTGTCACAAACAGCTTTATTGAGATATAATTCATATACCATACAAGTCACCCATTTAAAGTGTACACAAGTCACCCATTTAATGTGTACAACTAAATGGTTTTTAATATATTCACAGAGATGTGCAGCCATCACCACAGACAATTTTGGAATATTTACATCACCTCAAGAAAACCCATACACCTTAACTAGTACCTGCCAGACCCCTTTCTCCCTGCTCCAGCCCTTAGCAACCACTAATCTACTTTTTTTTTTTTTTTTTCTGCACTGGGTCTTCATTGCTTCGAGTGGGCTTTCTCTAGTTGCGTCAAGCGAGGGCTAACTCTTAGTTGCGATGCGCAAGCTTCTCATTATGGTGGCTTCTCTTGTTGTGGAGCACGGGCTGTAGGCGTGCGGGCTTCAGTAGTTGTGGCACGCGGGCTTCAGTAGCTGTGGCATGCAGGCTTAGTTGCTCCGTGGCATATGGGATCTTCCTGGACCAGGGATCGAACCCATGTCCCCTGCATTGGCAGATGGATTCTTAACCACTATGCCACCAGGGAAGTCCACTGCTAATCTACTTTATGTCTCTATGGATTTCCCTATTCTGGACTTTCATATGAGTGGAATAATAAAGTATTGGACTTTTGTGACTGGCTTCTTATACTTAGCATAATGTTTTCAAGGCCCATCCACAATGTAGCATGTATCAGTATCATTCTTTTTTTATGGCCAAATAATATTCCATTATATGGATGTACCACATTTTGTTTGTCCATTTATCTCTTAATGGACATTTGGGTTGTTTTCGCTTTTGGCTATTATGAATAATGCTTCTATAAACATTCACATACAAGTTTTTGTGTGGATGTATGTTTTCATTTCTATTGGGTGTGTACCTACGAGTGGAATTGCTGGATCATTTGATAACTTTATGTTTAATAACTTGAAGAATTGGCAGATTGTTTTCCAAAGAAGTCGCACCATTTTACCTTCCCACCAGCAGCGTATGAGAGGTCCAATTTCTCCACATTCTCACCAGTACTTGTTATTATCTATGTTTTTGGTTAAATCCATCCTGGGAGATGTGAAATGTCATTGTGGTTTTGATTTGCATTTCGCTGATGAGTAAAGATTTTGAGCATCTTTTCTTGTGCTTGTTGGACATCTATATATCTTCTTTGGAGAAATGTATATTTAGATCCTTTGCCCATTTTTAGACTGAGTTGTCTTTTTATTATTGAGCTGTAAGAATTTTTATACACTCCAGGCACAAGTTCCTTATCAGATATATGATCTGTAAATATTTACTCCCACTCTTTGGATTGCCCTTTTACTTTCTTGATGGCATCCTTTGAAACACAAAAGTTTTAATTTCAAATTTTGATGAAGTCCAAATTGTATTGATATATATTTTCTTTGTTGTTTGTGCTTTTGGTATCATATCTTAGAAACCATTGTCTAATTTAAGGTCATGAAGATTTATACCTATATCTATATTTTCAAATTTATTAACACAGAATAGCACATGATATTCTCTTTTAATCATTTCTTGTTTTACATTGTCTTCTTATTCCTAATGCCATATATATTATATATACTGTATACACATTCCATATATATAAAAAAATATATATATGGCATATATATGACATACAACATATATATATATATATGTTTTAACTTAATTTAAGCATGCTAGGTGGTTTCCTACTTTATTACATTTTTCAAAGAAAAAATGTTATGTTGTATTTATAATGTATATGCTTTGCATTCACTAATATTAGTTTTTTTCATTAATTATTTTCTCCTGCTTTTATTTTAGTGTTCTTTTTTATGTCTTAGATTGAGAACTTAGTTTATTCATGTTACATCTTTTTTTTTTAATTTTATTTCATATTTTTAAAAATATTTATTTATTTATTTATTTATTTTATTTGGCTGTGCCGGGTCTTAGTCGCAGCATGCATGCAGGATCTAGTTCCCTGACCAGGGGTCAAAGCCTGAGCCCCCTGCATTAGGAGTGCGGAGTCTTAACCACTGAACTACCAGGGAAGTCCCACATCTTTTTTTTAAATAAAGCTTATAAAATTTCTCATTATAAAATATTTAAACATATAGGTAAAATGGAAAATAATATAATAAGTACTTATGGACCCATAATGTCTTTATTAAGTGTTAACTTAGTGCCTTCTTTGTTTCTATTTAAGTACGTCATATACAGTTGAGACCCACTTTAATGCCTTTCTAAAATTTCACTCCCCATCTCCTTCCCCATATGCAAGCCTATTATAAATTCAACATGTATCATCCTTATGTCTTTTCCATACTTTAATATATATTTTGTAAGCAATATGTTGCTTAATCATTATATGAATGACATTATACTGTATGCAATCTGAAGTTAACTTAATTTATTGGTTCTGCATTTTTTAAGGAGATATGTTTGTGTTGTTCAAACCTATTTACTTTTCTTGCTATAGAGTACTGCATTATAAGAACATACTATAATTTATTTATCTGTTTTCCTTGATTAGTCATTTATGTTGTTCCTGATTTTTAATATTTTGGACAATGTTTCCATGAACCTTCTTGTTCAGGTTTCTCTGGGCACGTGTGTACTTGGAAGTGCTATTCCTTGGTCATAATGAGTAGCATGTTCAACTTTACTAAATATTTGCCAAATATCTTCAAAGTGGTTGTATCAGTGCCTTCAGCCATCAACAATTTATAAGAATTATCATTACTCTATATCCTTTTCAACAATCAGAATTTGTCATCACACTTTTTTATTCTTTCCAGTCTTGTAGGAGTGAAATGACTGTATTTTTTCATCATAATACACTCACAGTAAAATTAATGGTGGTTTCACTCCTTGATGAAACAGTAAATCTTATTCATTTTATTATATGACAAAATGGAAGGATGCATAAAGCATTTCTGAAGTATGATGGGTGTCTTGAGGAAAGGCACTGTGTGATTTTTTGAGTTATGTGCTGAACTAGCCTCTTTACTCATAGAATACCATTTTTCCTTGAAAGAAGACTGACAAACTATGTCTTTTTTCAGACTTGGGTATTTGCAGATGAATAAAGTGAATCTGTCACTTCAAGGAAAACAATGGATAAAATTTATTCCAGTCATAAAATTCCAGGTTTCAAGCAAAAATCAGAATTTTTGGAAAACTTGTATCAGCTACAATGAACTTATTAGATTCCCAATACGTAAAGGCTTTTCTCTGAGGTTCATAGTAATATTAACAAACAATTTTATGATATTATAAAATAAAATACGTATTTTATTTTATAATATCATAAATTTGGAAGATCTGCTTGATTCAGTGAACCAGTATTTTCCAAGGACCAATGAGGAATGTTGCAAAATCACACATGAGTAAAAGATCCATTCAAAGTGCAAAATAAACCAATGGGTTTTATTTATTTATTTATTTATTTATTTTGTGGCACGTGGGCCTCTCACTGTTGTGGCCTCTCTCGTTGCGGGGCACAGGCTCCAGACGCGCAGGCTTAGCGGCCATGGCTCACGGGCCTAGCCGCTCTGCGGCATGTGGGATCTTCCCGGACCGGGGCACGAACCTGTGTCCCCTGCATCGGCAGGCGGACTCTCAAACACTGCACCACCAGGGAAGCCCCTGGGTTTTAATTTTATTTTGCTTAAAAATCTTTAAACTTTTTATTTTGAAGTAACTTTTTTTTTAGGCCACGCCCTGTGGCATGTGAGATCTTAGTTCCTCGACCAGGGTTTGAACCCACGTCTCCTTCAGTGGAAGTACGGAGTCGTAACCATTGGACCGCCAGGGAAGTCCCAAGTTGCTATTATTTTAAGTAAATATATATTAAAAATTTTCTCAGTTTTAATTTTGAATATGGTAAATATTGATAGATATAACCCACGTAAACAAAAATTCTTTGAGATACTCAATATTTTTAAAGAATATGAAGGGGTCTTGAGAGCAAATTATTTGATAACAAATGCTTTAAAGGATACACTGTATGCGATGAGTTAGCTTTTCTACAATGCATCTAGACTAGTACTATCTATATTCCATTCTTGGGAGAACTGAGGGAAAAAAATGACCATTCAAATTATGTTTTATAGGGCTTATTTCTCTCACAGGACCCTAGTAGAGAAAGATTGTTCTAGACATTAATAAGTTAATACATGTAAAATATGTTGAACCATGATTAGCAGATAAGCCTTCTGTAGATGTTAGCTGTTACTATTGCTTTTATTAATTGGTGCAATCGTTTGACAGTTATGTGTATTCAAGTATCTTCTCTTAGTTGGTGACTTGATTTTTAATTGTCTTTATGGCATTTTTTGTGTGTAGAAATGTTAAGCTTTAATCTGTATTCAAATATATCAACATTGTCTCTCATAGTTTATTTTTTTATGTCTCATAGAAGAAATTCTTCCCTTCCCAAAGTAATAATGATATGCATTTATATTTTCCTCTAAGAGTTTCCAAGCATCCAAATGTTCCTTTTCACAGACTCATAAAACCACCTTTGTCAAGGTCCATGTTGTTGAATCCAATGGTCAATTCTCAAGTCTTCATCCCAATGACCCATCAGTAGCCTTTGACACAGTTGACCTCCCTTTAATTCCTGAAATTCTTTCTCCACTTGGCTTCTGGGATACTGCTGTCTTTTGGTTGTTCTCCTGCCTCGCAGGCTTCTTTGTCCTCATCTCCTTGGGGGTCCTCCTCCTATCTAGGTGTTGGAGTGTGCTGGGCTTCAGTCCTTTGACCTCTCCTGTTGTCTGTCTACACTCACTCTCTACCTGCTCTCGTCCAGTTTTGTGGCTTTAAATATCTATACACTGATGCCTTCAAAAAATTATATTTTAGTTCCAGCCTCTCCTCTGAACTCTGTTTTATTCAACTGCCTATTGGATGTCTAATAGACGTCTCAAACTTAATTTAGCCCAAACAGAAATGTTGATTTATCCAAGCAGTTTCTTTCATGTTACTCTTTTCAGTAATATGACCATCCATTCCATTGCTTAAGCTGAAAAGTTAGAGTTTTCTTGCTCTTTTTCTTTCACAACTCATATCCAAAATTTAAGCAAATATTGCTTTTTCCTTCAGAATATATCCTAAATCTTAACCACTTTATACCTCCTCCTCCAGGACCATCTTAGTCCAAGAAATGATTGTCTGTCCCCTGGACTATTACAAATGCCCACTGGCCTACAGATTTTCTTGTCCCCTGCTTCCCACACTGAATGAATGAAAGCTGCTGCTTCTCCAACTGCATTTCCAGTTTCCCTTCTTGCTCCCTCTGCTGCAGCCACAGTGGTCTCCTTGCTGTTTCATGAACTTGCCAAGCACATTACCAGCATCTGACCTCAATCCTACTCAGCTCCCAGTCTCACCTGGAGAACTTTGATTCCCCTCTACCCTGTAGGAGTCTCATTCCTGGTGACCACTATTTGCTTCAGGACCCACATGGGAGCATCCACCCTGCTCACTGTTTCACACTTCTGTTTGGAATAGAGTCAACAAAGCCATCTATATTGTGTTTGGAGAAGAGAATTTTATCTTCATGGGGACATCAAAAAGAAAAGCCTTTAAGCTTATAATTGTTCTTTTGAGCCTACTGTTATCTGTGCCCATGTTTTTTTGCTACAATTTTCCCCCTAGATAATGTATAATTTTAGTTTTGATTTCCCCTAAGATCCATGGGTTCTCTAGGAGATATTTTCTTTTTTTCTCAGTTTTGTTTTTTTTTTACATCTTTATTGGAGTATAATTGCTTTACAATGGTGTGTTAGTTTCTGCTTTATAACACAGTGAATCAGTTATACATATACATATGTTCCCATATCTCTTCCCTCTTACGTCTCCCTCCCTCCCACCCTCCCTATCCCACCCCTCCAGGCAGTCACAAAGCACCGATCTGATCTCCCTGTGCTATTCGGCTGCTTCCCACTAGATATCTACCTTACGTTTGGTAGTGTATATGTGTCCATTCCTCTCTCTCGCTTTGTCACAGCCTACCCTTCCCCCTCCCCATATCCTCAAGTCCATTCTCTAGTAGGTCTGTGTCTTTATTCCTGTCTTACCCCTAGGTTCTTCATGACATTTTTTTTCTTAAATTCCATATATATGTGTTAGCATACGGTATTTGTCTTTCTCTTTCTGACTTACTTCACTCTGTATGACAGACTCTAGGTCTATCCATCTCATTACAAATAGCTCAATTTCGTTTCTTTTTATGGCTGAGTAATATTCCATTGTATATATGTGCCACATCTTCTTTATCCATTCATCCGGTGATGGGCACTTAGGTTGTTTCCATCTCTGGGCTATTGTAAATAGAGCTGCAATGAACATTTTGGTACATGACTCTTTTTGAATTATGGTTTTCTCAGGGTATATGCCCAGTAGTGGGATTGCTGGGTCATACGGTAGTTCTATTTGTAGTTTTTTAAGGAACCTCCATACTGTTCTCCACAGTGGCTGTATCAATTTACATTCCCACCAACGGTGCAAGACGGTTCCCTTTTCTCCACACCCTCTCCAGCATTTATTGTTTTTAGATTTTTTGATGATGGCCATTCTGACTGGTGTGAGATGATATCTCATTGTAGTTTTGATTTGCATTTCTCTAATGATTAATGAAGTTGAGCATTCTTTCATGTGTTTGTTGGCAGTCTGTATATCTTCTTTGGAGAAATGTCTATGTAGGTCTTCTGCCCATTTTTGGATTGGGTTGGTTTTTTTTTGTTATTGAGCCGCATGAGCTGCTTATAAATTTTGGAGATTAATCCTTTGTCAGTTGCTTCACTTGCAAATATTTTCTCCCTTTCTGAGGGTTGTCTTTTGGTCTTGTTTATGGTTTCTTTTTCTGTGCAAAAACTTTTCAGTTTCATTTGTATATTTTTGCTTTTATTTCCATTTCTCTGGGAGGTGGGTCAGAAAGGATCTTGCTGTGATTTATGTCATAGAGTGTTCTGCCTATGTTTTCCTCTAAGAGTTTGATAGTTTCTGGCCTTACATTTAGGTCTTTAATCCATTTTGAGCTTATTTTTGTGTATGGTGTTAGGGAGTGATCTAATCTCATACTTTTAAATGTACCTGTCCAGTTTTCCCAGCACCACTTATTGAAGAAGCTGTCCTTTCTCCACTGTACATTCCTGCCTCCTTTATCAAAGATAAGGTGACCATATGTGCGTGGGTTTATCTCTGGGCTTTCTATCCTGTTCCATTGATCTATCTTTCTGTTTTTGTGCCAGTACCATGCTGTCTTGATTACTGTAGCTTTGTAGTATAGTCTGAAGTCAGGGAGCCTGATTCCTCCAGCTCCATTTTTCGTCCTCAAGATTGCTTTGGCTATTCGGGGTCTTTTGTGTTTCCATACAAATTGTGAAATGTTTTGCTCTAGTTCTGTGAAAAATACCAGTGGTAGTTTGACAGGGATTGCACTGAATCTGTAGATTGCTTTGGGTAGTAGAGTCATTTTCACAATGTTGATTCTTCCAATCCAAGAACATGGTATATCTCTCCATCTATTTGTATCATCTTTAATTTCTTTCATCAGTGTCTTATAATTTTCTGCATACAGGTCTTTTGTCTCCTTAGGTAGGTTTATTCCTAGATATTTTATTCTTTTTGTTGCAGTGGTAAATGGGAGTGTTTTCTTGATTTCCCTTTCAGATTTTTCATCATTAGTGTATAGGAATGCCAGAGATTTCTGTGCATTAATTTTGTATCCTGCTATTTTACCAAATTCATTGATTAGCTCTAGTAGTTTTCTGGTACCATCTTTAGGATTCTCTCTGTATAGTATCATGTCATCTGCAAACAGTGACAGCTTTACTTCTTCTTTTCCGATTTGGATTCCTTTTATTTCCTTTTCTTCTCTGATTGCTGTGGCTAATACTTCCAAAACTATGTTGAATAAGAGTGGTGAGAGTGGGCAACCTTGTCTTGTTCCTGATCTTAGTGGAAATACTTTCCGCTTTTCACCATTGAGGACGATGTTGGCTGTGGGTTTGTCATATATGGCCTTTATTATATTGAGGAAAGTTCCCTCTATGCCTACTTTCTGCAGGGTTTTTATAATAATTGGGTGTTGAATTTTGTCAAAAGCTTTCTCTGCATCTATTGAGATGATCATATGGTTTTTCTCCTTCAATTTATTAATATGGTTTATCACATTGATTGTTTTGCGTATATTGAAGAATCTTTGCATTCTTGGAATAAACCCCACTTGATCATGGTGTATGATCCTTTTAATGTGCTGTTGGATTCTGTTTGCTAGTATTTTGTTGAGGATTTTTGCATCTATGTTCATCAGTGATATTGGCCTGTAGTTTTCTTTCTTTGTGACATCCTTGTCTGGTTTTGGTATCAAGGTGATGGTGGCCTCGTAGAATGAGTTTGGGAGTGTTCCTCCCTCTGCTATATTTTGGAAGAGTTTGAGAAGGATAGGTGTTAGCTCTTCTCTAAATGTTTGATAGAATTTACCTGTGAAGCCATCTGGTCCTGGGCTTTTGTTTGTTGGAAGATTTTAAATCACAGTTTCAATTTCAGTGCTTGTGATTGGTCTGTTCATATTTTCTATTTCTTCCTGATTCAGTCTTGGCAGGTTGTGCATTTCTAAGAATTTGTCCATTTCTTCCACGTTGTGCATTTTATTGACATAGAGTTGCTTGTAGTAATCTCTCATTATCTTTTGTATTTCTGCAGTGTCAGTTGTTACTTCTCCTTTTTCATTTCTAATTCTATTCATTTGAGTCTTCTCTCTTTTTTCCTTGATGAGTCTGGCTAATGGTTTATCAATTTTGTTTATCTTCTCAAAGAACCAGCTTTTAGTTTTATTGATCTTTGCTATCGTTTCCTTCATTTCTTTTTCATTTATTTCTGATCTGATTTTTATGATTTCTTTCCTTCTGCTAACTTTGGGGTTTTTTTGTTCTTTCTCTAATTGATTTAGGTGCAAGGTTAGGTTGTTTATTCGAGAGGTTTCCTGTTTCTTAAGGTAGAATTGTATTGCTATAAACTTCCCTCTTAGAACTGCTTTTGCTGCATCCCATAGATTTTGGGTCATCGTGTCTCCATTGTCATTTGTTTCTAGGTATTTTTTAATTTCCTCTTTGATTTCTTCAGTGATCACTTCGTTATTAATTAGTGTATTGTTTAGCCTCCATGTGTTTATAGTTTTTACAGATTCTTCCTGTAATTGATATCTAGTCTCATAGCGTTGTGGTTGGAAAAGATACTTGAAACAATTTCAATTTTCTTAAATTTACCAAGGCTTGACTTGTGACCCAAGATATGATCTATCCTGGAGAATGTTCCATGAGCACTTGAGAAAAATGTGTATTCTGTTGTTTTTGGATGGAGTGTCCTATAAATATCAATTAAGTCCATCTTGTTTAATGTATCATTTAAAGCTTGTGTTTCCTTATTTATTTTCATTTTGGATGATCTGTCCATTGGTGTAAGTGGGATGTTAAAGTCCCCTACTATGAATGTATTACTGTCGATTTCCCCTTTTATGGCTGTTAGTATTTGCCTTATGTATTGAGGTGCTCCTATGTTGGGTGCATAAATATTTACAATTGTTATATAGTCCTCTTGGATCGATCCCTTGATCATTATGTAGTGTCCTTCTTTGTCTCTTCTAATAGTCTTTATTTTAAAGTCTATTTTGTCTGATATGAGAATTGCTACTCCAGCTTTCTTTTGGTTTCCATTTGCATGAAATATCTTTTTCCATCCCCTTACTTTCGGTCTATATGTGTCTCTAGGTCTGAAGTGGGTCTCCTGTAGACAGCAAATATATGGGTCTTGTTTTTGTATCCATTCAGCCAATCTGTGTCTTTTGGTGGGAGCATTTAGTCCATTTACATTTAAGGTAATTATCGATATGTATGTTCCTATTCCCATTTTCTTAATTGTTTTGGGTTCGTTATTGTAGGTCTTTTCCTTCTCTTGTGTTTCTTGCCTAGAGAAGTTCCTTTAGCAGTTGTTGTAGAGCTGGTTTGGTGGTGCTGAACTCTCTCAGCTTTTGCTTGTCTGTAAAGGTTTTAGTTTCTCCATCAAATCTGAATGAGATCCTTGCTGGGTAGAGTAATCTTGGTTGCAGATTTTTCTCCTTCATCACTTTAAATATGTCCTGCCAGTGCCTTCTGGCTTGCAGAGTTTCTGCTGAAAGATCAGCTGTTAACCTTATGGGGATTCCCTTGTGTGTTATTTGTTGTTTTTCCCTTGCTGCTTTTAATATGCTTTCTTTGTATTTAATTTTTGACAGTTTGATTAATATGTGTCTTGGTGTATTTCTCCTTGGATTTATCCTGTATGGGACTCTCTGTGCTTCCTGGACTTGATTAACTATTTCCTTTCCCATATTAGGGAAGTTTTCAACTATAATCTCTTCAAATATTTTCTCAGTCCCTTTCTTTTTCTCTTCTTCTTCTGGAACCCCTATAATTCGAATGTTGGTGTGTTTAATGTTGTCCCAGAGGTCTTTGAGACTGTCCTCAGTTCTTTTCATTCTTTTTTTTTTTATTCTGCTCTGTGGTAGTTATTTCCACTATTTTATCTTCCAGGTCACTTATCCGTTCTTCTGCCTCAGTTATTCTGCTATTGATCCCATCTAGAGTATTTTTAATCTCATTTATTGTGTTGTTCATCGTTGTTTGTTTCATCTTTATTTCTTCTAGGTCCTTGTTAAATGTTTCTTGCATCTTGTCCATTCTATTTCCAAGATTTTGGATCATCTTTACTATCATTATTCTGAATTCTTTTTCAGGTAGACTGCCTATTTCCTCTTCAATTGTTAGGTCTGGTGGGTTTTTATCTTGCTCCTTCATCTGCTGTGTGTTTTTCTGTCTTCTCATTTTGCTTATCTTACTGTGTTTGGAGTCTCCTTTTTGCAGTCTGCAGGTTCGTAGTTCCCATTGTTTTTGGTGTCTGTTCCCAGTGGCTAAGGTTGGTTCAGTGGGTCGTGTAGGCTTCCTGGTGGAGGGGACTAGTGCCTGTGTTCTGGTGGATGAGGCTGGATCTTGTCTTTCTGGTGGGCAGGTCCACGTCTGGTGGTGTGTTTTGGGGTGTCTGTGGACTTACTATGATTTTAGGCAGCCTCTCTGTTAATGGGTGGTGTTGTGTTCCTGTCTTGCTAGTTGCTTGGCATAGGATGTCCAGTACTGTAGCTTGCTGGTCATTGAGTGAAGCTGGGTGCTGGTGTTGAGATGGAGATCTCTGGGAGATTTTTGCCATTTGATATTATGTGGAGCTGGGAGGTCTCTTGTGGACCAGTGTCCTGAAGTTGGCTCTCCCACCTCAGAGACACAGCACTGACTCCTGGCTACAGCACCAAGAGCCTTTCATCCACACGCCTCAGAATAAAAGGGAAAAAAGTAGAAAGAAAGAATTAGGTGAAGTAGAAAGAAAGAAAGAAGGGAGGGAGGGAGGGAAGGAGGGAGGGAGGGAGGGAGGGAGGAAGGAAGGAAGGAAGGAGGGAAGGAAGGAAAAAAGAAAGAAAGAAAAGATAAAGTAAAATAAAGTAAGATAAAATATAATAAAGTTATTAAAGTAAAAAAATAATTATTAAGAAAAAAAAAACGGACGGATAGTACCCTAGGACAAATGGTGGAAGCAAAGCTATACAGACAAAATCTCACACAGAAGCATACACATACACACTCACAAAAAGAGGAAAAGGAGAAAAAATCATAAATCTTGCTCTCAAAGTCCATCTCCTCAATTTGGGATGATTCGTTGTCTACCATGTATTCCACAGATGCAGGATACATCAGGTTGATTGTGGAGCTTTAATCCGCAGCTTCTGAGGCTGCTGGGAGAGATTTCCCTTTCTCTTCTTTGTTCTCGCAGCTCCCAGGGGCTCAGCTTTGGATTTGGCCCCGCCTCTGCATGTAGGTCGCCGGAGGGTGTCTGTTCTTCGCTCAGACAGGACGGGGTTAAAGGAGCCGCTGATTCGGGGGCTCTGGCTCACTCAGGCCGGGGCGAGGGAGGGAGGGGCATGGAGGGCGGGGCAAGCCTGCGGCGGCAGAGGCCGGCGTGACGTCGCACCAGCCTGAGGCGCGCCGTGCGTTCTCCCGTTCTCCCAAGTTGGCCCTGGATTCCGGGACCCTGGCAGTGGCGGCCTGCACAGGCTCCCCAGAAGAGGGGTGTGGATAGTGACCTGTGCTCACACACAGGCTTCTTGGTGGCAGCAGCAGCAGCCTTAGCGTCTCATGCCCGTCTCTGGGGTCCGCGCTTTTAGCCGCATCTCGCGCCCGTCTCTGGAGCTCCGTTAAGCAGCAATATTAATCCCCTCTCCTCGCGCACCAGGAAACAAAGAGGGAACAAAAAGTCTCTTGCCTCTTCGGCAGGTCCAGACTTTTCCCTGGACTCCCTCCCGGCTAGCCGTGGTGCACTAACCCCCTGCAGGCTGTGTTCACGCCGCCAGCCCCAGTCCTCTCCCGGAGCTCCGAACGAAGCCCGAGCCTCAACTCCCAGCCCCTCCCACCCCGGCAGGTGAGCAGACAAGCCTCTCGGGCTGGTGAGTGCCGGTAGGCCCTGATCCTCTGTGCGGGAATCTCTCCGCTTTGCCCTCCGCACCCCTGTTGCTGTGCTCTCTTCCGCGGCCCCGAAGCTCCCCCGCTCCGCCACCCGCTGTCTCCGCCCGCGAAGGGGCTTCCTAGTGTGTGGGAACCTTTCCTCCTTCACAGCTCCCTCCCGCTGGTGCAGGACCCGTCCCTATCCTTTTGTCTCTGTTTATTCTCTTTTCTTTTGCCCTACCCAGGTACGTGGGGGGTTTCTTGCCTTTTGGGAGGTCTGAGGTCTTCTGCCAGCGTTCAGTAGGTGTTCTGTAGGAGTTGTTCCACGTGTAGATGTATTTCTGGTGTATCTGTGGGGAGGAAGGTGATCTCCGCGTCTTACTCTTCCGCCATCTTCCCAGAAGCCCTCTAGGAGATATTTTCTTGATGGCTATTTTACTCCATTGATTTATAAGTTTTGTATTATTATTTGAGGTTGCGGTCTATAAAATTTTCTCATAATTGCAAGATCAGAAGAAGAAAAGTATATTGTCAGTGTTTAAGGAGTAAAGTTCTGTAGTTCTTAAGTAAAATTTGTTGACTATATTATTCAAATCCTCTATATTATTAATTTTAGAAATCTATTTGGTCTACCAGCCTCGTAAATAAATATAGCGAAACTCTCCACCATGAGTATATATGCATTTTGAAATTCTCATTGTGTTGTTAGGAGTTTTTGTTTTATGCAGTTGTCAGCTATGTTGTTTGTTGTATAAAGTTTTATGACTGTTATGTCTTCTTTGTGGGTTTTATCTTTTATAATTACGTAATATTCTTTTTTGTCTTGTCTAACACACTTGTCCTTGAATTTACTTTGTCTGACATTGCCACTTCTGCTTTCTTTTTGCTTGCCTTTGTATGGTCTATTGTTAACTAGCTCTTTATTTTTAAACTTTTTCTTTTTTACATGTGTGTTTTATTTAAATAGTACAGAATTGGATTTTACTTTTTTTTCTCCATCAGGAGAAGGAAGGATTTATTATTATTATTATTGTTTTTCCATGATGGGGAAAACTTGGGAATACTTATCTAACCTAAATTCAAAAATATAACTGGCGGGGCTTCCCTGGTGGTGCAGTGGTTGAGAGTCTGCGTGCCGATGAAGGGGACACGGGTTCGTGCCCCGGTCTGGGGTTCATGCCCCGGTCTGGGAAGATCAGAACAGCGAGGCCCGTGAGCCATGGTCACTGAGCCTGCGGGTCCAGAGCCTGTGCTCCGCAACGGGAGAGGCCACAACAGTGAGAGGCCCGCGTAAGGCAAAAAAAAAAAAAAAAAAAAAAAAAAAATATCTATCTATCTATATATATATATATATATATATAACTGGTAGCATTTTCTAAGGACAGCTCTCATGTGAAACACCCTTGTGCCCAGAATTACAGGGTTAGAATGTTCACCAGTAGAGATTTAATTTAGTGACCATTCTAGTGGAATTTTAATTTAGTAAAAGAAGAGAAAATTGACACTGAAGCTATAATGAAATATGCCTTGTTAGAAGTAGGGTCAAAAAGTGATGACTTAATTAATGACATTAAATAGTGGGGTTTTACTTTTTTCCTTTCTTTTTTTTTTGAATTTTATTTTTTTTTTATACAGCAGGTTCTTATCAGTTATTTATTTTATACTTATTAGTGTATATATGTCAATCCCAATCTCCCAATTCATCCCACCACCGCCAAGGAAGGATTTATTATTATTTGCAGCCAGTAAGGAGAACATCTAGGGCCTTTCCTAAAGCAGTGTTTGTCTTTTACTTTTTATTTACATCTGACAGTCTCAGGTCTTTAATAGGGAAATTAATTCTGTTCCCGTTTTTGTGTTAATGAATATACTTAGGATTTAGGGATTCTGTGCTATTTTTCATTTGTTATCTGTATCATTTAGGGATGTGCTTGGCTGTAAGTAACAGAATGCACGATTAATAGTTGCCTAATTAAATAAATCTCTCATATTTATTTATATTACCACATTCCATTTAATAATTACAGAACTTTATTCCTTGGAGTTCCTTATTTTTCTCAAATGATAAGAATTCCAGAGGCATGCTGCAATGGATAGATTAGTTTAGCTGGTCAGCAAGATCATCGAGGCCCCATCTCCTTCAGTCCTTCCGCTTACTCATCCTTAGTATGTGGCTTTCTTCCTTATGGCTGCAAAAGTCCTCCAGCAGCTCCTGGCATCACTTCTTCCTTCCAGGCAGGAAGAAGGAGGTGAGGTAAACGAGTAAAGAGTGAAGGGGCTTCTCCTAAGAAGTGTTCACCTTTTTTTTTTTTTTTAATGTTTCTTTTATTGTGGTAAAAGTCACATAATATAAAACATACTATTTTAACCATATTTAACTGTACAGTTCGGTGGCACTAAGTACATTCACATTGTTATGCAACTCTCACCATCATCCATCTCCTGAATTTTTCACCTTCCTAAACTGAAACTCTGTCCCCTTTAAACACTAACTCCCCACTCCTCCTACCTCCCCTCCCCCGGTCCCTGGCATCTACCAATGTACTTTCTGACTCTACGAATTTGACTATTCTAGGTACCTTGTATGAGTGGAATCAAACAGTATTTGTCTGCAACCTTAAGAAGTCTTCACCTTTTGTTTCGAGAATGAGTCCCTGTCATTGGGACTTCTGCCTGCATCTCCTTTGTCAAGAACGGGGATGTCTGGTCACTCCTAGATCGATTACTTGCCAAGGAGAATAAATTTACATGATGGGTTTAGACTAATTTTATTTGTCCTTTGAGGCTGGGGTAGAAACCTGCCTCTCCTGAAACCAAGGGATCTCTGTTACTCCCCAAAACAAACTGGGGTTTTTAGTAAGGCAGGAAGGTGGCTGGAGTGGGTGATGAGGAAGTAACTGACGGTGCCTGCTATAATAACTACACATTTTCTGTTGTTTTCTCTTTTTCCTTTAAGTATTTTTGCAGGATTGGTAAGCCCCTTACTTACTTTTGCCCACTATTAATTTGGAAGTTCTACAATTCTAGTAGTGGTTGCTTCCCTGGTTCTGTCAGTCATAATTAAACTTATATTCCTCTATTACTATATTGCTTTAACATACTAAAAATATACCAATGCCGGGGGAATTAATGCTGCCTTCTGCAATAGGTAAACGCTGGAATTCCAGTGGGTTAACATAATGAAGGTTTATTTCTGATTAGGTCACAGTTTGATGTGGATTAGGTAGCTGTCTGCCTGGCTTGCTTTCGAACACTGACTCATGGATCAGGCTGCTTTTTGCTCCCCCGTCTTGGAGTCGTTTATTTCCCACTGAAGGGATGGGAGAGAGAATGTGGAAAAGGCACTCAGATTGCAACCAGCCTCAGCCTGAAAGTGGCACAAATCACTTCCCCTGACGCTCCACAGACTAGAATTCAGTCACATGGCCCCATGGAATTGAAGGGAACCTGAGAAAAGTGGTCATCCGGTGGGCTCAGGGAGTGGAGCTGGGGTGCTGGACATAGCGTGGTCACTGTCACAAGCTGTCGTTCTTGTTACTCACTTGTTTTGTTCTTCTCTGCATAAATACACTCACCACCTCCTTAAGGGGATGCCCGCAAGTCTCACCCGGTCACTGCGTCAACCCGAAGTTCACAGTCTACACGTGTTCTGCGTTAGGCACTCTAAGGTCCTGATGTGGCTAAAAAGACATGTCATCCTAACACAGCCCACCTTTAAGACATGATGTACAGTGGGGGAGCAGGGTCAGAATATCCACTATGGAAAAGGGGGGAGTGTGAGCCCCACTCAATCACTAGTCTATAACATCCTGAAATCCTCCAGGTCAGGCTCTGCGAGGTCCCCCTGCCCTGGCAGTGAAGGGATGGCCTTGAATGGATGCTGTCTGTGCCCTGGAGGCTCCTCTTGTTCATTATTCCCCTTGGCCACATCCAGAGTGAGCGTTGAGGGTCGCATCCTCCTTGGACCAGTATAGCCTCTGAAACCTGCCCCCTGGTCATCGAGGCTGGGTGCCCAATGGTTGTTTAAGTCTTGAACAATCAGAGGCTTTTTTAGTCCAGACTCAGAGACTTGGGAGGCTTCTGATCTGTTTGCTTCCATGTGCCGGGAGCAACATCGAAGATTCTTCTCTGGACGTATTCCGCAAATTGCCTGTTTTTCTTTGCCTCTTCGCCCTGATGCCTCTACCTTTCGACTGAAAGTCATCTACGTTAGGCTCTTTGAAAAATAAGTGTGAGACATTGCAGTCTGAGTGTGCTTGTGAGGGGCAGAGACAGGGTTGGGAGAAAATCACACAAGGCTGTTGTTCAGGAAATGCATGTGAGAGAAAAAGGAGCAGGCTGGGAGAGCCGTGGCACGGCAGTGCAGGCGTGACCTTGAGTGAAGGAGAGGGGGATGGCAGGTTGGCTGGAGGTGTTCCAGGCAGCCACGCAGTCCAGGGAAGGTTTGTCAAGGCCTCCGGGGAGTTGCCCATCAGTGGAGTCCCATGTCTCCCAGGAACCAGCCTGCCACGCTCAGTCAAAGGCTGGGAGCCTCCTCTGGAAGCATGGCC
This sequence comes from Phocoena sinus, assembly GCF_008692025.1. Lineage (NCBI taxonomy): Eukaryota > Metazoa > Chordata > Mammalia > Artiodactyla > Phocoenidae > Phocoena > Phocoena sinus. The sequence continues at coordinate 31,388,077 of NC_045778.1, forward strand.
TTGGGCAAACACAAGGGCATAGGAGCTGGAGTGCACAGTCACTTATGCTGCCTGTTGTGGGATGTCCATGGAGCACATTCTCATGACCATCACAGAGATCTGTGTCCTAGGGCCCTTTATTCACCTTAAAAGTTTTACTGGGCCACTCATGCAAAACCTTTAAAAATCCCATCTCTTGCAGTTTGGGCCCTAGAAAGAGATGGCTTTTCCAAACCTACAAAGTCCCGGATTTCTATATTCTCTTTATTCCCTTTCATTTCTACTTGCAAAGTGCTCAATTCTTCCTTGAACTTAACATCTTGCCAAACACAGCTCCTAGCAACCAACCCACTACCCAAGTTCTATTTTCCGGTGTCTTCCCTTAGGGGGGACAGGTTCAGAAGGCAGGAGGGTCTGCCTTTTCAGTGATAGCGTCTGATAAATTTACCAGGTGCTTTGCCCCTGCATCGCGTGGATCGCCAGCCATTCAGCCTGCTAAACGTCCCTGGTAGGGCAGTGACACTTAGTTGACATTCCTGTTTCAGCCAGTACCCCACTTTAGATTTCCATTTTAGTCATGGTTATCAATGGAATCTGTTAGAACAGGCAAACTGAAAATCTCAGTGACTTAATCCAACACAGGTTTATTTCTTGCTCAGGTTACAGGCTGATGTGGGTCAGGGAGACTCAGGGGCCAGCTGCTTCATCTTGCAATGACACCGTCTCCAATTCCTTATTTCCAGCCAGTGGACAGGAGAGATAGAGATAGAGATAGAGATAGAAACAGAGATAGAGATAGAGATAGATCGATAGAGAGATAGAGGAAGGGAGGGAGGGGGAGAGAGAGAGAGAGAGAGAGAGAGAGAGAGAGAGAGAGAGAGAAGACTCCCGGGCTCCTAACTGCCTTGGCTTGGGAGTGACACAAGTCTTCCTTCAGTGAGTGCTGTCACCTGATGTCTTCTGTGCTGAAGATTTCAGGGTCTCTGGGCTTCGGACCCCAGTTCCAGCTTTGAACACCTGCTCCAGCAGACTGACTTGGCTGACATATTGCTCCCTAGAGGGAGTGGGAGAGGGAGATGGCCATGGACCTGCACTCAGGTCAATGTCTCTCTGGCATCCTCTTTGCAGATGACCACGTTTTGTAGGGTGGCGTGATGGTTTTGCACCCCTGGCCAGCCCAGGTCATTCCGGACTCAGTACAACTCAGACCTGTTTCTCCTTCCTTCCTTGTTCTTCCTGTGTTGTGAGGCAGCGAGTGACAAGCACATCCAGTGGCTCCTGGGGGCAGATGGTGAAGTCTGGGTCTGGGTCATGGGAGAAGGCCCTGGAGACAAGCCCTATGAAGAGATCTCTGAGGAGCTGATTGCAGAGAGGGCGCGGCTGCAGGCACAGAGGGAGGCGGAGGAGCTCTGGTGAGAGGTGCCAGGTGGTACTGGGGCGGGTCCTGAACACGGAGGCTTGGGGTGGGTTCACATTAAGGACAATAGGTTAGGGTGGGAGGGAGGGGGCTCCAGGCAGCTGGTTGGCTGTTTGGAGCTCTGCTAAGATTAGGGGACCAAAGCACTAGTCTTACATCAGGTAGACCTTGTGGGTTCAAATCCTGGCTCCACTAATTCGTGGTGAGCTGATCCAGGGCCTCAGTTTTCACATCTGTGGTTTGGGCATCACAACACCTTTTCTATATGGATGTAGTTGGATTTACTGAGATAATGCGTATGATATCCTTTTGCCTCTTTCCTCACTGAGTTGTCCCAAGGACAGCAGAGCAATTTGAATTCACTTTTAAAATCTGCTTGTTCCTCGTCATGTTACCTCCATTTCTCACACAAGATGGACAGTTGAGCCCCTACTGATACTGGGGGGTCAGACTTCTTTCATAAACCACATTTGACATATTTTTTGCCAGACTTGGAAATTTGTATGAAGTCGACTCTAACATTTTTCCCCCAGTTTTTAATGACAGTGTTTTAATCATAAAATTGTAACGTGTAAACAACATTGAAAACTGTAAAGAATCAATTAAATAACAACTCAATACCCACCACTTAAGATAACCATGGTGAGCATTTGGGCAATACATGCTTTGTAAGCTGCTTTGTTCACACCTTCATAAATTGATTAATATAGATCCACAGTGTTATTTAAGATTACTGTATAGTATCCTATTACATGAGAAACCCAATTTATTGGTCTTGTTGAGGGACATTTGGGTTGTTTGCCACTTTTTATGTTATAAAAACCCTCTGATGAGCTTTTCCCTACACCTTTGTAAACTTGAGTGAGAAATGGGGTTTCTGAGGTTTTATCTTCTGGCTTCCAGAGCAATTCTGGTGATTTATACTCCCCACCTTTGCTAACACTGAGTTTTGTGAACCTCAGATATTTGCCGTTCTGATAGACCAAGAATGATTGCGCATGGTTTTTATTTGAAGCTCTGTTGGCATGTGGTCCTTCAGTTTCCCATACCTCCTGATACCTGCTGGTGTTCTCTTGGAAGGAGACAGAAGGAGGCAGAGATCACCAAGAAGTTCCGGGATGCTCTGGCCAATGAGAAAGCCCGGATCCTGGTGGAGAAGTGGAAAGTGGAGACGGAGGACCGCAAGGCTGCCAAAACCCTGGAGGAGCGCATCCATGAGGAATTCAAGGTGGGCCGGTGCCTGGGCATCTGTGTGAGGCCAGCTGTTCTAGCCCCCAGGCCCCTGGGGTTGATCTCTGGTTTGGACCGGTCCTTGGCTAATGAGTGCTTTATGAGAACAAAAATCTGGCATGTCTGAGCAGCAAGGAACTTGACACACCATTTGGGCCAATCCACTTCCCCTTGAACAGATCAGGAAATCAGGGTCAGACAGGGGAAGAGACTTGCCAAGGCTGTGTGTACTGGTGGTTGGGGACACAGCCAGGATCGGAACTTATCCCTCTGCATCCCAACCCAAGGGTCCTAAAACAAGGCCTGAAAAGAGCTGAGTTTGTGGTCAGACCAGCCTGGGATCCAGTTCCAACTCTATTGCTTACTGCTGTGTGACCTTAGGAAGCTTGCTGAACTTCTCTGAGTCTTCACTTTCTTGTCTGTAATATTAGGGTAGTAACGACACCCTACCTGAGACTTTTGGAGGATTCGAGGAGATGAAAAATGTATATTTTTTGCCCACGATAGGAGGTTGTTTGTAACCTTGCATATCTACTCATTCTGAGAGAGTTTGGAGCTGTTAAAGGAGCTTTACTGTTCTCTGGCAAGAAGCTTAGGTTTCCTGAAAAAGAAAAAATTTTTTCCTGGTTCCTCTTTTGAGATTTTTTTTTTTTTCCTACAGGAATAATACATTTTGGGGGGATAGAAAGCTCAGAAAATACTATAAACAAAAAGAAAAAAATGATAATCATGCTGAATCTCAACAATTGTATTATTTTGTGAATTGTATATTAATGGCATTTGCTCATTTTTGAATTTTTAAAAAACTTTTCCCCCCATAATGATTAGGTAATGGCGACATTGACCCCTTAATATCATTTCTATTGCAAATATTTTTTCTCACTGTTGTTGTTGCTATTTTGTTAATTTTGGTTATAGTGGTTTGGGATGTACAGAGGGTTAAAATTTTTATTAGCCAACTATATCAATCATTTTCTTTATTATTTGTTTTATGCATAGAAAGATCTGTGCCATCACAAGCTTATAAAAATACTAATCTACATTGTTTTATATATCTTTCGTTAGTTCATTTCTTCGCACTTAATTTTTCTTCACTCTGGAGTGTGGTATGATGTATGGCTCTCACTTTATTTTCTTCCAAATGGCTAGCCCATTATCCTAACATCATTTACTATGTAAACCATCCTTTCTCCTCTCACTGGATTTGCTGCCTCGATTCTTACTTCTTACTTACTTTCGGATCTTTTCATGGATTTTTCTTCTTTGACTGATTATTCCTGAGCCAGATTTAATTGTTTAATTATATGCAGCTTTAACATAAATTTCACCATCTATTAAAGTCAGAGTCTATCATTACTCTTCATTTCTAAAATATCCTTGGCTAATCTCATCCATTTTTTCCTGTTAGAGATACTTCTGAAATATTTTCTCACTATCCCCCTCCCCCCAACATCAAAAAAGCAACGTGGTGTTTTTTATTGGAATTGCATCAATGCTATTGCTGTATTTATGGAGGATGAACATTTTTATAATATGAGCAAGTAAATCTTCTTGTTCAGGAATGTGGTATGTTCTTCCTTTTATTCAAAGCTTCTTTTTTGTCTTTGATATAGGTTTTTTTTAAACACCTGTAAATGCACTGGCCACCCAATCCCAAACATTCTCAATGACATACGTACCTGTGGGCTTCTAATTTTTGGACTTTGGTAAAATTTATTGTTTTATTTAGGTGCCCTACATTTCTTTTCTAATTAAACTTTAGGTTTAATATTTTTTATTGCTATTGTGCTCATTATTTTTAAACTTATTGCAATTGCTATTTATATATTTATATTGTTACTGATCTCCTTAGTTAACTTTCCTATGAGTTGCATTTTTTTCTAGGAGATTCTTTTGAGTGTTTTTTTTTTTGGCTGCACCATACGGCTTGTGGGATTTTAGTTCCCTGACCAGGGATTGAACTCGGGCCCTCAGCAGTGAGAGCACGGAGTCCTAACCACTGGACCATCAGGGAATTCCCATCTTTTGAGTTATTAAGTGAAGCAATATTTACTCTAAAACACTTTATTTAAAAAAAAAATTCAAACTTGAAGAAAAGTGGAAAGAAAAATAAAATGAATACTCATATTATCCACTTAAATTTACCAATTATTAATATTTTGCCACATTTTCACTCTCTTTCCTTCTCTCTCCATGCACGCAGGCACACACACACACATACAGATACATGTATGCACTTTTTGGTTGCTGTCATTTTGCTGAACAATTTGAGAGAAAGTGGCAGACATAGTAACTCTAACCCAACGGTTAGCAAACTATTTTCTGTAAAGGACCAGATAATCAATATTTTGGGCTTTTTGGGTCTGCCTCTGTCACAACTACTCACCCAGACCATCGCAGCACGAAAGCAGCCACAGACAATATATAAACAAAAGGGTGTGGCTGTGGTCCAGTGAGACTTTTAATAATGCATGTCAGCCAGGTTTGGCCTGGGAGCCTCAGTTTGCTGCCTCCTGATCAAACCCTTCAGCAAGGATCTTCCATGAAAAAGGACATGTCCTGTCATAGCCACAATAATCATTATCACACTGATTGAAATTAACAATATGTTTCCATAATAGTAGCTCAGATCTAATCCACAGTGGAGAGGTATTTAGGTTGTATTGTTGGATTTTGCATATGATTATTTAAATCTGCTGGGGAAGAAAAACAATACTTTTTTTTTTTTTTTCCGCGGTACACGGGCCTCTCACTGTTGTGGCCTCTCCCGTTGCGGAGCACTGGCTCCAGACGCACAGGCTCAGCGGCCGTGGCTCACGGGCCTAGCCGCTCCGCGGCATGTGGGATCCTCCCGGACCGAGGCGCAAACCCGTGTCCCTTGCATCGGCAGGCGGACTCTCAACCACTGCGCCACCAGGGAAGCCCAAAAACAATACTTTTTATATGTTTCCAACAGTGAAAGTCACCTGTTCCAATCTGGGCTCCCTCCTCCCTAGAGGTGAGCTGAGTCCCAGATGCTGGGAGGGTAGCTCAGTGGAGTTGGGGTCTTGGGGCTCAGTTCCCAGCAGAGATTTTCTGGTTGATGTTCTTCTTGAGGACCTCAGTGATCGACAGATATAGATTGTGGGCTGGCTCTGTGTCGGGGTTCATGGAAGGATCATAAAGCTCTGTGGCCAGGCATCAGGTTCACTGAGGGACCCAAATGCAGGCTTTGGTGTTATTTCCAAAGAAGGTTGTTGTTATTATGTGTTTGTTTGGGTTTTAAAAATTAATTTTCTAAGTGTGGATGTGTTTAATATACATAATAACCCTGATGGATATGTCTGCATTTTGAGGAGCCTCAGAAATGCAGGTAGCATCTTTGAGGCCCTGGAGGGGCTCATTAAGGAATATCAGATCAGACTCTGGCATTGGACAGTCCATGTTTATGAGCTGGGATATTTTCTGTCAGAGCTGTCTGTAAATGAACTACCCGTGTATTGTGACGAGCTCTTCATCACAGGAAATGGTTATGTGTAGGCTGAAAGTATCTGAAAAGGTTTCTGTGGTGGATTAAATATGCCTCTCGGTAAGTTTTTGGCCTCACCTCCCTTTGAGAAGTGGGGTCTGCTTCCCATGCTCTGAGTCTCCGCCGGCCTTGTGGTGAGCTTTGGTCTGTAGGATGCAGTGGAAGTGACTCTGTGTAACTTCTGAGGACGGGCTGTAAGAGATTTGTAGCTTCTACCTTTGCCCCTCTGGCAATGCTCACTTTTGGAAGCTGCCTTATGAGAAGCCCTCCTTGCCCTAGACTGCCAAGTTGCAAGGACACCCAGGCTAGAGCCAAACAGAGGCCACGTGGAGGAACACCGAGGCACCAGGCACGTGAGTGAAGCCTTCGTGGTTCTTCCAGTCAATGACCTCAACCAAGTGATTGACCTTGGCTGACACAATGTAGGGCTGAAGGGCCACCCAGACAAGCCCCGCTCGAATTAATAGTCCACAGAATCACAAGCACATATAATGGTTGTGTTTTAAGCCACTAAATTTGCTGATAGCTTGTTGTTACTTAGCAATAGATAACTGCAACAGCTTTGCCAAAGGGATTTATACATCGGGCTAGAAATTGGTTAAGATAATTTTTATGTGTCTTTCAACACCAAGATTCTAACATAATGTGAGTCTTGCATGCAGCAATGCAGCAATAACATTCATCTAATTTAATCCTTTTTTTCCCCCTGAGAACCTAAGTGCAGGTTGTTTGGGGGAAGGTGGTGGTGGTAGTAATAAACTCCCTGCTCTCAAAAAGCTTACAGGGTGCCAGGGGAGAGACAACTCTATGAGCAGCCCTCAGCCCTAACCACGCCCAGGGGACCATAGAGGGCTAAGGTCTCTCCAGGAGTCTTGCACGAGCAAAGACAGGAAATGGAGAGGAGATCTGTGGAACGATGAATGGTCCGCTGGGGGCAGAGGAAAAAGCACACGATGGGTGGAGCCAGATGTAAACGTGGAAAGGTAGGCTGTGGAGTCCTTGGATGCTACGCTAAGGAGGTGGACTGTTTTCTGTGGGCAAAGCAGACCTGTGAGGATACAGAGGGCCATGGTTGGATCAAGTTTTATGAGGATAACTGGTGGGGATGGTGTGATTCAAGTGATGAAAGTTTGCAGGGAGAGAGAGGCCAATTAGGAGATCTTTGCAGTGGTCAAAGTGGGAAATAAGGGTCTGGACAGAGTCTGTGACTATGGAGAGATAGAAGGGGGATGGGCAGAGAGAAACGGTGGTTGTGAAATCAACAAGGCTTGGCATCAATTAGATGTCGGGATGAGGGAAAGCAGAGAGCAAAGTATCTGAGCCCCAGGCTGAGGGATGGGTAGAGGGCACCACCCTCTAACCGTGGGGACCTGGGAAGGAGGTGCAGACTTGGAGGAGAGAGAATGTGCTTGGAATGCCTGTGCTGAGGGTTTTTTTTGTTGTTGTTTGTTTGTTTTATTTTATTTTTTTACCACCCAGAAGGGGGAGAGGGGTGGGGGCTGGGGGAGAGGGGTGGGGGCTAGGGGAGAGGAGAGAACCTAGATGAGAAGCCTGGTGGTGGAGGGAGGTTGGCTGGGCTCACTTTGGGCAGCCTGTGCTGAGGATGTAGACGTGTTCTGTGAATTCTCCTGGTCATAGGAAATTCCTTTTAGAAAATTTCCTTTAGGAAAACAATCTCAGAACCTTGTGTAGGGTTAAAGAGGGAACTTCAAAATAGGAGATACAGACAGCTAAAAACATGTTTTAAAACCATTCTGTTGTGGCTGGCACCATTTGAAGGAGATTTACATAGAAGTTTTTGTTATTTTTTTTTTAGAAAAAAGGAGATCATGAGGCCAGATAAAATTTGCATTTTTTCCCTTGCTTTCTTAACCCATAAGACTGATTTTGAATGCTTCTCCCTCTGCTTCCGACCACAGAACATGGGTTAAGGATCCCGCTCTCTCCCTCTCCCTCAGGGCCTGTGACCTCCTTTCTCCACCTCCAAGTCTCCTGCCCCCTCCCGCCTCCTCCCAGTTTCCCTGATGAGGAAGACACCATACAGCTAAGTTGTCCTTTCATTTCTCTCTGTTTTCTATTCAAGGCCACTCTCTTTTTATTTTTTCTCCTTTAAGGCTGGAGTTCGTTTTGGCCACCTCGTGACATCCTCCACAACTAGAGAAACTATCACTGCCTTATTCCCAATCAGGTTATAACCGGTGGGAAAACCTTCCAATTTCCATTTTCTCTTGAAAATTGTAGGCTTTATCTGAGTTTCTCTTGGACAAGGCTGGCATCAACCAGACAGCGTGGTGTGGTTTACCCTTTCCCCATCACGGATCATCACAAACCCTCTCTTCATCAATTCGTTAATTCACTCACTCTTTCGGTCAGTGTTATGGAGCACCCAGTATCTGCTAGGCCCTGTGCTGGGAACTGGCGATGGAGGAGTAAACGACACAGGCCTGGCCCTGTCCTTTGGGAGTACATCATCCCACAAGGCACAATGGTATCATTGGGGCCAGGCTAAAAACGAAAACGACTCTACCTTCCAGAAAAAGCATCTGTCTCCGTGACATTTTCCATTGGGGTGAGACGGGCCAGGCCTCTGTGGGCTCCTGCGGTGTGCTGTTACTGATGGGTTATCAGGAGAAGGGGGATTGAATAAGCTGGACAGCTCAGAGGGCTTTGGGCTTGCCAGAAAAAAGCAATCGACTCCTAAGGTGGAAGGCGGGTGTTTTTGCCTATCTGCCTTTTGGCTGCATTGGCCTTTGGCTGCCAAGCCTAAGAAAGATGGCCTTTTCTTCAGTCATCACAGATGCGCCAAATGACTCTGAAAGCAGCAACAGTGAAAGTTTTCAGGCAGTTTTAGCTGTGAAGGTTGAGCATTTTAGCAAAACCAGGGCGAGAATATGTAGCACTCTTTATTTGTAATTGAAAGCGTTTTCTTTTGTCGACGCATCCCCGTGAAGAGCTTGCCTTTGTCACGGTAACTTACCAGTTGCTTTCCTTTGAGATGGAGGTTGATGCAGGTTTCTGGCTCTTAGGTGTTGTCTCAATCTCAGGAGGAAAGGATTGAGTGAACAGTGGCGCTGCCATCCGTCTATCTATCTGTCTATTTATTTATTTATTGGGAGTAATTTTTTCCCATCTTTATTGAGGTGTAATTGACAAATCAAAATTGTATGTGTTTAAAGTGTACAATGTGATGTTTTGACATACAGGTACCTTGTGAAATGATTACCCAATCAAGCTAATTAACATATCCATCACTTCACCTAGTTACTTTTTGTGTGTGTGACGAGAACACTTAAGATTTACCCTGAGAAAATTTCAAATATACAACACAGTGTTAACTTATAGTCCTCATGCTGTACATTAGATGTCCAGAATTTACTCACGCTGCATAACTGAAACCTTGTGCCTTTTCATCAAACACAGCTTAAGTTTCTATAGACAGAAGAATAGATAAAAGAAGTAGTATATATGTATACACGGTGGAATATTATTCAGTCTTAAAAAAGAAGGAAATCCTGCCAGTTGTGACAACACGGATGAACTTGGAGAACATTATGCTAAGTGAAATAAGCTAGACACAGAAAGCCAGATGTTGCATGAGCTCGCTTAAATGTGGAGTCTAACAAAGTCGAACTTGTAGAAGCAGAGAGTAGAATGGAGGTTGCCGGGTTGGGGTCGGGGGAGTGGGCACTGCCATTGACCCTGCTGCTTCATGTCACCACAGCTGGTTGGAGTAGGAACACTGCATTTAATTTGAGGTGGTTGGTCAAATGCTATTATTTATCTACGGTAACGCCAGTCATGACCCTTCAGTGTCCTAAATTGTGTCCGCTTAAATACATATGTTGAAGTCCCAACCTCCAGTCTTTTAGAATGTAACTATATTTGGAGCTAAGGTCTTTAAAGAGGAAATTAAGTTAAAATGAGGTCTTTAGGGTGGGCCCTAATTCCCTATGATTGGTATGCTTAAAAGAAGAGGCAATTTGGACACAGACATGTATGAACACAGAGGAAAGACCATGTGAAGACACAGGGAGGAGATGGCCATCTATAAGTACTTTGTGATACACCCCTTATCCTTACAAGGGAGTAGGACTAGGGGGTTGAAGCCCCTCTGGCTCTGATGTGCCTTGACTGCCTGGATTTTCCCTGAAATCCACGCCTGTCTGGAAGACTCCTGGGGGCAGATGATGGACCTATAGTCCCCGGGTGGAAGCTGTCTTGGTTGGTGCCCTGTGTATCACGTGATGTGGTGACCACAGTCAGGCTGGGGATTCCTGGGGGAGGAATAGAAATCTACTGTATAAACTGTGAAGTGCTGTGCCAGTGTGATGCTTCATTTTTGTGCTTCTGAGATGCTAGTGACTGATGAAGGTGAAATACAGCTTTGGGATAAGATTCAACTTCTGCTTTGGAGTCAGACAGACCTTGGTTCCACTTTTGCATCAGTCATTAACTCTCTGTTCTAGTATTTCCCATCTTAAAACCAGCCAACCAACACACCGTCCCTCCCCATTTCTATCTTAACCCCACGTTCCCCTCCGGCTGCCACTTCCTGTCTCTGCTCCTTTTTTACAGGAAATGTCTTGAAAGGGTTGTCTGCGGTCACTCCCCTGCCTCCGCCACGCTGCCTGGATGGCTGCCCATCGCACCACTAGGGCTGCTGTTGACAAGATCTCCCATCACGTCCTGAGACCACGTCCTGCTGTCCCTTGTTGCTTCTCTATCCTTATCTTTCGTGATGTCTCAGCAGCCTGAGCTCAGCTTACAACTCCCTTTTTACTTGAAATGCTTTCCTCTCTTGGCTTCCCCCACGAACGTCGCCCCTTCTGGGTTTTTATCTTACCCCTTGGTCTGCCTTCTCAGTCTCCTTTTCTGGCTCCAGCTCTTTCTCCCAACTTTAAAATGGCTCAGCGCCCCAAGACACCCTGGCTTTTTTCTCTTGATCTACCTTCTTTCTTGCATTGATAACATCAAGTCCATGGCTGAGAAACATCACCCCCGAGCAGAGGACCTCTCAGTCAACATCTGCAGCCTGCACTCACCCTCAAGTCCTGGGATCACGCGTCCCACTGCCCACGGCAGGCCTCTTGGATGTCAGATGGCGTCTCAAACTCACTGAAGATAGAATTTTGTTTGTTTTCCTTCCAGCCACAGTGGATAATTCTCTACTCAAACATGCCAAACCTGTTTCCAGTGCTGGGGCCACTGCACCTGTGGTTCCCTTGCTCTGGAAATTTCTTCTCCCTGAGACTCACTCATCAGCCTTCTTATTATTTAGGTCTCAGATCAGTCCCTTTTGAGAGGACTTCTGGTCACGCAGCCTACAGTAGCCTCCCAGACTCTATCACTTACCCTGTTTTAATTCTCTGCACGCTTTATTATTTCTGATATATTTTTTATTTTACTTGATGGGTGTTTTTCTGTCATTGGAAGGCAAGCTCCGAGAGAGTGGTGCTGTGTCTGCCTTGTTCATGGCTACATCCCCAGTGCCTGGAGCAGGCCGAGCCTCCTGGATGCTCAGTAAGGATTTGGTGAATGACTAGATGAAGCCGCTCAACTTCTTTAGCCTTTAATTCCTGACTCCTAGAGAGTGGGTCAATAGGAAGTTGGAATTTTGTCTATGTTTTAGAATTTTAAAAAATCATTGAATTGGAGAAAAGTCCTCAATCTATGCCATTTCAGAAGCAACAAAATCCTTGCCTTTTTTTTTTTTAAATGAGGGACTCAAAACTCACAGTTACTCTCTTCTTTTTTTTTTTCTTTTGATCCATTAAAATATCAGTGGACTGAGAAAGTTATGAGCCACAAAAACAGAGAAAATGAGAGAAGGGAAGAACAGATGAGAAAATGTCCACAGAAGTTTGGTTTCTGGAAGACAGAGGGAGAGCGGTGCGGGGCTCAGCGGGGCTCCTGCAGGAGGAGGGCTGGTGGCACTGAACCGACTCAGTCCAGAGTCCCCCCAGGCTCGGGACTTGGGGGCAGCAGATACATGAAGGATGGCGCTGAGAATGTGGGATTGATGGCAAGTTTCTATGTGGAGTGGCTGGACCCTCAGGTCCCTGCTTTCACCTGTTTCTTCCAGGCTACTTCATCCCTTCCTCTAACCAGGAGGAGATGGGGAGTTGCAAGGGCAAGGTTGGGGCTCAGCATATCAGGCTGAGCGGAGAGAGCAGATGGGGGCCAAGTGGGAAACAGGGGGAGCAAGCAAAGGTGTGAACTCTGAACAGGGGGACCTGCAGCCAGGGTTGCCTGTAGGGTGTACAGGGCTGGCAACTTTTTTTTTTTTTTTTTTTGGTGGTGGTTTTGTCTATAGCAAATTAAGAACTTGAACTACATAAAATCAGCCTATTAGCTCTATTCTGGTGGCCCAATCTCATGTGATCCTATGATAAAATGTTGTGTTGGCCAACAGGATTCATCTGCTTGCTGGGCCACCCTTCTGGAACCAGGGCCTGGCCACTGGGCCCCAGGATGACTCCATAAATATGAATCCTGGAGCTCCTTGGGGCACTTGGTTAACCCCTTGCATGGAGGAGAGGGTCAGAGAGCACCTTGAAGGGGAGAAGCAGGCACTAGAACTCATGTGGGACCTAGTCTGGGCTTGGGGCATCTTACCTGGACCACACTGCTGCCCCTGCCAGTCCTGGGGGTACTATCTCTGGCCAGTCTTGGGGGAACTTGCAAGGGAAATTTGCAAAAAGATACCTCAAAGCATCGGTTTCCCATGAAGTGTGGGGCTTAGGTTAGGGGTCCTGCTTGCTTGAGTCTAAGGGCTGTTCTACCTGCAGCCTGCATCCCACCACAGACTCCTGGGATGCTGGTGGTCTCATACCACCCAGGTAGGACAGAGAAGACACTGAATAATCTCAGAGGAAGGACCTCCAGATACTTACATTTGAGGGTCCTCAATGAAATGGCTGATCCTTCATCCAGTCTTCCTAGAGTTAAGCCCATCTCTCAAGGAAACCCTGACTACACACTCTGAGTCTCTGTTTCAGATACATACTTACTTTTTCTCTTTAATGTGAGCAGTCAGGGAACATCAGACATCAGAGGAAAGCCTCCAACACGAATGACAGGCGCCAAATAAAACAAACTTAAAAGAAAACAAAAAAGCAAAGAAGAGAGGAAACAGATCTAAATCAGAATATGGGGGAGAAAAATCTCTAAAAATCCTCAGAGACGAGCTATTGCATTCATGACACAATTTCAGGGTGCAACAAAGCAAAAAGAAACAACCAAAGAATAAGAAAGAGGGCTTGGGAATTACAAATGTGCTAGCTGAAATAAAAAATTCAGTAGAAGGTTTGGGGGATAAAGTCAGTGAAATCAGCCAGGAAGTAGAACAAAAAGACAAGAGACGGAAAATAAAAGAGAAATGATAAGGCACTTATAGGGTCAAATCAGGCAGTCCAGCAGTTGACACATAGGGGTTCTAAAAAGATAAAAGCAAAATGAGAGAAGAAATTATCACAAAAATTCTAGGCAGAGATGTATTAGACTAGAAGAACCTGAAACTCCAATCAAAAGCATCCTGATTGCCTAACACAATCAATGAAAGAAAATCCACATCAAGGCACATCTATTAAAAAGGTTCAGGGACTTCCCTGGTGGTGCAGTGGTTAAGAATCCACCTGCCAATGCAGGGGACATGGGTCCGATCCCTGGTCCAGGAAGATCCCACATGCTGCGGAGCAACTAGGCCCATGCACCACAACTACTGAGCCTGCGCTCTAGAGCCCATGAGCCACAACTACTGAAGCCTGCATGCCCTAGAGCCCGTGCGCCAAAACTACTGAGCCCATGCGCTGCAACTACTGAAGCTGCGCACCTAGAGCCTGTGCTCTGCCACAAGAGAAGCCACTGTAACAAGAAGCCCGCGCACCGCAATGAAGAGTAGCCCTCACTCGCCACAACTGGAGAAAGCCTGCGCGCAGCAACGAAGACCCAACGCAGCCAAAAAAAAAAAAAAAGGTTCAGAATTCAGTGATAAAGAGAAAAATTAGTGCCTTATGCAGAAGAATAAGAATCTGAGTGCAGTACTGGATGCTGGAAGACAAGATAGTAAAGTCTTGTAACTTCTGCAGGAAATTTTTTTTTTTTTTTTGCCTTACGTGGGCCTCTCACTGTTGTGGCCTCTCCCGTTGTGGAGCACAGGCTCCAGACGCGCAGGCTTAGTGGCCATGGCTCACGGGCCTAGCCGCTCTGCGGCATGTGGGATCTTCCCGGACCGGGGCACGAACCCGCGTCCCCTGCATTGGCAGGCGGACTCTCAACCACTGCGCCACCAGGGAAGCCCAGGAAAATTATTTTTAATCAGATTCTATGCTTAGCTAGAAGTTACATGTGAAGGTAGCATATAGATATTTTCAGACAAGACTCTATATAGACGTATAGCTTATATATAGATCTATCTATAGATATATATAGATAAATACATACATATATATATATAAATATATTTTCAGACAAGTGTCTCTCCGTGCATCCTTTTCTGAGAGGTATTGTGAGCTATGTTGCTGCAAAATGAGGACGTGGACAAGAAAGAAAACATGGAACAAAGAAACAGGGGCTTCAACTCACGGGAGGCTGAGAGGCGAGTCCTGAGAGGACAGACGGACAGGAGACCTAGATGGCAGCCAGCTGAGATGGGGAAGGAGAGGTGCATCTGGGGGGCGGGCGTCCCTTGGAAAAGATCACTGCTGTATTGCCTGTTATAAAAAAAGCACTTGGTTAAACACAGAGAAAGATTTACTGCAGATCTTAGAGAAGTTTGGCAAAAATTCAACACTCTACTTCAAGATAAAGCAACTAGTAACTCAGGAAAGAGAATTATTCGAAAGAAAAAATCATCACACTGCCATGTTTTACTGAATTTCACATGCCATTAATTGTAAAATCTATCATTATTTTAAGAAGAAAGAAAAAAACTGTTGGCTATGAAAAAGGCAAGTAGTAAGTTGTAAGACATACATATTTTAGAGATATTAGAAAGTTAAAAAATGTAATTCTTAGAATTGGTGGAAATAGCACCCTATTTGGCGTTACAGTGAACTATATTTAGTTCTGCACCCATCTTTGATTTAACCACAAATTGTGATGTAAATCTATTGTGAGGGTAAAGGAGAGGAAAAGTATGGGTATGAACCTGTGTGGGAAATATAAGTGCTAAATACTCATGTACCAAAAAACAAAGGTAGTAGTTAATGTCTAGAATTGATAAATCAAGAATTAGCAGCATTATTCAGACACGGATGTAACCACATGAAGGAAAGCTAAAATAATCGAGGACGGTGACCTCTGGGCAGTAGATGAGGGTGGGGTAGGTTGGGGTGAAGTGAATTGGAGAATTGATGTTTTTTTTACAACAAGCCTTTTGGCATATAATGCATGATTGACATGTGTGTGCATGTTGCTTTGATTAAACAAAGGTAGAGGAAAATACACACACGACCTTTTTGGAGCTTGAAAGCAGGACAATAATTGGAGATTTGGGGCCCCCAAACCTGCTCTCTCTCTGAAATATCTTCGCTGAAAATAAGGTTAAGATATAATCATATCCTGCTTAACTGGCCTCCAGGAAGACCAGGGGCCCCTCCCCATGCCTCCCCTCCCCTCTTCCCCGAGAATGGAAGTGTGACCAAGGGTGGCCCAAAGTCCTCTTACTATTGCAGAAAGCTTTAGGGTCTACAAATCGTTCACATATTTCAGGCCACTTGATCCTTACCATGGCCTGATTGGGTGTAAGTATCACCATTTCATGTGGGTAGAGACAGAGCCTGGAGGGGCACCACTGGCCCACCTCTTCCCGTGACAGCTCAGCCCTTCCCTGCCCGTGCCCTGTTACCTTCACCTAACGTCATCCTGTCCTCGTGGTATCTTAGAGGAAAGAGGAAGAGGAGAGGAAGCGAGGAGAAGAGCAGATTCGCCTCCAGGAAGAGCAGAGGGCGAAGGAACTCTACTGGACCCTGAAGCAGGCCCAGCTGCAGAGCCATCCCAGTGAGAAAGAGGAACGCGAGTGGGAAGAACAGCGTGAGTAGAGCTTGTCTCTTGGGGACTGGGGGGCCGGCCTGCCTTCTTCACCCACTCTCCTCCCACCTGTCTATTTGCTCAGTCATCATTCCAGTTCACTCAATCAGCCCAGAAGCCTTTGCCTGGGGTCAACCATGTGTGTGGTCCTGCTAAGGACCCAGGGGGTAAGGGCTCCATCCTCAAGGAACTTACTTGCCTGTTGGGGAGGTTTCTTATACTAAAGAATAAAGCCCTACATTTACTGAGTTACCAGTATTTTTCTGACTCTGTGCTAAGCCCTGGGGATCCAGAGATGAGGGATCACGGTCCTTATCTTGGGGGAACTCACTGGCCAGACAGGAGATAGACGCACAGGCTAAGGGCTTTGAGGGAAAATGCACACATTCTGTTGGAGCACATGGTGGCTATCCTGGTGGCGTTCCAGTTGAGTTATGAAGTGAGGCTTGATGGCGGTGTAGGGATAACAGACAAAGAAGCTGGAGAGGGCCCTTGGGAAGGAGTACCCAGAATATGACAAAGAAATGTGGTGTGCTTAAGAATTTAGAGATGTATGGGGTGACTCTTAAACTCGGAGAGTGTCAGGGGTGGTAAGAAGTTAGGTGGGAAAGAGAGGGTGGAGCCAGGTTTGAAGGGTGGTGTTTTAATATGTCCTTGAGATTTGCTTTAATCAGGTATGGTTAGACATTCAGACATGGAAATGACTGTCTTGCAGGAAGAAGTTTTTCCTCACAGATTCCTAGACATGGAGAGCATGGCATGCCGGGCAGGGCCACATGGGGAAGCACGAGGGTGAGTCAGGAGACAGAGGGAGCAAGGGGAAAAAGTGGGCAAGAGCCTTCACTGTGGTTTCTTTGGAAAAGGTAAGGTAGGGCAGGTAAACAGGCTTAGGATTGGCTAGTATGAATAATTTCAGCAGGCTCTGGGGTCCAGGGGCTGCCTCTGGTTCTCTGATACCTGGCCCTGGGGTCATTATGGCAGATGGATAGTTTGTGGAGTGTAAGAACTAGATAAAAGAGATGGTTGGAAGGTGGGCTTTGCATTGGTTAGTTTGCATTTGAAAGGCACACTTGCCGTTGCCGGTGAGTCCTTTACTAGAATTGGCTAGCTTTTGGAGGGGCAGTCTCTGAAGGATGGGCAAGGCCCCAGATGTCAAAACTTCGAAAACTACAGAAAATAAAAAGGCATGATTAATATGGGTGGACACTGGAAGCTTCTAAAGGTGAGTGACATGCTTCAGGCTGGGTTTGGGAGTGAGAGGAACTCGGGCCACAGCAGGAAGAGCAGAGATGTGAGGTGCCTTCTGCTGGCCAGCATTCTGGTCCTCAGCACTTCTTAGTCATCTGCCAGATTCATTAAACAGACTTAAAAAAATTGAGATGTAATTCACGTACCATAAAATACATCCTTTAAAAGTGCTCAATCCAGTGGTTTCTAGTAGACTCACAAAGTTGTGCAACCATCACCCCTATCTAATTCTAGAATATTTTCATCACCAGAGAAAGAAACTCTGCCCACTGGCTGTTACTTCCCCCCCGCCACCACACCCCTGGAAACCATTAATCTAATTTCTGTCCCTATGGATTTGCCTGTTATGGACGTTTCATATAAATAGAATCATACATTATGTGACCTTTTGTGTCTGACTTCTTTCATTTAGCATGTTTTCAAGGTCCATCCACATTGTAGCATGGATCAGTCATTCATTCTTTTTTATGACTGAATAAAATTCTAATGTGTGCACACACCACATTTCTGTTTATCCATTTATCAGTTGATGGACATTTGGGTTGTTTCCACTTTTTGGCTATTGTAGATGATATTGCTCTGAGTATTTGTGTATGTTTTTGTGTGAACATATATTTTCATTTCTCTTGGATATACATCCAGGAGTGGAATTTCTGGGTCATAGGATACCTCTATGTTTAACATTTTGAGAAACTGTCATACTGTTTTCCGAAGTGACTGTACCATTTTACATTTCTGCAAGCAATGTGTGAGTGTTCCAAGTTCTTCATATCCTTGTCAGCACTTGTTTTTCGTGGTGTTTTGCTTTATAGCCATCCTAATGGGTATGAAGTGCTACCTCATCGTGATTTTGATTTGCAGCTACCTAACGACTGCCACAAAAATACTGAGGATCATAAGAAACTACTATGAACAATTATATTCCAACAAATTAGATAACCTAGAAGAAATGAATAACTTTCTAGAAACATACAACCTACCAAGACCGAATCATGAAGAAATAGAAAATCTGAACCGTCCAGTTACTAATAAGAATATTGATATTGACTCATAAAGTTATATATGGATATTCAACCTCACAGGGGTCGGTGCCGCTGACCCCGCATTATTCATGGGTCAACTGTATTTCTTTTGACATTATAGAGGTAAGCTTTTTTGTAAAGTCTCTGCTTCTACTGAGAGTTTTGAGGAAAGCTGGAAGGAAAAATTAATATCAGTCCCCAAATAGAAGATACCATGCCTGTTCAAAAGCAGGTTTTTCTATACAGCAGGAACCAGGAGATAACTGTGGGTGGCAGCCTTGGTGTAGAGGTGTCCTGTCTTCATGAATGAAATTACTTGCCAGGTTTAGGTGCTGCAAGGCATCGATCGGCTCCCTGTTTTGGTATGAACTCATGGCAAACTGTAGCGTTTGGGAGGTCAGGGGCCTGCCGATCTCTCAAAGGATGACCGTGACATCTACTATTGGAAAGGTCAAGCAACATTTTGATTTTTTAATCTTGAATGTCCAGTCTCACGGGTTGGAATTTGGCCGATTGAAATTAGGCATATACGGTCTTGGTTTTTGCATGGGAATTCTTGTAATGCTTATAAATGAAAATGAAATCATTCAACCATCTTAAGTCAAACAAAAATAATAATAATAAAAGAAACATACTGGCCTTGGAACAAAACAAAAAAAGAATGTTGAATCAGTCATAAAAAATCTGCCAACAGAGAAAAGTCCAGGAGCAGATGGCTTCACTGATGAATTCTACTGAACATTTAAAAAAGAATTAATACAAGTCTTTCTCAAAATATTCCAAAAAATTGAAGAGGAGGGAACACTTCCAAACTCATTTTAGGAGGCCAGCATCATCTCATACCAAAGCCAGATAGAGACAATACAAGCAAAGAAAATTACAAGCCGGTACCCTTGATAAACATAGATGCAAGAATCCTGTAATATTTTGCTACAGAATATTTGTACATTTGGAAACGCCCCCTGGAGGAAATGGCATTTGGTTTGGGAAAAGTGGGGAGGTAAATAAGGCGGGCAACGGCATCGCAGCCGAGGGAACAGTTCTGAGCAAAAGCAAGGTCATAACGTGCATAGAACATGGCACATGCTTTGACGTGGTTGCAGCCTGGGGTTCATGGTGGGTAATGATGGAAATGGGGCCAGAAAGATAAGATGGGCAAGAGCGAACGAAGAATTCATTTGTTTAAATTTGGAATGGATGAAGAGATGGGTGAAAAAAGAAGGCAGGACAAAATTTATACTGAAAAACTAGTGAACGATCACAGAGTGAAGTCACACGAGGCTACTGTGGTCTGGGGGAGGAGCAGTGGGCTGGGAGCCCGGTCCTAGCTCTGCCACTTCCTGGTGTGTGACCTCGAGCAAGTTCTCGCTCTGCTCCGTTTCTCAGTTTCTTCATTTGTGAGATGAGGGTAATCACGGAGAGCTGAGGGTGAAATGAGAGGGCAGAAGCACACGTGCTCTCTAAGTTGTGAAGGGCTGTCACTCACGAAGTGTCCCTCTTTTTCGTAGCTACACAATGAGATGGAAAGTTATGGGCTGGGCTGGTGTTTCATTGGTGATGGTGGATGGAAATCATTTGGCCCCAGTGCTGCCTGATTGCTAATTAATGTACTGTGTGGCAACCGAAAATGGAAAAACCTACCCTGAACAGAGAAAAGATGTGATCATTCAGGCCCATGATTTTGGTTCCTCATTTTATGCTTTCTTAAAGAATGATGAACTAAACTCTGGAGGCTGTCATTCAAACCCAGCAAAGCCATTCTGCACTCAATTAACTTAATATGAAAGCTATAGTGGGCCATTAATCTACTGGGAGCAGCAGTTTTCGATAAAACACCTAAATTAAATTCTCCAAGTTAGAAAAAAAGGGAATTGTTCCCTTTAATATCACTTGAATACAGAGTTAGTTATTCAGTTCAAACAGCGGAGCAGGCTCTGGCTTCTGAGAAGCTCTGAATATATCAGGCAGAAATTCACTTAATAATTTCTCAACGGTGAATTTGGAAGAGTGCGAGTTAGGTAACCTTTAGTCATCCAGAGATTTAGAGATGAGCCGGCCTGACTTGGTTAACGGTATCATTTACAAAAATTGGAGCTGTGTGACTGTTCACTCCTCCCCTCCCTCTTTGAGCTGTGTGATCCCGGTTGTGGGCACCCCCCTACCCATAACTAGCACTCTGGTGTCGCACGCCTTGTGGGGTTCGGTCAGAGCTGAGAAAATATGTGCTCGGGCCCAGTAGGGAGTCCAGTTATGCTGGTTCTGTTCTCTTCGCTCATAAAAGGGCATGTGCTCTGGAGTCTGGGTTTAAAGTCAGTGATTCTAAAATGCTGTGCGCTTGACACAGGCAGAGCTTGAAGGGGCCTGTGGAGATGGGGTGTGGGTCTGCCGACGGGGTGGGCAGAGAAGAGTTTTGGGCTTGAAGGAAAGCTGAAGGAGAGCACGGAAGGATTTTTTTTCTCTCTGCTGACGGGATGGGAAACTCTGTAGTTGCTCCTTGGACATAAGCTTGAACTGATCCCCAAACTCCAGGTGCCATATATTTTTGGCTTTACAGCTCAGAATGATGCCAGCGTGAGTCCCCACATGCCTGATTCAGGTCCTGCTTAGGGTTCTCTCCCCTCTTGAATTACTCAGGAATCCCTGGGCGCTTTATATTGTCCCCAAAGTGAAGTCTTTCGGAGCTTCACGCTGGCATGGGGAGCGCTCCGGTCTTAAGGAACCCCTGAAGTTCCTCCTGGTGGCCACAGGGGGTCACTGTTGGCAGCAATCAGGATTGCAAGCAGAACAAGGATGGTTGACAGGTGATCTCAGAAGCCTCGGGGTGCAGGTAGAGACAGCCCCTTACTTTGGCCTTGTTTAGCTGTTGGTGAGCCTCACTGGGTTTCCCCGAGGCTCACCAGAGCTCACTGTCTTGGCACCAAACACGTCCTCTCCCCAGGTGACGGCTGCTCCAGCAGGTTGAGTCACCAGAGGCCTGTATGTATATCCTTCAGCATCCGGACCACCTGTTTCCCTTCTCCCAGGGGTCAGGAAACGTACCCTTCTCACGAACTTTCATTTTTCCCATTTCCCTGACAAGAGCTCCTGACTACCCAGCCCCCATTCTTACACCACTTCCCCACCTTCACCCTTTTGTGCCTTAATGGGGCTGGACCCATCCTAAAGGTGGTATTCCAGTCCCCTTATCTCACAGTCAACATGAGCATAACAACAATAGATAATATTTAATGAACCTCCTCCATTTGCCTGGAACTGTCCAAGCCCCATCTATGTACAATCTCTTTGATGTCTCAAAGTAACCCTACGAGGCCCTCATTTTACAGATGAGGAAATAAAGTGTAGGTATAGTAATTCAAGTTGTCCAAGGTTCCCATGAAGCAGAAAATGGAGCAGAATTTAAACACATCTACACACATGCACAATTTAAATCTTTATTGGTGCCTTTTCCTGTATATAGGATTATTCACTAATTTTCAGAGACATTATGCTATTCACCCAAGGGGTTACTACAAATTGATATTGCTTTGAAGCATTTGGTTTCTTGGCAGGCTGTAACTGGCTCATCTGAATTCTATTCAGCACTGAGTCTTTTCGATCTGGGCAGAGGTACTGAGAACCATGGGCAAGTGCTCTAGAGACGGGTCTCATGAAGAGCAACAGTTAATGATCTTCCAGAACCTTGTGGCCCCTGGACCTTCCCCCCTGAATCCCATAGGCACCTCTCACTCCACACATCCAAAACTCCATCCTCCTCTTCCCCCACCTGCCTCATCACCTGACTGTCAGAGGCAGAAACTTGGCTGTCATTCCGGTCTCTCTTTTTTGCTCACTACCAATCCCCAAACCACCAAGTTGTAAAGATTTGCCCTCCTCAATATTCTTTGAATTTACTCCCCTCCTTCCCATTGTCCTGACATTAACCCCATTGCTCTTTGCCTAGGTTTCTTGTTTCCAAGCCTCTATTCTTGTTCCTGTCAGATTCATTTCCAACACCATAGCCAAGTCAGTCTTTGAAAAGTGCAAACGGGCATCCTGCTCTCCTGCTTAAAGCCTTTCAGTGGCGTCCATCACCCTTTGGTAAAGCACTAAAATTAATTAGCCGGTTTTTATTGGTCTCCTAAATGGCCTTTTCTGTTTCTGCATCTTCACCTCTTGTCCCCTCCCCACAGGAGCCTCCCCCCAGCCATTCTAAGAGGAATGCTCCAACTCCCTCTTGCCTCTGGGCCTCTGCCCCTGAGCTTCCTCTGCCTAGAATAGCCTCTCCTTGGCCTCTCTTTGTTGAATCCTGTGTGTCCACCAGGCATCAGCTTAGATGTCCTTCTCCAGAGGATTTCTCTGCCTGGATGAGGTGCCCCCTCTCCGGGGCCCCGCGGCACCCTGTGCACACCCCACACAGCTCCATTCACCATTTGCTGGCGTGTTTCCTCTCCCAGGCAGTAAGCTCTCCAAGGGCGTGGACGGTGTCGTGCTGGTTGCTCTATCCACATCCCCTAGCAGGAGCCAGGCAGCCAGCTGATATGGTGACCTTGTGAAAATTAGAAAAAGGCGCTGATTCTATAAGACGCTACACTGCCATCTACCAGGAAATTGTTACATCTGTACATGTCAATGATGGTCATGGGCGACAGCGCCCCCTGGAGTTGTGCAATGCACAGCTCGGGCCTGCACAGCATGGAGCTGGCACAGGGAGGCACTATACACACGTGCTGAATAAGTGTGTTTTTAGTGCCCGAATGTGTTATTTAAAGTGTTAAAAACCCTGCCTCTTGCAATGACTAGCCTGGCCGTATCTCTGGAGCTATGCAACTGCTCCCAGAGATGCTGCCAAGAGGAAACCCAGCTCCTGCTGTTTCTCTTCAGCATTGGAGAACTGAGCAGGAGCCGGGGCACAGGCAAGGACGTGATTCCAGAGCAGCCTGGCCGTTCTGGCAGCCCTTGGACGAAGCGGGGGGTGGTCTCTATTTTCCACGGAGGGAAAACTAAGACCCAGAGAGATGAAAACGTGTCCTGGGCTAGAGAGTTAGGAGCAAAGTCAAGCAGAATGCTCAGCTGTCTCCCCACCCCCGAGCCTGGGACGGCTGAAACTCCCACTCTGGCATGGGTGTGGCTGGACTCCCCAGACTGTGGGACTTGGTTTCTTTTGCGCAGCAGGGCTGCAGGCCAGGCAGTCCTGGAGGGTGGTGTCTTAGCTCTGGGAGGTGGTCCCACGCTGGGCAGATGTGGGTGCATCCTCGTGCTAGGAGAGCAGAGATGGAAGGGATCGTTCCCCCTATCTGCAGGTGAGAGAACGGAGGGATGGCAGCAGGGACCCAGCTGGGGACATTTCTAGCTAATGGTGACACCCTGCTGTGCTCTGGCCTCTTTATTCTCAGCCTGGTGCTCCCCAAGCCAGAATGTCCTTTAGTTTTTTTCATTTTAATTGTGGTAGGGGACTTTCCTGGTGGTCCAGTGGTTAAGATTCCGCGCTCCCAATGCAGGGGCGCAGGTTTGATCCCTGGTCAGGGAACTAAGATCCCGCATCCTGTACGGCACAGCCCTCCCCCCACCCCAAAAAAGTTAAAAAAAAAAAAAATTGTGGTAAAACATACAACTTAAAATTAACCATTTTTAGGTGTGTAGTTCGGTGGCATTTATACTGTTGTGCTACCATGACCACCACCCACCTCCAACGTTGGTTATCTTCCCACACTGAAACTCTGTCCCCATTAGACTAAAACTCATTTCACCCTTCCTGTAGCCCCTGGCAGCCGCCACTTTCCACTCTGTGAATTTAACTACTCTCAGTGCAATAAGTGGAGTGTAAGTGAAATCATACAACGTCTGTCCCTTTGTGGCTGGCTTATTCACTTAGCATAACGTCTTGAAGGTTCATCCATGTTGTAGCATGTGTCAGAATTTCCTCCCTTTTTGAAGGCTGGATACTGTTACTTGTATGTGTATCCTATATTTTCTTTGTTTATCCATCGATGGACATTTGGGTTATTTCTACCTTTTGGCTATTGTTAATCATGCTGTTATGAACATGGCTGTACAAATATTTGTTTGAATTCCTGCTTTCAATTCTTTTGGGTATATATCCAGAATTGGCATTGCTGGATCATATAGTAATTGTATGTTTAATTTTTTATGGAATTGCTGTACCATTTTCCACAGCAGCTGCACCATTTCACATTCCCACCAACAATGCATAAGGGTTCCAATTTCTCCATGTCCTTGCCAATACTTGCTATTTTCATCTTTTTTTTATATTAAAAAATTAAAAATATAATAGCTATCCAAATAGGTGTGAAGAGGAATCTTATTGTGGTTGGTCCATTTTTTCAGTCTCTAAGTTCAGCTCTTCTTCTGGTCCTCAGTGTTTTCATGCTGCTCAGCTGTCTTTATGTATTTCTGAGAGATGAGATGGAGAAAGGAGACCCTGGAACCTACCTTAGAAGTGGAAATGGCCATGGCCCCCCTTTGTTCTGCATGCAGTGCAGGCCCTGGGAACTTGGGCCGTGGGAGGAAGCCGGTGACTCGGTTGGGGCCCTCGTCTCTGCAGTGCGTCCTCCGGGGACAAGGACTGTCCGATACTTGCTGCTTCAGGGCACAGATGCTTATGGTTGTTTTCAAAGGGATAGAAGAAAAAACTTCAAATTCTGGCTGAGGGTTTCCATGGCAGAGTCATATGATACAGTTTGAATCTATCCCGGATTCAGAGAAGGAACAGAAGCAACCTTTTAAGATTTCAAAGCTTAATTTAGGGTAAGCTGGGAGTACCTGGCAGTCCAGTGGTTAGGACTCGGCACTTTCACTGCCGTGGTCCCGGGTTCAATCTCTGGTCGGGGAACTAAGATCCCGCACTGCTTGTAAACAGACCCAGATTTCATGTGACCGAGCATCAAGGGTGCCCCCTCCTGGACTGGCCAAGAATTGTTTATGGCTACATTTTGAACAGGGCAATGCCAGGGCTAATGAAAATAAAAGTTTTAGCTAACGCTTATCATGGTGCTTAAAATGTACCTGACACAAGTCTAAGTGGTTTATATTATTAGCTCTCTTAACAACTCATAACAACTTTATGAGGTAGGGACTCTTATTACGTCCATTTTACTTTTGAGGAAACGGAGGCCCAGGGTGATTAAGTAACTTGTCCAGTGTCACACAGCTGGTAAATGAAGTTGAGATCTGAACCCAGGCAGCTAGGTTCCAGAATCAGGCTTTGGGAAATTTGAAGAAAGGATCAAGTTCAGAGGCCTGATTTAGTAAGACATTGCTTTAAAAAAAGTACTTCATAGTTTATAGAATTTTATGTTTCATTTAATCTTCATAGTAACTCAGTGTGGCAGACATTCATGTCATTCTCATTTTGACAGAGGTGTAAAGTGAGGCCTAGAGGCATAGAGCTTTCTTAAGAAAGCTGGCATGGGGTGTTGGTGAGGATGGGAGAAGAGGGAACCCTGTGCACTGTTGGTGGGAATGTCAAATGGTGCAGCCGCTATGGCAAACAGTATGGACGTTCCTCAAAAAATTAAAAATAAAGCTACCATATGACCCAGCAATCCCCCTTCTGGGTATATTTCCAAAGGAAATGAAATCAGGCTATTA
This sequence comes from Phocoena sinus, assembly GCF_008692025.1. Classification (NCBI taxonomy): domain Eukaryota; kingdom Metazoa; phylum Chordata; class Mammalia; order Artiodactyla; family Phocoenidae; genus Phocoena; species Phocoena sinus. The sequence goes on from NC_045778.1 coordinate 31,414,097, forward strand.
AAGAGATATCTGTACTCCTGTGTTTATTGCAACATTATTCACAAGAGCCAAGCTATAGAAACAACATGAACATCTGTCAACGGATGATTGGATAAAGACCTGCCATTTGCAACAACAGACATGGACCTTCAGGGCATTATGCTAACTGAAAAAAGTCAGACAGAGAAAAATACTACACGATATCACTTATATGTGAAATCTAAAACAGCCGAACTTGTAGAAACAGAGAGTAGAATGGTGGTTACCAGGGGCCGGGGTGGGGGGGTGAGGGGGTATGAAGGGGGAGGTGGGGGGGGAGTTAGGGAGATGTTGGTCAAAGGGTACAAACTTGCAGTTAGAAGATGAATAAATTCTGGGGATCTAATGCACAGCCTAGGGATTACAGTCAACAATATGTTATATGCTTCAAAGTTGCCGAGACTAGATCTTTTTTTTTTTGCGGTACGCGGGCCTCTCACTGTTGTGGCCTCTCCCGTTGCGGAGCGCAGGCTCAGTGGCCATGGTTCACGGGCCCAACCGCTCCGCAGCATGTGGGATCTTCCCGGACCGGGGCACAAACCCGTGTCCCCTGCATCGGCAGGCGGACTCTCAACCACTGCGCCACCAGAGAAGGCCCAAGACTAGATCTTAAATGTTCTCACCACACAAAATTAACTATGGGACCTGACGGAGGTGTTAGCTTATGCTATGTTGGTGATCATTTTGTAATATTTTAAGTGTATCACATTCGCACATAGTACACCTTAAGCTTACGTATGTCAATCATGTCTCAAAAAAAGAACACGAGAAAAGAAAAGGACCCAAGAGAGCCCTCTCGGAGCTGCCGTTAACCTGTCTGACTCCACATCAGCCCCTGGGCGGCAGGACTGGCTTCCTGTTGCAGCCTCAGCTGCATCCTCACCTCCAAGTGCCCTCCAGGCCTCTGCCTGGGCATCACGGTTGGTCTGAGTCGGTGGACACAGCTGCGCAGGGGAGAGTTCGCAGAATGGTGGGGAGCTTGGTGCCGCCTGAACACCGAGTGTGGGCAGGAGCTCAGAGGCCCACTGGGCTGGGAAAGAAAGTGGGGTGGGCAGGATGCTCCGTAGGGGCCAAGGGGTTTGCCCTTTGTCCTGTGTGCATTGGGAGCCACTGAAGGCTTCTGAGGCAGACAGTGGCAAAACTAGAGCTGGGTTTTAGGAGGCTGGGTTTAGTCCCTCTGTGACCCACAGCTTGTGCACTCTCCTAGCCAAGTTCCAAAAATCTGTCTTCGTAGTTTGCATGTGACTTCCTTCTGTCACTGAGTGTGACTGTCTCTCAGGGGCTGTCAACACTCAAAGGTCACTGGCCCTTATAGGGCACAAGCTTCTATGTTAATCTGTAGTCTAGTGACCGCAAAGCCTGTGCTGGGGAACCTGGCCTTGTTTGAGCCTGTGGTAGCAGGCACTATGGTGTTCTTAGTACCTGGAGTGGAAATACAGGGTTTTTTTTTCCCCTGGGGTGGATTCCTCCTTCTTTTTCTGGAAGAACTCCTATTGACCTTTCCAGACCCAGTGGAATGCTGCATCTCCTGTAGTGGCTCCTGGCTTCCTCATAGAATGTGAGTGCTACCGCCCCTAAACTCTGACAGTACTCGATCAGTCCCTGTTCTCCTTGTGCTAGAGATATTTATTTGTCTGATTTTCCCAGCTAGGCTCTGAGTGCCTTGAGGGAAGCGTCTGGTCTTTGCTGTCTCTATATCCAGTTCAGGGCCTGGCAGAGTTAAGTACTTAATTGGGCACAGCATCCAAGCATATTATCACCTGCTGACTGATACACATGTATTCTAGGCACTAGAATGCATCAGTGAATAGACCAAAGAAAACTCCCCTCCTGCCCTGGAGCTCTCAGCTTATTAGATCCTCTGCATGTGACTTCCACATCCATAAATACCTTCTGAGGGACAGACTTCCTGCTGCCTTCCTCAGATCTGGGGGATGTTATGTTTCGAGGGTGGACTTTGACAACTTGAGAAGGAGAAGCGCTTTCTTTCAGCATGAGGGCCATGTGCCTTGTGTCCTCCAAATGCTAACAGAACACAGTTCTCTGACTGGTAGGTTGTAGGTGCTTGCTGCACAGGTATTGGATGGAGATTGGAGTAGAATTAGACTGGGGGTAAGATTTTACTCCCGGGGGGAGGGTGACCTGCTTGGGCCAGGGCAATCCCAGGTCTTGCACAACGAGAAGAACACGGCCAGCTCCACGAGTTCTCTACAAAAGGATTGGATTTTAGAGGCAGACAGGGGCCTGACACGATGCAATCAGACTACAAAATAATTGGCTTTAATTCTAGACCGTACCTGCAACAGGTTTTGTTCCCTCTCTTGGCACTTTCCCAGCCCCAGGACTCCCTTTTGAGTTTTAGAAGCAGCAACTTGCAGATGTCCACCCTGCCTTGAGGAACATGAAAAGACAGAGGCTAGAGAGAGGGGCCTTGTGGCATTCTGGAACCTGTGGCGTGACACAGCTGTCAAAGGATCCCCTCCCTTCCCTCCAACACACTCACCCACCAGCTGTCAAGGCCACAGGAAACCAAAGAGAAAGGGCACCGTAACTGGGACTCCAGAGTTTCCAACAACTCATCCTGTGGTAGCAGACAGGGTGGTTCCCGGCCAGGCTTGGCCACTGACCCAGCTGGGCAAGTCAGCGTCCTTCCTTGGAAAGCAGTTTCCACGTGAATAACATGAGGAGGTTGGATGGGATGGTCTTAAATGCTCTTGTGGCTTTTTGTAGGAAAGAGCAGGGGCTCTGGTGTCAGATACACCTGATTTTAAAATGGAAGGAAGCTTGAGAGGTGGGGTAGAGTGGCGTAGAGAGCTGCATAGGTTTCAGAGCCAGAGACACCTGGGTTCCGACCCTGGCTCTGCCCCTAATTAGCTATTTAACTTCGGACAAGTTGCTTAACCTCCCAGAGGCTGGGTTTCTGTGCAAACATAGTGATGTGCCCTCCTCCCTTGGTGGCGGGAGGAAGCGTCTATAATGCGATATTGCAGGGAGGGCCCGGAGCTCAGGGCTTGGCACAGAGAAAGCTGTAATCAGCATGGGTGGTGGCAGTGGTATTTGAGATGCTAACCACTTCAAGGTGGACAGGTGTCCTTGAAGCAGGGCACAGGGTTTGAGAAGCTGCTCTGAGCAGGGCACTCCAGGAAGAACTACACATGGAGGTGTAAATTTCCATCCACAGGAACAGCTGGACCACCCCAAACTGTCATGAGTGTCTTTATCCCCACAGGGACAGGCTAACCCAGGGCTGCTGGCTTAGGTTGGGCCTGCCATTGCTGGGTGCCAAGCCTCCACGCAGCGCACGCGGGTGCATCCGGATGAATCCTGGGACTCTGGGTGAGTCCCAGGGCTCCTGGCCATGTACTGGCTTGCTCAGTGCATGGTCTGGGCTGCGGGTCTGGGTGAACACGCTCTCTCTTCCTTTCCAGTGCGTCGGTCCAAGGCGGCTGATGAGGAGAGAAGGCGCCGAGCCCAGCGCGCCCGGGACGAGTACCGGCGTCACTCCCTCCGCGCCATCCAGAAGGGCACGGTCGCTGGCCTCAGCTCCAGGTTCCGAGAGCTTGGCCAGAGCCACGAGCAGGAGGCGAGACTCTACCACCACCTCCTGGGCCCGGGGCTGCCTTCACCCCTGGCCGTGCCTGGCAGGTGGGTCGCGGACCTCGCATCCCGCATCCGCATGCGCGGTGTGTCTGGGGGCGGGCCTCCGGCTGGGGCGTAGGGCACCAGGGATCCGGTCCGGCTCTGCCTCCGACTTGCTGTTTAATTTGGGGCTAGTCATCTCCCCTCTGTTGGCCTCAGTGCCCTAGTCTGTGTTATGGGGCAGGAGTTGGGGAGAGGAGTCGGGGTTGGAGATTTCTACCAACTCTGGAGTTCTGGGAGGCTTCACCTCTTTGGGGTCTAGGATTCCTTTGAGAATCTAAAGAAAGCTGTGTACCCTCTTCTCTGTGAAATGCACATATGTAAATACCCCAAAACGTTTGCATATAATTTCAAGCTCTAAAAGATCCGTAGACCCCAGGTTAAGAACTTGTAATATAAGACCTCAAATGGGTTAAACGTGGTTCCCAGCAGCCTGGAACCAGAACTGGCTGCTGCTTTTTGTAACCACAGGCAATGCTGGTGCATCCCGGGTTCTGATAGCCGGTTGCAGATGGACGCAGTTGAGTGCAGGAGGGTCCTTACACGCTGGGCTGATGAGTGGTTTGGCAAGGGCGCTCAGGTGACTGACTGCCCATGATCGCTGGGACGGAGGATCAAGAGGTTGCCTGGAGCCTCTCGACCTGCCGCCTGTGCCCACCTCAGGCCAGCCCTAAGGTTGGTTCCCCTCCTCATTATTGCTGATTGTCTGCTGCCCGAGGGAGGGCTCAGAGGCTGGATGCTGAGTGCCTGCTGCTCCCTGAACCACAATAAACCTGCAGAAGAGTCCATTCAGCCCCAGATGAAAGAGGGTTGTCTGGGTTTTGCTTTAATTGGGATTTAGGGTTATTCATAAAACCCCCTCCCTCTCCCTGCAGCCTAGGGAGAACTGACATCTGCGTTTCTTCCTTCCTTCCCTCTCTTCCTTTCCTCCTTCCTTGTCATTTATATGATTCACAAACCAGAAAGTTTAAAAAGATACATGGAGGAAAGGCTGACTCCCATCCTTGCCGTCCATCTACTCAGTTCCCTCTTCCCCGCACAGGGAGCCACTGTTCTTAGTTTATGTGTCCTCTCGGTTCCTTTTTGCAACTGCCAAGGTGAAAACTTGTATCTCCTTCTTTTTCTTTTCTTTTTTTTTTTTTTTTTTTTGCATGAAAGTTTGCCTATCATACACATGGTTCTGCATCTTGATGTTTTTTCCATTTAACTACAAATTTTGGAGGTCTTTACATATCGATTCTTACCTGATTATTTTTATTTCGTTTTCTTTTCACAGCTGCATAGTATTCCACTGCCTGGCTGTGCTCTAATTTATTTTTCAAAACCTCTATTGATGGACATTGGTGTTGTTTGAAATCTTTGGTTATTACCAACAGTGCCCTTAATGAGTAACCTTGTAGACATGCAACTAGTATCTACAAGAGAGATCCCCAAAAGTGGGACTACTGGGTTAGGGGCTACATGCACTTATAGTATTGATAATTCCCGTCAACTTGCCCTCCACAGGGGTGGTACCAACGGACACTCTCATCCTTTAGCCTTGCCAACAGTGCGTGGTCAGACTTTTGTTTTGTGTGAGACATAATATCTCAGTGAAAACTTAAATTTGCATTTCTATTTATGTGTGAGATGAAGTATTTTGTATATGTTTAAGGGCCTTTGGTATTTCTCTGTCTGTCTGTTCATTTCCCTTCCTGCCTCTTCATTGTGTTATTGGTCTTTTCGCCATCTGTTTCTAGGAACTCCTTAAATATTAGGGATGCTTTTCTTTGTGATAAACATTTTTTCCCCCTCAATTTGTCATTTGTCCTTTGACTTTTATGATGATGTTTTCTGTCATGCAGGAGTTCTTTATTTTTATGAGGTCAGATTTTCTTTTATGTTTCCTGGATTTGGAGACATAGTTAGAAAAGCCTTCTTCCTCTTGTGCTTTTTTTTTTTTTTTTTTTTTTTTTTTAAAGGAGACATATAATTTGTCCTTCAGGCCCAGAAGACAGAGCTGCATGAACTGTGTTGCAGTCTGGCTCCAGGCTCGCTGTGTGTGGCTGTCAGTAGAGGAGAAGAAGTGACAGCCACAGTGTGCCGTCTTGGGTGGAGCAGGGGGACCAGGGACCATGCAGATGGAGCGGCAGAAGCCATGCCTCAGCCTCCTTCCTGGGGCTGCCCCATGGAACAGGTCCCCGTGGCCTCACTGCCCTCAGCACTGTGGTGCTGGCACCGGCGGCCGGCACCGGCGGCCAGCCCACGCTTGCCCGGTTATGCTGGGGGCAGACACATTGTTGATGGGAGAGAGTTCCAGGTGCAGGAGTGAGGCTTCTGGCCAGGTGGCCTCTTGGAGCACTTGGTCCTAGCATTTATATTCTGGGGAATCAGATTCTCTGCTTAGAAACAGAGGGACAAGAGTGAACGAATTTTCCTTGCTGTTATTTATAACCTCCTCTTGCCTTCTAAGGAGAATGAGTCCTAGAAACCAGAGGAAATTTCTTCCCCCTGAGCACAGTTATTTATTGGGGAAGGCGAGTGTGAAGGAAGAGGCTGGGGCAGGGCTGCAGTGTGCCGCTTCATAAAGAGGGAGAGCACCTGAGGTTCCTGAGAAGAGGGCAATCCTCAAGGGCGGATACAGAGGAGCAAAGCTGGTTGGAGGGGGTGTTAAAAAAAAGCCTGCAGAGGTGGCAGTGGGAAGCAAGGGGTTTGGAGAACAGACTCCACTGATGATGGCTTTAGGCTGTTCAATGGAACCTCACCCTCTGTCTTATTGCATCTTTTCTAAAATCTACAGTGTTCACTACTGTGTGTGTGTATATGTGGATTCATTTTAGGGCAGGTAAAAACAGGGGCTCATTCTGGGGTTTGCCAGGAAGTGCTGGGCTCAGCATCGAAGTGTTGGTTGGTGCGGGGGAAATGCAAAGACTTGGGGACTTCGTGCTGGTGTTTATTTCATAAGAGACGACGACAGCGGTGGTGAATTCTAAATGCCAGTGCTGTGAGGTGGACAGACAGCAGTGACAGTGTGAGCCTTTGCCAGGTTGCTGTCACTCAGGGGGAAGGGTGAGAAAGCTGTGCTTGTTCATGCTGGGCCCAAAGTCTGCTGAAGCTCTATTTTCATCCCATACAGAGGTGCAATGTGATCTTGCTGGATATCACCTCAACACACAGTGGTGTGTGTTGTTACGGGGAATGTGCTGTCAAACCCTTACTGGGCTTCATGTCAGTGGGGCTCTAGTACAGCGGGGTCTCACGTGGCCCCGTCTCTGTATACGTTCAGGAGCCACAGTATAACAATTAAAATCTGGGCTTACTTATGAGAAGATATCAAAAAGCATCTAATTTATTACTCAGACCTTCTTCAGGTGCCCCTCTTCATCTCCCTCCCAGGATCTTCAATTCCACACCTGCTTCTCCATCAAAAGTCAGCCCGTGCAGCGACTCTTTCCTCCCCTCTCCCTTTCCTCTGTCCTTTTCCCTCTTACTTCTTGGTGGTGAAGCTCAGCCGTTTCCAGAGCAGACTGAGGCTGTTCACTGTCCTGGTTCTGCCTCATAAAACATGGAAGGCTAGCTGGCCAAGCCAGGTGTCCCCTTAGATGGCAGCAGTGGGTGAGACGGGGAGGGGCAAAACCAGAGTTCTCTTCAGTGCAGGTTTGGGGAGGGCGGAGGACACGCACATGTGAATAATTTTGCTCCTATTACATTACGACCCTTCTTCGTAGACGCTGCTGTTTATGCCCTGGCCATTCTAGAGGGCAGATATGCCTTTTCTCTCCCTCTGACACCCCCTCCTATCCTACTTCGCACTCGCACCTGCGTGGCTTTTTTTCAAACTAAGTGACAACAGTTTTCTTCTGGGGAAAACAATAACAGCTGGTACATTAATGACCTGCAAAGCGCCTTCAAGTACCTGGACTCATTTAATCCTGTCCACAGGCGTGAGTGTGGGCGTCGGGACTGTTCACTCTCACAGTGGTCTCCCCCACTCCCTCCCCCTCCTTCCTTCCCCTCTCGCTGTCCCCCTGCTCTCTCCCTGACTCTGCCACACTCGGTCTCTGTCTCAGCAGGACTTGGGAGCGGCCCCTGTGTCCTGTCTCCAGAGAAGTCATAGTGCGCTGGTTTAAGGAGGAGCAGCTGCCTCGCCGCGCGGGCTTTGAGAGGAGCACCAAAGCCATCGCCCCCTGGTTCCACGGTAGGGTGGCTTTCCGGATCCCTGGGGCAGGGGCAGATCATTTCCACATCTCAGCCTCCCTCTGGGGTTGGTGCGGGGTCCCGCAGGGCCACCACAATCAGAGGAGTCAAGGACTTTAGACTCCGCTAATTCCGCTCCGGCCCCACGAAGACTGGCCGGTCTCCCAAGGCTAAGGCTCAGCGCTCCTGGCTCACCTGCTGGGAGTGGAGTAGAGAGAGGTCCCATGTCTGTCCTTTTTTTGCTCACTGAGTGGGTTGAGCTCAAGGCACAAGCTTTGATTTCCCCAGGGCGTGTGCTGAAACACTGAGTGGCCTTGATGGAGATGGTCAGAGACCAAGCACAACATCTGTGAGCGGGAGTCCAGGGGACTGCAGGCCCCAGGGCTCTGGACGTGCACTGCCCTCTCTGCTGGGAAGGGATGAACATGACTCTTGCCTACTGCCCTCACCTCACAGCCTCCTTGGCCGTCCAGGGCTCCTCAGAGGCATCTTCTGTCTCTGCATTGGGCCTGGTAGGTGTGTGAGTCCCCTCAGGGCCTGATGAGTAAGGTTAATCTGGGAGCAATGAGAAAACCCAGCCACACGAGAGGTGAGGCTAGCCTTTCCGGTTAGCCATGGGCTCCAAGGGGCCAGGGCCCTGTGTCTCAGGCATCTCTGTACTCAGCCCTCACCTCTGCTTCTTACCTGCTCAGGGATCAGGTAGAGAAACGCATCCAAGACAAATGAACCCTCTTTCTCTGTTGCCACTGATGTTGAGTTCTTCACCTCAGCAGCATCCCCATCATGTCAGCCAGATTATGCTTAGTTATGCTACAGTGAGAAATGATCCCAAAGTCTCAGTGACGTCTGCCAGCCAAGACTCATTTCTTACCCATGTGACATGCCCAGTGGGAGTTGGTTGTGAACTTTAATCTGGGCCTCAGACAGAAGGAGTTGCCTCTACTGGAAACGCCAGTGATCTCATGACAGAGGGAAAAAGAGGGGCATGGCCAGCGACACACTGGCTCCTGGAGCTTCTGCCTGGAACTGACGTGTGCCATGGTTGCTCACATTCCTCTGGCCAGAGCCAGCCTGGCATCTGTGGTACGGATAGTTTGGAATGATAATAGAATCTGTTGGGACCACCATCCACTTTCAGACTCCTTCCTTCTCCTGGGCCTCCACAAATCTAACAGAAGGATGGGGTAGCTCTTTATGGCTCAGAAAGTCGACAGTTGACGTTCACGTGTGGCCTAGCTGTGTGTCCCGGGAGCTGGTCCTGGGGACTCCCTGCCTCTAACTTCTGTCCCTGTTATGTGTCCCTGTAGCCCCTGTGAGAGGTTCCATTTGCATCACTGCTTTCCTGTTCATGTGTATATTATCATAATCAGGGAAACGCAAAACTAGCATCTTGGGCACCTGCGTAGTGCAACTTAAAAGTTCTGTCGCGGTTGGGATTTGTCAGAACCACCGGCTGCTCTGCTGTACTTGTGGCAGCCAACGGAGAAGGCATGGCAGAGGCGCTTACGTTTATCTTTAGCTTTATTTTCTGTCCTGATGAAAAAGACATGTACTTTTTATATTGTCACAGAAGAAACAGAACCGTGATTTTTTTTTTGTTTGTTTTGTTTTGCGGTTCGCGGGCCTCTCACTGCTGTGGCCTCTCCCGTTGCGGAGCACAGGCTCTGGACGCGCAGGCTCAGTGGCCATGGCTCACGGGCCCAGCCGCTCCGCGGCATGTGGGATCTTCCCAGACTGGGGCACGAACCCGCGTCCCCTGCATCGGCAGGCGGACTCTCAACCACTGCACCACCAGGGAAGCCCCAGAACCATGATTTAAGTCTCGAAATTTACGTAACTGATTTCGTGTTCTTCTCACAGTTCCACCATAAAGCCTGCAGGAATGTTGCTAATCCACGGACGAGAGCTATGTGTCAAAGTTTTCATTGATCTGTGACAAGATGAAAGGAAAAGGCTCACATATGGAGGGTGGCCAACTGTCTTTGCTTGAAAAGGACTGTGTTGTACTCGAAGATGATATCCTCTCCTCAGTTCTAGTGTTAAAATGTCCTATGTCTTATGAATTGATGGTGATAGTAAGCAGTAGTTATTTTTTTTATATACTGCCTTTGCTCAGAAGAGCAAAAAGGGAGCAGCCCCATGTTGGTTTCCACCCTTTTTACTTATACCTAAAACCCCAAAGTCTGGAACTTCTGGTATGGTCCAACTTCTCTTCCAATGTAGCAATTCCCTACAGCATCCTTGGTGGGACTCCCCCATGTTAATCTGTCCAAGAGAAGAAACCTCCTGCCCCACAGTCTCATTGTTAGGGAGTCCGCTGCAAGTTGGCTGGGGCTCTGCTCTCAGCTGGTCTTGGCTGGACATCTTCGCTGGGGCGGCTCTGCCCCGTGTAGCTCTCAGGCTCCTCCTGGGACTGGCAGGCTAGCCCAGGCATGCTCTTCTCAGGAACCAGAGAGCACCTGGCAGCACGCTAGGCTCCAGAAGTCTAGCCTCCGAACCAGCACCCTGTCACTTTCACCCCGTGCCATTGGCCACAATACGTCACAAAGTTGAGGCGCTGGGAAAAATCTTTTGCTCCTTTCGTGTGAGGAACTGCAAAGCCACGCGTCAAAGGGTTTGGAGACAGGGAGGGGAGGAGAATTTGAGCCGATAATGCCATCGATCGCAATCCCAATATAAATCTTTTCTTTCCTGGGGAAAGCATTCCTAGTTAATTTAGATGGATTTTAGATGCAGGTTAAAAAGGACTGCTGTGACTTCTATTTTCTTCCCTTCTATCAAACGTATTTGGATGTGTCGATGTGGGCAAGGAGTCTGAAGAACCTCTAGAACCTCGCAGCTCTGTGACCTTGGGTGTGTCCTTTAAATTCCCCATCTGTGATGATAACATTGACTCCACAGGATACGTTTGAAGATCAAGCCAACAATGCGCTCTGTCCGCCATAACGAGCCGTTGGCAAGAGTGCTGACGCACTGAGGTGGGCCACTAGAGACCCCAGCTCCCCGGGGAAACAGTTTGGGGACGTGGGCTCAGAGCACAGAGCGGGAGGCAAGGAGGAACTGGCTCCCCGCTGGGACCACGGGGTTGTTGATAAAGTCCCCTCTGTTAAAGAGAGAGAGAAAATGTTAAAGTCCTTCCTCGTTTCTCCTCGGTTCATTGTTACGTTCCAGTGGTTCTAAGAGAGACTTCTCGTATACAAAAATACTCCTGAGAAAAGCTAGTGCATATAAGCTTGACGTTGGGGGAAAAAAGTATCTATTTTTGGACTTCAACATGTATCTAAAACTATTAAGAATATCCTCTGTCTGAACACTGGCTCAGTCAGAACCCATTTCTCTTCCTGAGAAAAGAAAACAGTCTAGAAAACAGTCACACTTGGTCCGTGGTTCATTGTCCTGTCAGCAACCCACTGGCTGTCTGTGACCGGCCCTTAGTCAGGGCTTGGCGGGGAGTGGATGGGGCAGATTCCCGGCTGCACAGTGGATGGTGGAGCTGGGGCTCCGGAGTGGATCTCCTGATGGCCTGTCCTGCATTCAGGTGGGGTGTTCCCATCACGCCTTTTCTGACAAGCACCATGTGGATGGTGCAGCCTGCGGGGGTCCAGCAGCCGGGGGTGGCTTTCCGTGCAAAGCAGAGCTCCTAAAGTGGAATGGGCACTGCTTCCTACCTGCCCATGCTGCGACTTCAGGGCACACGTGGAGGAGAGGAGTGTTGAAGGTCCCAGGGCTGCAGGGTTCTAGGCTGGGTCCCTCCCTTCAGGTTCCTTGTCCACCTTGCTCTTGACCACGGCGCATCCGAATGTCTTTGAAGGGGGGAGGGGGGAGAATGTAGGAGTCATAGCGCTGTTAGTGATTATTTGGGGAAATGTTTGTGTTGCAGAAGGGGGGAACAGAGCCACTACCCCCCAATCTCTGGAGTCCTGTCTGGAGAAAGGGAGATTATTAAAGGGGCTCGGGGGCTGGGGGTTCTAAAGAGACACATTTCACTTCAATAGAAAAAGGTGGTTGCAGCTACTATTGGGCAGCAGGATGGCTATTGGACTCCTCAGATGGCTGGCCCGAGGGCCCTTGAGAGCTTTCTCTCCTTAGCATCTGGGATGCAGTGTGATTCTGCTGGCATTGCCCCAGGACCTCCAAAGTTTTCTCAGGCGGTCAGGAGAACGGGGAAGGCTGGCCAGGGTGGGAGGCTGGCTGCAGAGCAGGCGCCCGGGCGGGAGTCTGCGGGCTGTGGAGCGAGGTGTTCTTCTCCCGGCGACTGTTGTGCTTCTCCTTATTTGTGTCCCTATTACTGATGTTGTTTGCGGTCCAGGAACTGAGGCACAGCAGTGGGCACCCCGTCTGGATGACCCTTCCAGGAGTCCTGCAGGGCTGCAGCCCCTAGGAGGTGGGAAGGATTGTGCCTGGGGAGGCCGGGCCTGAGTGGGAATGGGGTCTCGCTCGCTGCCCCCGGCCCCGGTCCCCCACAACTGCATGCACCGGGACAGCACATCCTCTCTGAGCTGCAGAGCAGGAAAGGCTTGAACGGGCTGATCAGTGTTCATCACTGGCTGCTGCTGTGAAGTCTTGTGTGTTTGCCTGGCTGTGTAGACGTGCAGAGTGGTTTGACGTGCACCATCTCACAGGTGCTCTCCACTTCTCCTCGAGCTGGTCATGGTTAGCCCTTTACAGATGAAGACGCCGATGACCAGAGAGCTTGAGAAGTCACCCCTATTCACCCAGCAGTAAGCATGGGAGCTGGGACAAGATGTAGGGCCTCTGGACCCCAGGTTTTCTTCCTCCACTCTGGTGGCCTCTTGAATATGCTGCTAGCCAGGCAGGGAGCTTGGGGCGAAAAAGTGCCTCCTCTGGATCCACAATCCCTTACTGTATATTCACTTGAACTTCTTTTACGCACGGCCCGAGTTCCTTCTCTTAAATCTCACCCCTCCTCAATCCGTGGGCCTTCCAGAGCAGAGCTGCCACTGGTCTCCTGGCCCAGCTTGAGGGGAAATCTGGGAGCGCCCTGTTTGGTCTTTGGGGTCATTCTCAGGGGCTAGAGTGTCTGGGGCTGAGATGGAGAGAGTGAGCCAGCTAAGCTCTTGTCCTCGGCTTTCAAGATCAGTGGAAGGATAGGAAACTACGTGAGGCTTTGGAACCTGTTGAGAGGTGGCAGCCAGAATGGGGGACCCGGCACACCAAATCCATGTGAAGCAAGGACTAGCTGAAGAAACCAGGGGTAGAGAAAATAGTGGTGGTGTTATAAGGATTACATGTATGATATTTATAAAGTGTTCAGAACTTGCACTAAATGCTTCCACTTGTTACCTGGAATAAATCAACACGGTAGCCTTTGGAGATGCATATCGGGATGTGAAGCATGTAAGTGTGGCTTCATACCCTTAGAGTATGCCACTGCTATCACTTGGAAGTAAAGAGAATGATGACATCAAACGACTGTTCACAAAAGGAAGATGGTACATATTTAGCCTTCCCCACAAAAAGTAAAAGTCTGAATTTTTTTTCATTATAAATATGATTGACATTTTTTTGAAAGCTGTGAGGGGTAACACGTGGGTCATTTGGAAGGATGATTAGCATGTCATGATCCATCTCGTCAAGTCAGGTCGCTCATTTTCCTTTCCTGAGCAGAATTTGGAATGGAAAATTTCCACCAACTCTGATCCCAAATGCAAACATTTCTAAAGAAGAAAAGAAGTAGGTCAGTTGACCTACTTTTCTCTTAAGTTCTTGCTTAAGCTGTTCCAACTAAGAAATAAAGGAATCTTTTTCCTTCTTTTTAAAAGAACTGTGCACTGGCTATAGGGTATCAAAAAAAAGATTACAAAGAGAGCGAAATTATTTTTTGCTTTAGGAAAGCATCGACTGTAATGGTGTTCCCAAGATTGTAACTCTTTCCTTTCTGCTCTCTGTAATTCCGTGTTTCTGATTTCAGACCCTTGGTGTCTTGTCTACCTAACACTTTTAGTTTGGATGTTTTGCTGAGATTGTTTTCTGATGCACAGCTGTGGGTAACTAAAATGTGTGGGAAGGGACAGGGGTTGGGGGACCTAGATGGCTTAGATTTGATAGAACTGATTTTTTATTTTCTGTCGGGATTAAATAGAAGCACAGAGTGACAATAAACTTGATTTCTGGTGATGTAATTGATTTAATATACTTCTGACAGTCTCATCGTATTTCTGGTGGCTACAAGAGATTCCTCCTACCTTGCTGACTCCGGGAAGTTTCTATCATAGGTTAGACCCAGGAAACTGCCGTTAGGTTTTTTTGGCTCTGGGACCTGTAGTCTAGTTTCCCACCAGTCCCCAGCCACAAGCTCATCCCAGCCCTGGCACCCAGGGCTCCAGCTCATGCCAGAGCCCTTGGCCTCACATTTCTGTGACGACAGGCATGGGGTTGAGGTGGAAGACTTGGGGTGGGTGGCACAGCTGCTGTGTCTTCAAACCACTAATGTCCTCAAGGTCAGCGGCCTCACGCAAAGGAACACGGGGTGAAAATCACAAGGTGCTGGCTTTGGTTCAGTCTGATCATCTTTTTAGCAGTTAGCTGTCCTGAGATGGGATAAACTACCTCCAGGAGCTGGGAGCACCCACTGCTGGGATGTGTAAACAGAGGCCAGATGGCTCTTCAGTCAAGACAGTGAAAGCGTGCGTTGTCCAGTATGATGGGGATTAGATCAGATGACACGACTTTTCTCTCCCACCCCTTCCTACGGTGAGCTCTGCTTTCTCTGTTTATCTGAGAAACAAATATGGCGGCTTTGACACTTGCTAGAGAATAAAGGATGGTCACTACAGTAGTTCAGAAGCTTTCTGGAAATGACTTATGTAACACTTATGCTTAATTATGAAAAGTTTATTAGACCCAAATTAGCTTCTGTTTAGTACTTAAGTTCTCTATACATTCACGTGTCAGCGTCATTTGCTTACAGCTTTCGTTTAAAATGGTGATGCTGCTTTTGGGTGTTGTGACTCACACTCCCCCTCATCAGCCCCCCGGGAGTGCACGGGGCAGGAGGGTGTCCCCTGCTTTAGGATTCAACCTCCAGGAAACACTTCCTGCAGGGGATCAACATGGCTTGCAATTAACGTGTGTTTTCTCCTGGAATCGTCACAAATATGCTGTCAGCCCCCTGCAGACAGTAAGGCATTACCAACATTTGTGTAGCCACATTTCAAGTTTAGTTAAGTGTACAGAGAAAATGCACTTTTATTTTTCTATAATTTCTCTGATCTCATGAAGTTATCACCAGCCCCTTCTTCCCTGCTTCCAGGCCCTGTCCCCTGCATGGGGCCGTGTCTATCTGGAGGTGCCCAGAGGCACCACTTGGACTGGTGGCATCCCTGGGCAGGGGGTACCTGACCTGGTACCACTCCTCCGTCAGGTGTGCACTGGTCTATATCCACAAAGTGTGGTTGGTTGGCCTCATGTGTGGGCTCACACTGGCTTTTATGTTTTACCTGGTGATTCAGTGACCATTTCCTTTGTGCTAGCTTTGTGTCCAGTAAATATCGAACATCCAGTATCTCATTTACCCTTTGCACAACTTTCTGGAAGAGGTAATAATACTAGCAGTTAGGTCCATGGTGCTTAGAGTATGTGGGGCCCTCTTCTAAGCACATCACATACTTTAACTTCTTTGACGCTCATAATAACACTGTGTGCTTGCTACTAGCATCAGCCCCGTTTCACAGATGAGGAAACTGAGGCATAGAGAAGTGATGCCACTTGCCTGTGGTTCACTGTTAGTAAGTGGGGGTGGTGGGATTCAAACCCTGGTGGTCTGGCTCCACAGTCCACGCTCCGATCTGTGACACACTGTGGCCTTGCTGCCATCTCAAGGTAAGGAACTAGAGGCTCCAAAGGTTAAGAAACTGCCCTGGGGCACGCAGTGCCCAGGAGAGTCAGTTCCTTTCCAGTCCAGGATGTCTCCTTGAGGATGAAGAGATGGCTGTTCCTTTAGGAGACATCCAGCCATCTCTGGGCCGTGGGGACAGCTGTTTCAGCTGCCATGCCTTATTCTTGGCTGGGGCAAGTGTCTGCTCCTCGTGCAGCTGGGGCCGCCTCCCATAGACTTCCTGAGGGATGCTATCCCAGTCTCCACAATAAATGCAATAAATGGAGTCCTCATGGAGTAAATGCAGTAAATGGAGTAAAACAGGGAGTTGTCAGAGTTTGGGGTTGTTGAATTCCCTGGGCAGGGGCACCAGGGAGCAGGCTCCCTGTGTAAGGCAGTTAAATCATTTGTTGATTATTAATATTAAGCTTCTGTTGTCTGTGAGACACTCTGTACTAAGTACAGGGCACGTGGTGGTGAACAAAACTGACAACTTCCCTCCCCTCATGGCACTTACATTCACTTGCCATTGACAGAAAAATAATCGTACTGGTATACTCAAAAGAGAATTTATTGGCTTCTGTGACTGGAAAAACCCAAACATCAGGCCAGCTTCAGGCTTTGCTTGATCCAGGGAGCTTAAGTTTTTAGCAACTGGCCTCTCTCCATCGCTCAGCTCTGTTGCGCTCCATGTTGTTTTTATTCTCAAGCAATGCATCAGCCTGTGGTTGCATGCGTGCGTTCATTCTCCTAGGTTCGAATCCAACAGAAGATAGGGCATACTTTTCTCTCAAATAATTTCTGGTATTAGTCCCATTATTCTGCCTTGTTGGCTCTGGTTTGGTCACATGCCCACTCCTGAACCAATCACCATGGCCAGAGGGATGAGCTCTCTGATTGGCTAGGCTTGAGTCACATGACCATCCCCAGAGCAGGGAAGAGTCTATCCCATTGCAACTGTATAGACCGAGTGGGATGGTGTGGCCTCGCAAAGGAAGCTCACCATTCCCTCGCCAGAAGAAGGGCAGATGGTCCTGAGTGGGCAAGACCAATTATGTCCACCATATTGAGGAAAATAACTGGCCTAGTGGAACTCAGTAAGTGAGACTGGCATGAATCAAATAATAAATTTATGCTTCCAGTTGAGGTTAGTGCTACACAGGATCCTTGTGTAGCCAGTTTCAGAAGTCGTTTTGCTGGGTGGCTGCAGCCATGTCGTGAACAGCGGCATCAGTGCTTTGAGCCTGGCGTGTCAGCTTGGAGCAGGCAGTCGTGGGCGTGGAATGGTGCCTCTTGTGCATAATACATCTGGAACCAAGATGCTTGTCCAGAGAAACACTGGTCTCAGCAGTTAACTGTGGCTAAATTTCATCTGGAGTTATAAAAAATGAAGGCGTTTGAACTCATTCATCACTGAGAAACTGTTGAGAATGAAGCGATTAATAATTCCAGCCCCCTTAATGATAGACACCATCTGGAAAGTACGGCAATAAGAAAGGGGAAGGAAAGTCACAAAAATGAATGAGAAAGGTAATGGAGGAGTTGTTGGCCGGTGAGGTGTAGCTGTGGTGAAAGCTTTAAGAAATACGCATGTCAGATAAATTGAGACCCATAAAAAGTAAAACGTCCTGTCTGGGCTGCCTGCCGTTCTTTTCAGGGAGAAGCTCTAACAGAAATAAAAGGAGCTCATTTGGTTACTGAGGTTCAATTCCAAGCTAACGATTTCAGGGACGGAGGTACGGAGGTGGCAGAGGGGTTGGGAACTGAATCCCGGGTCTGCTTTAGGATTTGCTATCATGTGGATTTATGGGTCCATTAGAGCAGAGGGTCTTTTGCAAGTGTGCTTAAAGTGCCTTTCCTTTCCTGGGGCTGCCACCGGTTAGCACCGATGGAGCAAATATTGAATATTTTGATAGTGAACGTGGAGTAGTTGGTGTTTGAGAGCATGTGCGTGGAATCCAGGGAGGTGATTAGGCGAGGTGGCAGGAAGAATGCTCGGGAATTGTGCTCGAGGTGCAGTGACAGAAGTCAGGAGCAGCTGGCTCCACTTCACAGGTGTGCTGGCTGCAACTCCTGCCTGTGATGTTCACGTGGGGGTGATGGGAGCCTGGTCTTTGCTGTGCCAGCGTACATGCTCCCATCTGCCTGCCCCACCTTTTCACCCTCGCCTGATGCAACTGTGGGGAAGGGGGCTGCTGCCCTGAAGGGCCTCTGTCCCCTGACCTTGGCCCTGTCTTTTTGGGCAGTGTCCCCACAGAGGGCGCTGCAGTTAGTCGGACTGCCTCTGACCTCCCGAGAAGCCTTGGGCACATCAGGGACCTGTGGGCCCGCTTGGGTCCAGTGCCCTGTTCCCCTTAGTCCCCATCAAGGGCCTCCATCTGTATGCGGGGATTCTGCCTCAGTTTCCAGGTTGCACCTCTGTTTGCTTCTGCCGCTGACCCTGGTGAAAAGCAGGGCAGAATGAAAACTTAAGGAGTGGAAACATCACCAATCCTTGGAAGCCCCTGTGTGCTTCTCACCAGGGCAGCCCTCTTCCTTCCATCAGATACGATCCCTATCCTCAGTATTTTGTCCATCATTTCTTTGCTTCATGTATTGTTTATATATTGATCTCCAAACACTAGACTGTTTAGCTTTGTGAGTTTTTCAATTTAATATAAACGGAACTATAGTGTATTTATTTTTCAGTTATTGGCTTGTTTCACACTTCATTGAAAAAAAATTTTTTTTCTCATTGCATTTTCCCACTTCTGTTGTTGGAGAACAACAGAACAACAATGCCTATCTTTTAGTGGTTAATTCAGGTGATTTAACATGCATACTTAATATATTATAAAGTTAATATATATCTTTACCCTCTTCCTAAACAAACAGATTTTTTAAACTCCAAGCACCCTTCTCTCAACTGATAAGATGTTGTCCAGTATTATAGTTCTATCTTATTCAAACCCTCAAATTACCCATTATTATTATTATTTTGTAAGTCAATATATATTTTTATTTATTTTTTCACAAGGACACGATTTTAATAGTTACTTATATTAAGATGCAATGTCTGCTAAATTATAAAAATTGCTTTAAAAATATATTGACTTAATTGCACTCATTTCCTTTTCTTTGTGTATTGACATTTTTCAAACACTGCATATTGAAATCAATTCAGAACATGATCATTACAACATGTGGTAAATAACTTCATATCTACCTAACATTGTTCTCATTCAAATTTTAAACTAATGCTTAACTTAGCTTAGTTTATTGATGAAAATACTACATTCACATATTTCATAAAACCAGAGCTAGAAGGGCCTTAGAAAATAATCACACTTGCATGAAATGCTGACAAATAACTTACATATAGTTTCTATACGGCATTCTGTTCACACCATGTATAATCTTGACTATTTCCTATTATAAAATCATTTCCTATTTCCTATTATAATTATAGATACACTAATGTTGAACTTACAATTTTAATGTAAGTCAGTATATATTTTTAAACTGACCTACAGTAGCCATGCTCATCATTCCTTCTAGCAGCTCAGATTCTCTGTCTAGGATTATATTTCTTCTAATTGAAGTATATCCTCTAGAATTTTCTTAGTAGTCAAATCTCAAATTTTTTTTTTCTGAAGACATCTTTATTTTTCCCTTCACCTTGAAAGAGTTTCATTAAACACCATTATTTTTTTCTCTGCACTCTGAAAATATTATCTCATTGTCCTCTGGCTTCTATTGTTGCAATGGAGAAGTCAACCATCAGTTTAATTCTTTATTCTTTGCAGGTAATCTGCCTTTTCTCTCTGGTTGACAAAATGAGACATTGAGTAGCTTTGTGCCATTTCACTGTTATGGGTCTTTGACTAATTCTCAGCATTCACTCTTGAAATATTCCCTCCTCTTCATTCTCCTCTCTCTTTTTTGGAATTCAGCTTATACATGTGTTAGACCTTTCATTCCATTCTCCATGTCTCTTAACCTCCTGAAATGTAGATTAAACTTATGTCACATTTATATAAATATCCCATGGTTGTGTCATTCTTGGTCTTCACTGTGACGCTTCACTCACTTACCCCTTCTTCTCTCCTTTCACCTCATCGTCACTCCTTTCTGCTCACGTAGCATCTACCCAGCCTTCAAGGTGCACTTCCCATCCCCCTTCATTGCCTCTATAAATCCTGCCCTGACTTCTACAGGCCTCATTAATTTCCCCCTTCTTGTGTCTTTCACAGCACTTGCTGTCCTCTGCATGAGATAACTTGGTGTAGAGCAAAGAGCACTGGACTTGGAGTCCGAGGACTTGAGTTCAAATTCTGGCTCCACCACTTAATAGCTCTGTGACCTTGGGTAAGTCACTTCTCTTGCTGACCTTCAGTGTCCTCAGTTATGAACTGATGATGGTAGGGTTGTTAGGAAGGCTAAATGAGATGAGGGCCACTGAGTCCCCAGATACTGCCCAGTGCTGGCTTTGATAGAAGGCCTCTCATGTGACCCTTGGTGTATCCTTTTGCCTTTCTGCTTCAAAACAGAAACCGTTCCTGGTAGACTAGTGGCTTGGGAGCTGGATACCAATGTCACAACTGTGGAAATGGAGCTGTGAAGCAACACTTAGGTGAAAAAGCCCTCAGTGAGTTGAAATCCCTGGCTTGTATGACTCCAATCCATACCTTTCAGTCCATTTTCCACCCTTGAACATTCTCACATTCTTCTGTTTAGGAAAGATCAGTAGCTCCCCATTGCCCTCAGAATTAAGTCCATAATCCTTTTTAATGGTATGGAGAGCACTTTGGGGCCTGACCCTTGCCAGCCTCTACACATCTTGCCACTGCCCAGCTCCTACTTTTTAAAACAATTAATTAATTTTTGGCTACGCTGCGCAGCTTGCGGGATCTTAGTTCCCCAACCAGGGATTGGACCGGCGCCCTCAGCAGTGAAAGTGCGGAGACCTAACCACTGGACTGCCAGGGAATTCCCCCCAGCTCCTACTTTAGCCCTCCCGCCAGCCACAGAGAATCACCTGCTCGTTCCTTTTGCAAACTGCCCTCCTTTCTTGCCTCTCTGTTTTAACCTTTCTGTTTTCAGTCTAACTGGAGCTTCCATCCCTGGGCTCCAGGGCTGGGTGGGTCGCCTCCCTGAGCCCACGCCCTATAGCCTTTATCGCCACTGGTTACAGCGAGCACCACCCTCCCCCGCCCGCTCTTAAAAAAATTTTGCTAATCTTGATTTCAGTCCAGAGTCAGAGATTCTGGAAGGCAGGAATTGTTTCTCATTTAATACTGACTCCCAGGTGCCAGCATGGGACCTGGTTCCTAGAGAGTTCTTGATGAATGTTTATTGAAGGAGGAAGGAAAAAGGAAAAAAGGAGGGAAGGAAGGAGAGAAAGTGTTTCTGGAAAAACTACATTTCCTATTGTCTGGGGATGAGACTTGGCTCAGAAAGAACGTGTAGCTGCATACTCCAATAATCATTCCAGAGCAACTTACCCTGGAACATCGTCTGGTAAGGCCATCTCCCTCAGCAGAAGATCCTAGTCATTAGCAGAGTTAGAAAGTTTCCATGATCCCAACGGTAAGCTCACTCCCCAGCCAGAAGTGGTGAGGTGAGGCCCTCCCCTCTTTCCTCGGCCAGGAGGTTGTAGAGTATTTCAGGTAGGAGGTGGGATGGGATGGGATATGATTAATGCTAATTCCTAGTACACTTGGCTTCGAGGTGATCCAGAAGAGAGAGAGCGATGGAGAGCAGAGGGAACGGGGCAGGAAAACCTAACAGCCTCTCCTCACCATCATCCTACACGGCCCTCAGCCACCAATTAATTCTCTTAGGAGTCAGGTTTCCTGTGAAATTCTTTGCCATCCTGAACTGTGAGTCTGTATCACCTTTGGTCTTGGGCCAAATTACAAGTTTGATCCCCAGGTAGGTATCAAAGAGGGGGCAGAGTTCACAGATGCTTACTATTTGAGATACCTGGAGAGTCTCCCAGGAATATCCCAGGCTGGGGCCCGGAGGAAGTCCCCTTCAGCAGCCTCTGTTTGAGAGGACTGTGTGCGGGGTGTGGGCAGCACAGCTTGGCGGTACTATGACCATTGCTGCTACCAGCTCAAGGTAACATCCAACACTCGCATGTGTGGAGTGTACTCAGTGTATCCAGTGCAAATTAGTTACATTGTATCGGGTAGTCATTACGTTCTCGGGCACATTCATGTGTGACGAGCACATTCGTGCGTTACCGCAATGAATTCTCAAACAACCGGATGATGTAGGTGTTATAGTCAGTACCGCTTAATAGATGAGGTCACTGAACTGGGTTTCAGAGGGGCTTAAGTGACCTGCCCAAGGCCACCTATTGATCAAGTCCTTGAGCTGTGATTTTAGTCCATGATCACTGCTCCAAACAAGCCCCCAACGTTCCAGGCACTTGGAATACAAGATAAGATTTCTGTGTCTATTCAGGTCTTCCAGAAGCAGAAGTCCAAGAGCTTTATGGAGGAAATGTCTGTGAAGGATAAAGGGGAGACAGAGCAGGACAGATGGGGAGAGTCTTCTGAACATGGTACAGGTCTGACACCTGTGAAGGAGCAGAGGGAAGGAAGGACAGATTATTGGGAGGAAGAGCCTGATACGGGAGTGCAGCTCAGAGAACATCTTCGCCAGGCTGATGGGAGGCTCTTGAGGAAAGACTGCTTGCTAGAGGAGTCCCACGTTGGGTAGGCATGGCAGCTCTGGTACCCCCTGGGCTCCGTCATAGTACCCCTTGTCCGAGTCAGGCACATAGTACCCCCTGTGCACAGTGGATCCTGAAGGACCAGAAGCTGGAGGTTGTCAGCTCACCAGCATTGCTGCTCCTTGAAGCAGGGTCTCTGTAAGGGAGGCTGAACAGAACACTCCCACGGCCATCACAGGCTCTGTCCTTGAGCTATTCCCAGCCACTTTACTAATATACCATAGAGTTTGGACAGAAGGTTGTAAAAGTCCAAAGGTGGGACGTTCTAGGAGCCTCCTGGGATAAAAATGATTTCCTGACAGGGTTAAGCAAGTTGCACACTGAATAAAGGGAAGCCAAGGGGGCTAGTTTGGGGGAGAACGGATTGAAATACAGAAAAGTGAGCTTAGCCATTTTGGCCCAGGGAGGCACCTTTTTCTAGTTCAACCACCCAGAGGGACATCTTTTTCTAACCCACACAAAGGTAGAGTGTAGGTGACCAGCAGCCTGTGATTCCTGGGAGAAAAGAGGAATCCTTCAATGAGGATTCAGGGTCAGCTGGGACAAATCGGGCATTCAGAGCCTGGTGTCCGTTGTTCCTGAGCCAGACTCTGCCAGACGGAGGTCAGTGGGAAGCCCTTCGAGGGTTTTAGATGGCAGAGATGCATGGCATTGTCATTTTGGGGTTACTGGTCACTTTTGCATATTAAAAAGTCAAGTCATATTTAAGTTTGTTCAGTCTCCCGCCCATTATAACACTCCCCTCCTCTCCAACTCCCAGGTCTAGGCTGGGCTTCAGCTTGAGGTACTTGGAGTTGGGACAGAGGTGACATCTTCTGGTCCTTCTTCCTCGCAGCCCTTGGCTCCATCTCTATTTCCCCTTACTTACCTCCTTGCCCTAGACACCTTTAGGGTCTAGGTCCTCTGGTATTGGGCCAGGGAGGTGGGTGGGGGACAGTGCTGAGTCTTCTGACAAATCCTGGGCATGCTTTTCGGTTGGTCCTCTTTTGGCTGTCCTTGCTTCTCTGGCTGAACCCACCAAGGCCATCCAAGGAGCATCCTCCCTCCTGCATGGTATGTATGTGTGATTCTTTGGGCACCCTGCGGTGGGAATGCTTCCCACCCTCTTCTCTTCTTCTCTCTCCCTGGTTTTCTGCTTACACAGCCTGGTTGGGGAGCGGGTGGCTGGCTTGATTGCCTCTCGATAAGTCCTGGGCAAGGAGGAAAGAGGTGGCCCCCATTTGTGTTGGCTGTCTTAAAAGGGGGACCTGTGACAGTGTGGCTGCTTCTGTGTCCTCTGCTTTGGGCACAAGGAAGTCGTGCCACACCTCCTGTTAAGTAGGAAGGATATGGGAAGGGAGTGTCCCTACAGTGAAGCATGGCAATGGCACCAGGGGTGCAGTGGCGGGGAGTCACAGCATGCAGTGCCTTCAGGGTCATGGTGATGAGCAGCCCATCTACCTTCTACCCTCTGCAATGTGACTGGCAATAAATAATCCCGCTGAATGAATGCAGATGGTAAACAAGTAGGTGTGTAAGAGGACATTGTGTTGCAATTTACCTTTCCCCCAAGTAACAGCTGAGAGCAGGAGCCCACATTTCTGTAGCTCTTCTGTTTATGAAATTATTTTCAATTCTTGGTCTCACTTGAAAGTCGTAACGCGCCCTCGAAGTAGGTAGATTAAGATTGTCACTTAAACGTCAAAGGACACTGGGGAAGTTGAGGGCTTGGCTGAAGGTCCCATGCGCAGGTGAGGGCAGAGGTGGGCAGGTCATCTAGGTCTCCTGACACCCCTCCTCTTCCCACCGCCGCCCCCTCTAGAGCCTGACCTACCAGACACATGGCCTCTCGTTCACTCCCTTAGAGGACAGCGGCTCCTGAAGAGCCTTTTGGGGGATTGACCCTGATGTACAAACACCTCCAAGGCCAGACCTGACCCTCCTACTGTGGTGAAGCCACATCGTGTAGGACTGCAGAACCTGAGGACGTTTTGTTCTTTGAGCCGAAGTGGAGCTTAATTATGTGCCCCTATTAAGAAACTGTTTGCCTGGCGTCCACAGGTAGACAGAGGAAGTGTTTTTACTTCTTAAGAGGAAACACTGTTTTCAGGTGCTCACTCATGGGTACCAGAGAGATAACCGAGGCAGTAATCGTAAGTCATTCTGGTCTGGTCATTAAAGCAGTACTCTTAAGGCTCTCCACAGGGCAATTCTTGTTGACTTGTATTTGTAATCGATAGATGCTATAATTCCAGCTCATTTACTAATTCTTTGCTTACCCAGTTTTACCCAATTAATCCAAATTAGTGTGGCTAAATTTGGGGGAAAGCTTGCTAAATTGGGGTCCGAGTAGCAACTCTGCCCCCAGGCTCACTGCTAGTTGCTCCGGGCCAAGGTGTCTCCTCAGTAGAATAAGTCAAGTGCTGGACAGCTCCTGAGGCCCCTCCCTTCTCTAGACCTTTGACCAAGGCTGAGGGGCAGGAATGATCTGGGGAGGGTAGCTGGCTGGGGAAGGGGTTGCAGAATCTGCTGACTTTTTTTTTTTTTTTTTTTTTAAAAACAGGAATTATCAGCCGAGAAGATGCCGAAGATCTCCTTGAGAATATGACTGAGGGCGCATTTCTGGTCCGGGTCAGTGAGAAAATCTGGGGTTACACCCTCTCCTACCGCCTGCAGAAAGGGTTCAAGCATTTTCTTGTGGATGCCTCTGGGGATTTTTACAGCTTCTTGGGAGTGGACCCCAATCGCCATGCAACGCTCACGGATCTCATTGATTTCCACAAGGTATCCCTCTTAGGGGTGCTGATGGGGGTGGCTGGGGAGAGGCAGGCTGTGGGCATTCTAAGAGATGGGGATGGAGAGGGAGCAAGCAGCCCCAGAAGGTCCTTAGGGTCACAGGGATCTAGACCATGCTGGTAGAAGAGACAAGAGATTGTCTAGACCAGGCTCTGGGGCCACTGCTCTTCTCTGGCTGACCCTCTACTCACGCGGGCACCTCAAACACCCATCTCCAAGCCGCTTCTCACCTTGAGTACCTGAGTGCTGCCTACTGTCAACACTTAGGGGCTGGTTGACCTGCCTTCTGTCCCAGCCCATGTCTCACCCCCAGCTTTTTCCAGGGTGTCCCTCTTGAGGACATTCAAGGCAGGCCTTCAGCAGCTTCGTCAAGCTAGCTGGGCAGGCAGCCCTGTGGTTAGAGAAGCTTCTCAGGTACAATGCCTCTTGTTCCAGCTATAGCTTTGCCACTTAGTGTGTGTGACCTCAGGCAGCTTCCTTAGTCTCACTGAGCTTTAGTTTGCTAACCGGGCAAATGGATGTAAATACTACTTAACTCAGATCCTGTGAGTGTTAAATGGGGGGATGTACATAACGGCGCCCTGTAACTGAAGTGGTATGCATGTTCTTATTTGTTCCCCTGTCGTGGACCTCACATTGTGAAGGACGTCTTCTTCCAAACGATGTATATAAAAAGAAACAACTTTTGTGTTAACGTGGCTGTTGGCATTAGTAGTAACTGGAAGAAAGCCAGAGGTGAAGCTCAGTGACCCGGAACGGGGTGGGGGGGCTCAGGATTCCGGGAGACAGAGCTGTGGCAGCTCAGGGGTCCCCCATCTCCCTGAGCTTTGCAGGTGTAGAAATGTTCACAGAATTACTTGACCGCCTCACTGGGCTTTTGCTATAATAGAGACTCTTGGATTTGTATTACTTTTTCTTCATGGATGTCCCCAGGGCTCTAGGGCAGCTCTTAACTTGAACTTATAAGTAAAGCACATAGAAAACCACCCAATTACAAATACCTAGATGCTGGGAGGAGAGGACTGCTCAGAAAACTAGGCTAACCGGGATCAAAGCAGATTTCTACTTGCATCAGGAAGAGCCTTCTAACAACTATAGGGAAGAGGAAGGAGGGGTGCGTGGATATTGGTACCTTCTCTGTGTCGATCGCTGTGCCTGTTGCTCTCATCCATGTTCTCATTTAATCTTCACCATGGCTCTGGGAGGGAGGCATATTAGTCCCATTTCATAGATCAGGAAACCAAGGTCAGGGAGTTTGAGTAACTTGTCTAAGTTTTCATGGCTGGTACCAGCTAGACCCAGGAGATAAGCCCCAGGCTGTCTGCGTCTAAAGCTTATGCTTGTCCCTCTAAGCCACGCTGTGTGCTCTCTCTGTCCAATACAAGCTGCTTTGAGCAGTGATGATCTCCTTGTCCCTGGAAGGGTGAATGTCCGTCTCTCAGAGATGCTATGGACAGGTTCCTGCATAGGAAGGCTAGACCAGATGTCTTTGGAGGTCTTTACCCTCTCCCAAATGTAGGGTCTGAGGCTGGCAACTGAGTTTCTAACATTGAAGAGAGATATTTTCTATGCCCCTGTGTAGATCTGGTGGTCAGCTTTTATAAATTAACATTTTAATTACACAACTTATGATTACATTCTAAGGAAAATCAAATACAGTACAAAGCAAAAGTCTTGTTCATTTCAAGCCCCCATTTTTATCCTCCATCTTGAATTACCAGTCTGCTGTTTCCCTATCCAGGTATTTCCTGGGCATTAATGTAGAAATTTATGTACATGAATTTTTTTGTTATGCATATAACAAAATGTATGTCCATAGTTTTGTTATTTTTCACACAAATTGGATAATCCTTTACCAAGAGCTTAGCAACTGGATTTTAAAAAACTTGCTTAATATTTCATAGAATGTATTTTTTGAAAGCATGGTCCCTGAGATCGGGCTGCCAAGTTTTAAATCCCAACTTCATTACTGTGTGTGACTTTGGGCTACTATTCAAATTTGGGACCTTAGTCTCCTCCTCAGTAAGGTAGGTTTAAGAACAGGGCTCACCTCTCAGGGCCACTGGGAGGTTTCAGTAAGATATCACTGTGTAAAGCACTACAACAACGCACCTGACATTTGTAAGCTGTCAGGACATGCTGGCTGTTATTGACATACATCTGTGGGATCTCTTCATGTCCGAGCACGCACCGCACCCTTGGTATGGATGTATCTTACAGTTTCGTTCTCCATCCTCCTCTTGCTTGTCACTTATGTAGCTTCCAGGTTTTCGTGACCACAAACAGTGCTGCAGAGACTTGCTTGCATGTGTCACTTTGGGCACATGTGCAAGTCTTTCTCTAGGATGGATCCCTCACACTGGAATTGCTGGATAGAAGAGTAAGCACATTTTATTTTGAAAAGATCTGCCAGATTGCCCTCCAGAAATGTAGCGCCAATTCATGCTTCTTCCCAAACTATATGAGGCTGTTTCCCTACACTGCTGCCAATACTGGGGATTATCAGTCATTTTAATGTTTTCCCGTAAGATGGGCAGTGTATCTCACTGTTGTTTAGCTTGTATTCCTCCGATTACCACTGATGCTGAGGATTTTTTCATGTGTTTAATGGCCACTTGGATTTCTTCTGTGAATTGTGTTAATGTCTTTTGTCCATTTGTCTACTTAGGTGTCTCTTTCTTATTGACGTGTCAATTCTTCTGGCGACTAAATTGCTCTTTAGTTACGTCCATTCTGCTCTCCAGGTCTTCCACTGGAAAAAATTTTTTTAACTTAAATGGGCATCCCTTTCATTTCCAGGTTTTTTAACTGGTTCTTTTATTTTATAATAGTCCATTCTTGTTTCATGGATGATTTATCTTCTTATTCCAGTGAGGAGATTAATACGCATCTCTTAAAGACTCTTTCTGTTTGTTTTATAAACCTGATATTTTCTTGGGAGTCATTTCGATTGTTGAGTTTGGCATCTTTCTTTTATGGTTATGATCTTCCTTAAATGTTTATAAATTTGGGGCTTTGAGGGGATCTTTGAACTTTGAAATTCCTGTTTATTCATCCGTGGATATAGTCCCTGTTTCCCAAATCCAATCTGTTCATGAAGTGAGGGACGGAATTGACGGTGAGTACTTCATCTTTGGGCGTGGAGATGTCTGAACTAGTTGGATCTCTTTGGTTTCCCAAGGAACTGCGTGCCTCTCCTCACTTCCTGACCTGCCTGAGGCAGAGCCCTCTGCCACCTGGAGTTCCCCAGCCTGTCCCACTGACACTTGTTCTTGCCCCTGCCCCACAGTCACTCCTCTGACAATCTCATCCTGTATTGCCTTTGGTTTTCAAGTATTCGCCAACATTTTTGTTCTGTTGGTGGTCCTCCTTCTTATTTTCCCATGCTTTTATGGATTTATTTCTTTTTAAAAGCAAATTTTTCCCTGCCATTTCTATAAATTTGAATGCAGAGGAGGCAGATACATATTCTTAGTCTTTCTATCTTGAACTGGTCTCTCTCTGGTGGACCTTTATTTCCTTTTTTTGATTATAAGTGAATTTTCCTTTTTTTTTTTTCCTTTTAGGAGGAAATTATCACTGTTTCAGGGGGAGAGTTGCTGCAGGAACCCTGTGGACAGAGGGACAGCCCACCAGACTACCATCTGTTGTTTGAATGATATTTTTCCCCCTTCTCGATTGGACTCCGTGGGGCATCCTATTTTTGACCTCAAGAACTTCCCAGCTCAAATTCTTATGGCCTTCTGGAAGATCCACCACCATCCACAGGGACAAGTAGATTAGTATATTTCAAGGAATATGAAATATATGGTGTACGTGCTGCTGGTTCCTGACCCAGTGCCCAAGACAGAAATTGCTAACAGCTGGTGCAACTCTTTCCTGAAAAATTTAGATACAACCTCAGAAGATGAAGCCTTTTTGTCATGGCTGCCCTAAACTGAATTCCTAGAATACAAGGATCATGTTTTAATTATACAAATAATTCCAGTGCCGAACTCTGAGTTTAACATATGGTAGACATTCAATAAATATTTGCTGAACGACTGCACTTCTTCTGAAAGTTTTCCAACACTCATCAGCAACGATCTCTAGTAAGTTATTTTCTATTTGTCACTGTTTATAAAGTCATGGGGATTAGAGAAGAAATGTTGTAAAGGATTTATATGGAAGGCATAGGTACTGTGTTTTAAATGATACTCATTGTCACTCTCATTGATATTATCAGTGGAATTACCTAAGGCTTCTGAGCCCCAGCTTCCAGACGAGATGACTGATACTGCCCTGCCTTCGTATTTCCCTCTTCTGCCATCCCTCCTCTGTCTTGGAATCATATCTTGGCCCTGGTTTTGCAATATTGAGGCAGTGGTTTCATGTATTCCTACAGATATGCCTAAGCCCCAGGGGGAATTATAAATTCAAGAATGGCTTGTAGATATCTGATAAGGCCTTTGCTTTCTAGGATGTGGTCCTGTTTATGCAGGTTACTCAAATGATTACCTCTGCCTTCCTACTTCTTTTGATTTTGATTCTACTGTCCATTTATACCGTGTTCTTCATATTAAAAGAAGACTCTCCAGTAACTCAGTAACTTTCAGCGATGGTGTCTTTGTGCATACTCGTATTTTATATTTATGGATTTTATATATATATATATATATACAATATATATCTGTATATGGCATGTTACCATGGGATTATTTTAGGCTCTAGAATCAAGAAGACTTGGGTTCAAATCTCACCCTGAAACTGACTAGTCTAATAATGCTGGCAGCGTTGTATTTGGTGGGAGTAAAAGGATGAATGGACTCTGTGGCCATCAATGAACTGGTTACCTTACTTGATAGTTGTATCAGGCATCTCTTATGTTCTACTCCACCCCTTGCCTCACCTGTTCCTCAGATCACCTTGGCCACTTGTTTCACTCCAGTTGCCACCACTGAAACCAGATCTGCACGGCTCTCCCACCGTGTTGATCGGCCAATGGTGCCTTGCCTCGTGTGGTGCTATGGGCCTCTCTTCTGTTACTGCAGAGGCATTAAGACGCCATGCAGCCAAGGAGAGCCTGGAGGTTAACTCCCCATGAGGGGAACCTTTGATCAATGGGAGACAGAGGATGGTGATCAATTCTTCTCCCTTCCTCTTCCCTTCTGGAGGGACTGTTCTGAGAGGCAGTTCTTCACATGCAAGATGTATCAAGACAGTCCTGCAAGACCGAGCAACTAGTCACGATGAAACCAAGCAGTGGCCAGATCAGTGCCACCCCCTCCTGTGTGTTCTTCCTCCCTCTCTGCTTCACTCCCCTTTCGCTCTCTCCTGCTCCCCTGGGACTATGCTCCTGGGTGACGCAACAGCACATAAGCACTGCTGCAGGCTCAGCCTTTCGGGGAAGCCAGGGTAAGGACCCATCATACAAACGTGCTCAATACCATCAAATTCGCATGCTGACTCCATGTCCTCTCTCCTATCTACCTGCCTCACAGGGCCCCTGGATGAACGCAGTAAAGTGATGGAGGGAACCTGCTTTCTGAACTGTAAAGTGCTTTAAAGCCTGATTATTATTATTAAAATTACCTTCTTTCCATTAGACTCAGAGGAATCAAATTAGAGCTTTGGCTGCTACTTACCAACCATGTGACTTTGTTCATGTTATTTAACCTCACTAAAGTTCAGTATAACTGAGGAGAGAATTTTCTATATGGCCAACACTAGGCCTTATGGCAGGTCAGTTAAATGATAAACACGAAAGCTCTGTCAAATGGAGGGTATCGCCGATGACAACCGCTTTAACAACAGCAACGGTTTCATGCTTAGCAGGGACGTGTCGGGGGGATGTGATGTGATGATTTTCAAGGTGTTAGAAGAAACTAACAAGAAGAAAGTTCTCACTCCAAAGCAGCTTTGAAAGTAGACCAAGATGGGTTGAGAACCTGATTCCCCAAGCTGTTGTTCCTGTCACCCCTAATTAACATGTGAGAGACCACAGCTGAGTTTTTCCATGCCTAATACATTTATTTCTTTTTATTTGGGGCCTGCACTTTCTGCACGTCTCATAGATTTTAGGTTTTACCTGGCTTTAAAATAAATTCCTTGTAAGTTGTCCTGCAAATGAAATTACTGTCTGGAAAACTGCAATCTCTTCTTGAGAGTTTTATTATGCTAATAAATGTCAGGATACTCAAATAAAAGAATTGTCTTTTTTTTTTTTTTCTTCCCTGAGCCCCACAAATATAATGAAAAACAGTCAGCCAGCTACAAGACTCAGCAGAGGGAAAATTTACAATCTATAACTAGAAAGAGGTGTAAAAAACACTGTGCAACTCGAAGATAAATTTCAAGAGCTGAAAGGGTATCTTGGGGTATAGATTTGGGGAGGTCCCTGTGTGGTAGAGTTGGACCTGCATACTTGGGGAGTGGGGGGGATATCTAAGAAGCACGGGCTGAAAAGGGCTACTGAGAGGGGATCCTTAGAAGGGACACAGGGGCAGGAAGACCTGAGTGCCTGGGGAGTATGCCCCCTCCTGTACCCTCAGCATAAATTTGGAGGCAGAAAGACTCTTGTTTTGTGACGCTGAGCGTGTGTCTCCAATTCTCTGGGCCCGTTTCTCCACGATGCCTGTCTCAGAGTGTGGCTGGGAAAATAACATAACATGAGATTGAGATTAAACTGCAAATGTTGTTTCAGTTCTGTGTGTGCGCCCGGGCTCGTGTGTGTGATCCTCACAACTATCATGAGGGAGACGATGCTATCATCCCCATCTTGCCTGTGGGGAAAGTGAGGCAGGGAGAAGTCCAGAACTTTCCCAGGGCCACTTAATTCTCTGGGAAGTTGTATTACAGCACTGGGATTCATCAGGCTGGCTTTGGAGTCTGCAGAGAACTTACACCAGTGCTTTTCAAACCGAGGTGTGCAAACGAACACAGCTGATGTTCTTAAAATGTCCTTCAGCGGCTCCGGGGTGGGGCTTGAAGTTGTGCGTGTCTAACAAGCTCCTGGGTGCTTGTGACGCTGTGTGACTGTCAGCCACAAGCCGAGGAGCAAGCCTTGCAAATTAGAGCTGCAGGCCGAATTCGGCCTCTCTGCCTGTGTTTCTACAGCCTGAGAGCCAAGAGTGGTTTTTACATTTTCAGATGGTTGGAAAAAATTAGAATAATATTTTATGACCTGTGAAAATTACATTAAATTCAAATTTCAGCGTTCACCAATAAAGTTTTATTGGAATACAGCTTTGCTATTTGTTTACGTAGTCTTAGGCTGCATATGGCCTGCAAAGCCTAAAATATTTACTATCTGGCCCTTTACAGAAAAAGTTTGCCGACCCTGGCTTTAAATTATGGTGCATAGGTGAAGAATTCTTTTGCTTTCTTTCTCTGCTTTATCTAAATTCTACCCTTAGGAAAGATTTTGACACCATCATTTATATGTCAGAGAAACCTAAGAAAATGTGTTACATTTTAAATTTGAAACTCATCTCATCTGTATTAGTTAAAAAGGAGGCTGGTTTCTTTGTCAAAGAATTTTAACCAAATGCAAGCAAGTACTATCACGGTTATACAGATACTTTACAAGGGCGCAGGATCTTTTGCTTTCTAGAACGTACCATACTTCCCTGCGCTTAACTGTGTTATGTATTTGTTTTGCCCTTCAGCCTGTGAGGTCCTGGAGGCCAGGTAATGCCATTTACCTATGTGTTTTATGGTGCCTGGAATAGTCAATGTTGTCGAATTGCATTTGCTATGGGTTGGGGACAAATGGGCTGTGTGAATTTCAAAGGGCTGCTTTCATCTTTAGGGGAGCCCTATGGTTGAAAAACCCAGGCTGGGCATCTGACTACTTTGGGTTGGAATTCTGAATCCACTACTTTCAGTTGTTAACAAGGAATAAACAAACAAACAAACGAGACTGATAAAGTCAAAAAAGCTCTGCTAACAGCTAGTCTGAAGTGGGGGAACTGAGAATTTAAACAAAAATCCCATCTTGGCAAGACTGTTCTATAACTTGCAAAACAGATAAGCTGAACCAATTAAACAATAACTCCCCATCCTCCCCTCCCTCCAGCCCCTGGCAACCGCCATTCTACTTTCTGTCTGAATTAATGTGATGACTCTAGGTACCTCATGTAAGTGGAATCATATCGTATTCGCCTTTTTGTCCCTGGCTTATTCCACTTAGCATAATTTCGTCAAGGTTCGTGCATGTTGTGGCATGTGTCAGAATTTTTTCCTGTTTAAGGCTGAATAATATTCCATTGTATGTATATACAACATTTTGTTTATCCATTCTTCTGTTGATGGACACCTGGGTTACTTCCACCTTTGGGCTGTTGTGAGTAACGCTGCTATGAACAAGGGTGCATATCTGCATGACTCATGTGTTCTGAAGAACTCCTGGGTGTTCCGGCAACTCCTTAGTTTACAGATTCTGACCAATCCCTGCCAAGGTCATTCTGTGATCAACTTCAGCTCCCCCATCTCAACAAGTGACCTTTCCTAGCTCCCACGATTATCTGGTATGTGCTCCCCCTTGCTGCAACCAGCTAATAAATCTAACTTTGGTTATATGTGTGTTCCAAGAGGGCTTTAGCTGATGGGCTTTAAAAAGATGATACCTGTAAAGCGTGGGGTATCACAATAAACACTTAATAAGAGGTGAATGTCTCCTTTCCATTGACCATGCTAAGAGCAGCTGTGTGAGTCCCTGTTGTGGGCAATATTCCGTGTGCATTTATAACATCATCCCACAGGATAAGCTCGTGGACTTGCTGGGCTATGAGCTCTTACTCCAGGAGACTGTGTAAGGTAACGGATGGTGAGGTTGCAGAGCCAGAGCCAGACTCAAAAATGGTTGTGCCAGCTACTCTTCTGAAGGGGAATTTGTTATCCTGGGGGCACCAGTGTCAGAGGCCCAGCAATCAAAGGGACCCCCTAGAGGGGAGCTGAAGGAGAAAAGGCCTCAAGAGCACCCACGGTCTGTAGAAGGAGGAGGTGGCCAAGCTGCTCTATGGTCGACCCTTAACCCATTCACCAAGGGGCTTCTCCCCTCTGTGGACACGGCCTCTTTCATCCCCCACCCAGGCAGGGCGTGGCGGCAGAGTGCAGAGGGAAGGGGAACTCATTGGGGATCACCAATATGGTAGAAGAACAGAAGAGGCTTCCGGGGAGAGGAAAAAACGCGCACAAGCCAAGGTATGGAGGCATGAAAGTGCATAAGTGTGTGTGTGTGTGTGTGTGTGTGTGTGTGTGTGTGTGTGTGTGTGTGTTCTAAGGAAAAAGACTTAAAAGGCCCTATGATCCACGGCGTCCTTCAGAACCAAACTCTGGGCTGTGTGTATATGGGGGGGGCTCTTTAGCATATGGTAATCTACCCCTCCCTTATCACACAAACTGAACATTTGCACAACCAAATTCATCATAAGGGACACATTCTGCCCAGATTCTCAGTCATCCGCCAAGCGTCTTGGACACTCCTGCGAGCCTATGGGGCAAGACCAATCTGTACCGATAACTTGGGTGTTGCCCCAAAATTCTGCCTCGACTTTCCATAACTTGTTTTGTTCCTCATCTATCTTTTCTTGACTCTTTAAATCGATAGTACACCTTGCTGTTTGTGCTGGCATGACTCTGGTTCATTTCTTTTTTATTCTCACATCTTCATGGATTTTTGGTGGGTCTCTCCATTTGGCTTGTTCTGATTGGCTGTAATTATTGCCTTTCATTTTGCCGTTCTTTAGTGATTCTTTTCCCTCTGAGCAGCTGCTGGGCAATTTAATAAGGTGGGGGGCCCCCACCCCTTTATATATGGCATGTGTATTGTTTCCAGCCTCGTATTTCTACTGGTAGTTGGTTGTTGAAAAGAACTACGGAAAGTCCTTTGAGCTAATGGAACCTCTCTCCTCATTTCCAGTTTCTAAGGACTCTTGCAAAGTGAAGACCACTTATGGCTTACAAGCAAACAAAAACAAACAGAACAACCAAAATAGTACGCTGGATACAAGTTAGTATTCGAACAAATAACTAAAATCCATAAAAACGTCTGTGACTTAGTAGCCCGGAGCCTGACTCTAACACATTATTTTAGGAATAAATCAAGACACTTCCCCAAGTCTGCCTAACAAAATATCATTTTCCATTAATCGCTTAGCAATTTGTTCAAGAGGCGTGGACTCCCTGAACATATGCACCATTGGAAAACTAGTTAGCGATGCTCT
Organism: Phocoena sinus; assembly: GCF_008692025.1. NCBI lineage: Eukaryota > Metazoa > Chordata > Mammalia > Artiodactyla > Phocoenidae > Phocoena > Phocoena sinus. The sequence goes on from NC_045778.1 coordinate 31,449,468, forward strand.
GCATTAGAAACACTCTTAACCTTAGAAAGCAGATGCTAACTCATAGCTGAAACAGAAATGCAAAAATCATTTTAGGAACAACTTAACTTTTATTACTTAGTAATACCAAGGGAGGAATACTTTGTGTTAAAAGCACTTACCTGACACGTCTATAAAACAATGGAGCCCAGGCTGGTAGGTGGAGCACACGGAGCCCTTAAGAGAAAAGATCAGTATTCACAATGAGATTTATGTTCTCAATTAAGCAATTCAGTTATTGGTTTAAGGGAGGTACCGTTTCTCCCATCAATTTAAAAAGCCTCTTAACACTAATTTTTAACCAATTGTACTCAAAAGTACAATGGTAACTTAAAAGGGAGAAAAAGAGACGCATTTCATAGGTTCTTACAAGCTTTTTGTCTTGTCTTTTTTCTTCTTCAGATGGAATCATTTTTTTTTGTTCCATTGCATATGTAATTTGTCTTTTTCCACAGACACTTGAGAATGGCCAAGAAAAGATTGAGAGGCTGTTGGTGTCTATATTAGCTGGTGCCCCAATAGGAAAGAAGAGGGGGCCTCAACAAAGGGCCATTTGATGAGGTTTCATTCACAAAGGTGGGGGGCGTAGGGTACCCACAGTGGAGAGTGCAGTGACTTGTGTGTGGCTTGGTGGCGTCCCAGCTGTTACCCCACAGCCCCTCAGGATGGTGGGGTGTGTGGGAGAACAGTTACGGCATGAGGAGGGAGATACACATACAGATGGCCGTTTTGAGCAGGTCAGGACTGTGTCCAGGGACAGAGCCAGCCTCAGGTGGCCTTGCAGGGAGGCAGCTGGGGCAAGAAATAAATACCCTGCCTTCACCCTCCTCCCTCCTTCTAATCTCTGCTGAGCACCCCAGTGGCTGAACCAGCCTACAGCCAGAGGGTCTGAAACTCTTGGTGAAATCTACATAACTCAGCCCCCCAAGGCGGAAGGGCCAAGAGTGTATTGGGTTGGGGGCAAAGTTAGTCTGAGGGTGTCCCAGCTCTTCTTGCCAGCCATGGGTCCTCTCACATATTCAGAGATAGTGTCTCTGCCTGCTCTCCTGTTCCATCCACCACTGGCACCTTTCTAGGTCCATTTGCAAAGTCTGTTAATGGACCTCTTTATCTTGCTTTGAAGACAGAAGCCATATCTCATTACCCAACCTCCAGCTTTTAAACTTGGCTGTAGTGTTTCGGTGCCTCCACCATGAGGTGACCCTCACATTTCCCTCTGTGCCCGAGGAGGTAGACAGCCTGGTGGTGGTCACTGGACCCCAGGATGGAGGACCTCGGCATCCTCTACGTTCTGACATTCCTTGGTTATGCTGCTTTTGATGGACTTTCCAGCATCTCAGTTTCATTTTTAGCAATGAGTCCATTCTTGGTACATTTCTGTCTGTGATCATTTGAAGTCTCTAGTTAAAGGTTTATTTCACTTCTTCTAACTTTCTTCACTTTTCCCACAGTGTAGAGTTTCTCCTTTTTTGGCTCTCCAAAGACAAAGTAACACTAGGTGACGTGGGAGATTCATCAGAAAAGCACACACTTGGAGTCAGTACACTCTGAGCATCCCTAGGCGTTCTTCACCTGGACCTGTGGCTCAGCATTCCTGCACGGGTCCTTCTGGAGCTGGAAGCCGGGGGTCTGCTGCTGGGACACTGTGGAGACTTTGGGTCCCACCCACCAGGCAGCTCTGTCCAGTTTCTCTGTGTAGTTATTTTATGTTTTTGGTAGAACGAGGGGATGGCCGTTCAAAATGACTGCTGTCATTTCCTCACTGGTTAATCTGAGCATGGAATGAAATTTCTAGTGTAATTTCTGGCAGATTAGAAGGAAGAAGTGAAGCCCAACTACAGTTTGGACTTGAGGCAGAGTCTAATTTGACTGTATTTGAAACTTTGCAACAACAAAAAGGAAAGAAACTAGCAAAGAGAGGAAAGGACCTCAATTGTCTTCTTGTATCTGCCCAGCCATGCACAGAATTACATGCTGGGAATGAACAGGAAGATCTAAAGCAGTTTCCAGGGATCTTAAAAACAAACAAACAAATAGACAATAATATTTCTATTGTAGAGATGCTGACACCTGGGTCTGGGCTGGGGCCTCTGCATTAGTCTATTTTAAGGAAATGGAGTCTATGTTGCTGAGGTTAAGTGTCCCCACCCCACCCCCCACCCCCCGTGCTGCACAGGACAGTGTGGACGTGCTGTCTTTGTGATGATGGATGACACTTACAATCTTCATAATTCAGGTAGCTGTGCAAGAAATGCCACTTTAATTTTCTGTAATTGAACCTAATTTATATCAAGTTCCCATTTTCTGAATAAAATTTGGTTATTTCAGGTTAAAGTCAGTCAATCACAATCCCCTTTCTTCCCAGGATGGGTTTACTGCACTGGGGGATTTGTGACTTACCCTGGTGTGTGATGGGGCTGCTGGGGGTCTACCACTCAGGAGATGTTCCATCCTAGTCGATACCCACTGGTGTATCTAGACCTACCTTACCTCTGAGGTCTGTCCTGTCTTCCTGCTGGACCCTGGCAGAAATTCCCATTGAGTTTCCAGCCATAAGGTTCACACTGTACCTGCTGAGAGTCTTGCCCTGGCTTCAAAGCCCCTCTAGGTGAGCCACACAGGAAGACGTTTGCATGCTTTCTGAACTCTCTCTATCCAGGTCTGTGGACACTCTGTGACACTGCCTGACTCCATCCTTCTGGGCACTTCCATGTAGCCTTTATACTTATATATACTTATATATGTGAATCTGCAAGGTGGGCCATCAGGCTGGAGACCCAGGGAAGAACTGATGTTGCCGTTCAAGTCCAAAGACCATCTGCTGCAGAACTCCCTCTTGCTCAGGGGAAGTCAGGCTCTTATTCGATCCAGGCCTTCAACTCATTGGATGAGGCCCATCCACATCACGGACAACCAGTTTTATTCAAGGTCCACCAATTTAAATGGTGTCATCCAAACACACCCTGACATAAAGGTCCAGAATAATCTTTGGCCACATATCTGGACACTGTGGCCCAGCCAAGTTGACATAAAATTGACCATCACGGCGGCCCTTAGCTCCAGAGGCCAATGGTGGTGTTAAGCGCTGGCCTGCTGATGACACGACCTGGGCCACAGTGACCCTAAGCAGGGCCTTACTTGGTGGTCCCTTCTCTTGGTGCCCTGCCACATTGCCGGGGCTACCATCTATGCCTCAGACTGGAAGGACCCAGATCTCTCTAGCATCCCAAATCAAGCCTTTGCTAAATCACTCCACCCTCTTCTTATCCTAAAATGGGAGGGGGAGACTGCCCCTTCCCCCCGCCCCACTGGCTCTGCCCTCTTTCTCTGAGGTTGGCCAATTCAAAGGCATAGGATTAAAAATAGCCCTCTCTCCAGAGTCAGCCTGGATGAATTCTTCTGGGGACTCTACCGTGAAAGCGCATTTGTCAGGGGCTTACAGGCCTGTCCAGTCCTGCCTTCCCCCTGCTAGTAGACGACAAGAAGTGAGCTGCTATGGCAAATCGCCCATGTCCTCTGGGTATCATACATGACTTCAGAAGCCATCTGTGTCAGCTCCAGCTTCTAGCCTCTTCCCAAGGGGATGGGTAGCTGTGGGCCACAGTGTCTGAGAACTCCAAATCCTTGTTCCCCTTCTAGAGACAAGCGCTCACCCGACACTGAATCCTTTCTGACGACGAAGGCCCTCTGACCTTGCGAACTCCATGAATTCTTTCTCTCCTTTGTCTGGACGTGTGGCCAGGACGCGCAAGATAACGAAGGGATTATAAATCCCAGATTGGAATTCCCGGACCCTTGCCTGCTTGCTTCCCGTCAGGGTCTGCACTCATCCCTTTGCTTCATTTTGCAGCCCGAAAGCAAGATGCCCTGTCTAGCCGGCATTTATTCACTTTTCGAACACTTCCTCGGTGCCTCCTAAGCTCCTGCCTGTGTCGGGTGCTGGGAATGCAGGGACAAATCAGCCACAGGCAGCGCCGTCGAGGGGGCTCCCAGTCTAGTGGGGTCACTGGAGCAGACGGCGTCAGAGCTCCGTCCCATCCCCTCAGACCTCATTTTACTGTCACTGCTGTCAACATCGTGCTTTCAGTAGCTCACACCTGCCGCTCTTCTTGGAGGACTGTGCTAGGGCAACTGAAGCCACTTTGCAAGGATGTGCCTTGGATTTATATTTATACCTTCCTTCTTCAACCCTGGCTGCCTTTAACTCATGCCTGTTGGGCATCAAGTGTGGGAACCCAGCCCCTTGCCTTGGTTTGAGGCAATTCTGAGGTGTAGTTTGTGCTCTTGAGGTCCCCTGTGGGGGTCAGCTTGAAGGCACCTCTGCTTCACTTTCACCCAAGATCTCCCCCTTGCTTGGCTTTCTCTTCCTCCTGTCCTGTTTCCCCACTCCCTCACATATCTTCCCTGGAGAGCTTCCCTCATAAATTACTTGTATGTGATTTCTCCTCCCAAGGTCTGCTTTTTTGGGGAGTCTGTCCTAAAGCAGTCGCATAAACCTAGTCAGAAAAATGTAAAACCACACAATCAAGTTTAAGGGGTGCTGGGAGCACAGCTCGGGGACACAGAGAAAAGTGTGTTGGGGAAGTTTCGGCACCACTGTGATGCCAGACTTGTAGCCTTGTGTCTGTCATCCATCTGGCTGCCTGGCTTCTGAGCCCTTTACCTGAGTGTGTCTGGCTGGAATGCAGGATTCCACCACAGAAGTTGAAAAGCCCAATTCCCCCATTTCCTGTCCTCCTGGTAAGAAGGGCAAAGTCCCCCAACTGGACAGATCTGTCTAGGACTTGCACTGCAGCTGCTGAGTTTCATTTCCTGGGTCGGTGATGGTGGCAGTGCGGGGGCAGGGCCAGCCTTCCAGGGTGGTGGCATGGGTGATGCCCACACCTACGGCTTCCAGTGCTTGCTGGTGGCAGCAGAGGGGTCATCCCTTGGCTCTTTTGCTCTGAAGTCTTGGCTGTGGTTCTGACTGTGATTTCCTCAATTTCCCTCCACCTGCCCAGCTGCTCTCTCCAGCCTTCTAGCTGATTCTGTCAGCTCCCTGATAGCCTCTGATATGTGATTTCACTGCTTACGTCACCCTGGGAAAGATTCTGTTGAAACCAAGATCGTTGACTGGTTCTTGAGTCAGAAGTTTGGGGAGGATTGAGGAAAAGGACAAGGGAGGGGCATGTGAAAAGGTGCAGAGGTATAAAAGGGCACCAGGATCTGGGAGTTTGGAGTTACTGGGGATGGAGTCAGGGATGGGATGGAGAGGGCCAGGGCAGAAGGCTTTTACAGGCTCTGCTATGGAGATGGGGTTACATTGGTTCAATCACTCTTTGCTTCAAAATGTAACCCAGATGGGGGGAATGGGCTTTTCACACAACGTGACCTAAACTCTTTGATGTAAAATAAACCATAGTATATTTTAATTACAAACAAATATTTCTGTAACATCTGCTGCTTCTAAATTCCTGGGTCCTTGGGTCCAGAACTAACTGTGGAGAAAGGGTCCCAATTTATCTTGAATTCTAACTCCCCTCACATAAGGGGAACCAAGGTAAGGGGGATGATCCTTTTCAAAGCAGTTCACATTCTGCATTTAATCTGGATGCATTATTTTCATCACCTCATTTTACAGGTGAAGAAACTAAGGCTCATATAACTTAGAGGGTTTTTTGAGGTGGCTCAGTGACAGAACACTGATGCTAGTATGTGAATCAAGACCCTCCAGCTCACAGCACTAAGTCTCTTCCTACGCACTTCTCTTAAGATTTTATCTGCAGGTCACGTTCCAGTGTCTGCCTAGGGCACATGTGAAATACGGCTCACCTCCAGCGTCGCGATGAGGCATCAATCTTACCTCTTCTGTATCTTTCCAGTTTGGATGTGAGAGATGTACATTCATCAGGGACGCCTGAGATGACTGTTAAGGATTCAGCTCTAACTGACCAAAAGCCTCAGGGTTTACAATTATAAGTAGATCTAACCTTGGCAGTGAGGGTCTAATAAATGAAACTGTGATGTCCATAAGTTTGAGATGCTATGGTTTACATGTTTGAGCAAATCAAAGCCTTTTAGCAGTATCCACGAGCAGTAAGCTGCTGAGGACGTGAACCTATTGGGAGAAAACTCACATTATGGTAATAGACACCATTTACTGAACATCCATGACATACTGCATACCATCCTAGGTAGGTGTATATGGTACTTATACAATCCACTCAAGACCCAGTGAGGTAGGTGTGGGCATGCCCATTTTACAGACATAGAATTCAAGGTTCAAGATGACTTAACCATCTTTGTCTGAGATCATACAGCTGGTAAGGGGAAAACCTGGGGTTCAGACCATTCTGTCTGACTCCAAAGTCCAAGCACTTCCATCTACAATCTTGCTACTCAAAGTGTGGTCCTTGGACCAGCAGCATTGGCATGACCTGGGACCTTGTTAGTAATGCAGCATCCCAAGCTCCATCCTAGACCCGGCTAGTCAGAATTTGCATTTAAACAAGATTCCCAGGTGATGTCTGTTCCCATTAAATTTCAAGGCACTGCTCTGGGCTTCACTACCTGGGCTTCATACTTTCAGGATCTTGTGGGTGCAGTTCTGATTGCCATAGTCTCAACTGAGCATGAACAGGACAAAGTCTCATGGAGCATCTTCCTTCCCCTCCATGTGGAGAATTGCTCTACTTCAGCCCCATATCCATGAACAGGTTTTAAACCGCTGGAGACAGCGCCAGAATCTGTAAAAGGGAGGGCGGACTGGCCTGTGATATTCGGTTTGGCCAGCAGGGGGCACCTGCAGTATCTGCCTAGGCAGCGTCCCCTGCAGCAGGAAAAACGGGTGGGAAGCTAAGACCGTGGCAATCGGGAGGGTGTACTGTAGGTATACTACGGTGAAAAAGCCTTACTCTCCGCTTGCTTAGCCTGGGGGACCTAGCTCTGTGGTCCAGAGGTGGAGGGAGCTTTTGTCAATGTGTGCGTTTTCGGGGTAAGTGACGGCACTAACCCCTTGGAAAAGCCCACGCACCTCTTCGCAGCCTGTAAACCTGCGCATGGACGCAGGAGCATGTGGACAGGGCTTGGGGGTCGGGGGTGGGGGTCTGGGTTCTAATTCTGCCTTTGCCACGAACTCCCAGTGTGATTTTCGGCCTGGATTCCTTTTCTCAGCCTCAGTTCCCTCAGCTATCTGAGGAATAAGGTGCATAAGATCACCTCGGGTCAATTCAAGCTGCAACGTTCTGTTAAGTCATAATTAAAACGCCCCACGAGAACACTCTCTATTTAAAAGAATTATTTTGTTAAATCAAACTGTGCAAAGCTAATTATCACTCCTTAATTCATCTATTTTATAACTTTCACTTTTATTCTGCCTAAGATTTTTTTTTTCTGGTACAGAAGTGAATATTTAAAATATGAAAAGAAATCACAAGAAAACACAAATTTGAATGAGTTGCCAAATACCACAAACAGCCTCAAATTCAGAAAGACGGTATAATATTTTCACTAAATAACTCTCTAACACATCTCTATAGTGCTTTCAAATTCCTACATTTTTTGGCTTCATACTCTTTGATCATATCTCTGTAAAATTGTCATTTGATAATATTTTGCAAGCAAAGAATTAAAAAGATAAGCTATTGTTTCCTCTAACAGAGTTGGTCAAAATTTATGTTTTAATCTTGATATTTGGGATGTGTAAACCATATGTCTTCAGACACAGACATACTGTAGTCTTGCTACAGGATTGTGCTATACAAACAGGATAACAGAAGAAATTGTATTTCACCCAATTCCCATCAACCCAGAGAAAATATATGGTGCATTTATAACTTTATACGCTGTATTCTTGAGTCTGTTCTTGAGAGGACAGAACTTGCATTTTGACTAAATGTCAGTGAGAATTCTGGCCTCCACCATCAACTGTATACCTTTGATGACTTGAAGACTTCTTCACAGGTGGACTTCTGGCTCAGTACATCTTAAACCTTGCATCTCCTCCGTTCTCCATTTACTTCTGGTGCCAGGTGCAGTAGGACATGTTCCTGGGGTGACAGACCTGGGGGTCTTATACTTTCATGACAGGTTGCCTAACGAGTCAGCGTGCAGAGTATTCCTGGAAGCCGTTCCTACACTCCTGCTTTATCCAAAGCTCTGGAGGAAACTGGGGCTGAGATTCCATTGGAGGTGAGATCCCATCCCTGCTGTTGAAGGATTTTAACCTGCCGGGGGGTGGGAGTGATGCAGGCCATGGGCTATGGCTGGGCAAGGCTTTGCTCTCATCTGCCCCCAAAATGTGTCCGCGGAGGATGGGGTGACTAGAAAAACTTCTTTCACTGCTGTTAATTTTTCTTCACCTCTTCTGAGCTGGTTCAAACCTCAGTGCCATTTTCCTCCTATCTGATGCGTCCTTTCTTTCCATTCACTGTTTTTCTCACCACGTTCCGAAAGTCTGGAATTATGAGTAGGCTTCAATAGCTGAATCCTACTTTTCCTTCTCACTTCAAACCACAGATTGAGACATTAACCTAAATGGAAGCTAATGGCTTGGTTATTCCTGTTTTTTCTGGAGCGTATTCCTTAGGTAGGCTTCCCTGCCTCTTGCCTGTGCTGGTGATTCTCCGCCTAAGTTTTTGTTTGTCTGTGTTTTTAAATCAAACCTCAAATGAGGATGTAGAGAGCCAAATTCAGAATGAGGGAAACTCTATAGGACAAATGACCTGACTTCTTTGAAAAAGAAATGGCATGAACAAAATAATAGGGGTGGGAAAGAAACTTCTGGATGAAAAGAAACTTAAGAGACATATCAACCACATGCCATGTGTGGACACTGTTTGGATCTCCATTTGAACCAATCACCTATAAAAAGAACATTTGTGAAACACGTAGGGACGTGTAGTATCAGCTGATACTAAGGAATTTTTGTTAATTGGTTGGGTTCGAGCTAGCGATAGTTTGGATTATGGTTCAGCACATGGTCCTCTCCTACTACCCATGTCCCCCAACCGTGAGGGATCTACGGGGAAGGAGGAGGCAGGTGCAAAAATCCAAAGACGAAATGGCAGTGGCCTCAGTCCATGGGGGTGGTGATAGGTTAGTGGGAAGGGATGAACCACAGAACCATTTTTCTCTGCCCAGTTTCTCCCATCATCTCCTCCCATTGTCATACCTTTTCTTGTCCTCGGGCTTTACTTCGTTGCCTCTTCTTAGGAAGCCCTCCTTTTGGCCTTACCCTTCTCTATACTCTACCCTACCTTTGACCTGCCTGCTCCCGGAAGCTGTCTCCACCACAGCACTCACTGTCGTCCCTTCTCTGAAAGTCCACTGTACACCTTGAATTTACAGGCGTTAGTGTACAGGTCACCTTTGGTCACCTGCTTATCTCCCCCGTTGGCCAGACTTGGGCCTCATGTGTGCTGCACCCATCTTATTCTACATGCTCAGAAAAGGTTTGCTACTGAAAAGCACACCAGGCAAAGATATTTTATCCTGGAAAGTACATCTGCAGAGAGATGGGGTGCCCCCATTAGTGCCTTAACAACTGGAGGTGAGTTTGGAGGCAGTGAGAGTACCAGATGGGAACCCGCAGGCCCCCTGGAGGATGAGGGATGTGGCTTTATTTCATCATGTCCCATCCCTGATCATGGCACTTCAGAGATGCTCTCTTGGATGATGAGGCAGGAGTCCTGGCAGGCAAGACATTGGTCTGCTCCACCGCAGGGGTTCTCAACCCGGGGCACACTGTAGAATCACCTGGGGTGCTGAAAAGTCAATCCTCGTGTACAGCCCTGCTCATCCCTTGAAGACTCATTAAAACAAAATCTGTGGCGATGGGGTGCGGACCCAGGCATCTTATTTTCAAAAATCCATCTAGGTGATTCCAGGTGCAGCCGAGGCTGAGAGGCACTGGGCTGTGGAAATCTTTGGCCCACTACAGAGCTGGGATTTAATGGAGTCATTTACAAAGCTGCCAGCTGTTCCTTGTTGGCTGTGCCAACAGAGAGAACAAGCTTACCGTTTTTTATTTCTATGAAATACAGTAAATAATCTCAACGGTATGCAAGGGAAGGTCCTTAAAGCCACGTGCTTCGGGAGAAATTCAGAGGGGTGGAAGGAAGAGAGGTCTTTGCACACGGGAAAGGGGCTGGGCAATCATTTCAGATGCTGATACCTTCCCTGTTTGGGGTAGGGGGCTGGAGCATGGGGTGGGGGGTGGGACAGCAGGCAAGTGGGCAGGAGAATAGGAGCCTAAGCAAGAGCATCATGCTTGAGAGTCATAGGTAAAAGGCGAACACAGTCCGAGAAGGACTTGGCTGCCCGGAGCCTAAGGTCCCCAACCTACCACCTCCCTCTACCTTGGAGTTAAAGTGCCCAGAGGACGTGACCCAGTGAGGCGTGGCTGGGAGCCGAGTGGGGCAGGTGTGGGTGGCTGAGGGGTGCTGGTAAAAGAAGAGAAGCACCAACCAGCTTGGTGACCCTCTGCCACCACAAGCAGGGGTCTGTCTCGCTCTTAGCGCTTGCTACCCTGTATGACCACTGAGTGGGCTAAAGGGAGGAATTACTTACGTGATACTTGAGGTACAAAAAGTGACACATTTCCTAGTTTTTCTAAACGATATAAAATCCAGCTCTGAGCTTCTGCTCACCCAGCCATTCCTGCGTTCTCCTCAGACAAGCGCCCTGATGCTTCCATGAACCACGGCGGCTGCCCGTTTCCTTTTCTCTGCTCCTTCTGTTAATGGCTGCCACTGCTTCCCTGGGAAGGACCCTGTGATGATGGTCTGGTTCCCACTAGGAACAGGAACCCAGACCCTCCCCTTCTGCAGCCCATCCTGAGGGGCTGAAACGAGACTCCTTTCAATCCCCAACGTTCAAGGCAGAAAACACCTCACCTAAGACTAGCTGTTCTCATTAGATGCCTCTGGGGAACTGTAAAAATTGATGCCTGGCTCTCACCTCCAGATTCTCTGACTTAATTGGTCTGGATAAAATCTGGGCATAGTGATTTTTAAAAGTTCCAGGTGACTCTGACTTGCAGCCAAGATCGAGAAGTACTGCCAGCCCAATTCTCTTTCCTGAGTGTAGAGGAGATGCACAAACCCAGCTGCCTGCAGAGGGTGAGTGGTTAACATCAACACAGGATTATTTGGGGTCTCCCACCTGCCCAGATCCATTGTCTTTAAAAGCCTTGTGCAGGCTGCAAACAGTGGCTGCAGGGTGGCCCTCAGTGGCCAGTGAGGGACCATTCACCCAGAATTTTTAAAACAAAAGCTTATTCATGTACATAGCCAACCATAGGTAAAGGAAGCCCAAAACTTCAGGAATGAAAGCCCTGGCTATCTCTTCAGGGAGGTAAGACACAGTTATTTCTAAACGAGGTTACAGTGTATTTCTAACAAATCATCCTGCTACACTGGTTTACTTGTCCATCTACCTTCAATGCCAGTTCCACAGGACCAGGGACCACCACTGTGAGTTTCCTGCTATATCGATACTTTACAGGCCAGAGGCTGGCACTCAGCCAATCACTGTTGCAAGAACAGATGAATGCCTAGATGGATGGATGGATGGGTGGGTGGATACATGATGAGTGTATGGATGGATGAACCGGAATCGCTGCCTCCTGAGAGGCTCTGGAATACCAGCCTCTCGCTCAAGGTTTATGGTTCTTTGCGCAAGCTAGAATTGGCAAAGGACATCTGGAAGCAGAGCAGCCTATAAATTCAACTTTTAAAAAGGCCAGAACCTCAGAGCCCCGGAAAGCTTTATTTTAGCTATTCACATGGCTGCAGCTTAAGATTTTAGAAGAGTAGAGGCTTGTCAGCCTCTCTACCTTGTGACTTGCAGACTCCACGACTGAGTGGAAAGAAAGTGCATTCTTTTTTTTAACATCTTTATTGGAGTATAATTGATTTACAGTGGTGTGTTAGTTTCTGCTGTATAACAAAGTGAATATACGTATACATATATCCCCATATCCCCTCCCTCTCGCCTCTCCCTCCTACCCTCCCTATCCCACCCCTCTAGGTGGTCACAAAGCAGCGAGCTGATCTCCCTGTGCTACGCGGCGCGGCTGCTAAGAAAGCGCATTCTGATGAAAGCCATCAACCTCGAAGAGTGATCCTTCCCATACAAGGATTTATAAGAAAAAAAACGCCACAGTGAAAAGAATAAGATTTCTGTCTTTCATTCTTCTCCAGCTCCTTTTATTCCTGGAGGGAGTACCTTTGAGCTGCCTTTTCTTCCACTATCGTGTTGGTCTCTTCTCTGCAACCTGTACAGAAGGGAATCCCCCAGGACAGAGACACCTCGAGCTGGGGGGGAACATGGATGTGAGGTGGCTGTATGCCAACTCCTGGCCTGAGCTGGTTTCACCCCGGCTGTGCCTAACCAGCCCGCACACCTGCAGGCTTCTCACCTCTCTTCTAGTCAGTGAGTAGAAAGCAGCTCATGTGCCTGCAGGGCAGGCCCCCTCCAGCCAGGGATGGTGGGTATGGGCCTGTCTGTAGGACCATGCCTTGGGTGGCTGGCGGGTTCTCTTGTTTGCTCTATGGAAGCTTTCGGAGCCTGATTTTGGTCAGGCCTACAGGACAGAGGGGTGAAGAGTTCAGTAGGAACGCCTGGGTCAGCAGTCTGTTCCGTGCCCTTACCCCGGCCCTCGCCCAGGCAGGGACTGAGGCTACTGAACCCTGTTTTTAGACGTTGTCATGAACCGTAAGCCCGTGCCTGATGGGGTGTAAGTGCTCTGCCCCTGTTTGAGGTAGCGAGTGCACCAGATGATGGCTGAGGTGTGCCCAACGTGGAACCTTTCTAAGGAAGGGGGCAGTCAACCGTCCTTCCTCAACACACGCTGTGCTGGATGCTAGGACCATAAAGGACCCAGTGAACCCATAAGGGGCAACTTACTTTTTAATTTTTTTGCGGTACGCAGGCCTCTCACTGTTGTGGCCTCTCCCGTTGCGGAGCACAGACTCCGGACGCGCAGGCTCAGCGGCCATGGCTCACGGGCCCAGCCGTTCCGCGGCATGTGGGATCTTCCCGGACCGGGGCACGAACCCGTGTCCCCTGCATCGGCAGGCGGACTCCCAACCACTGCGCCACCAGGGAAGCCCGGGGCATCTTATTTTGAGGATGTGAACTTTCTCTGTCGGAGTCCTGCTCTGTGCTAGGCTCGGTGCTTTACACATTTTATTTTCTTTAATCCTCACAACAGCCCTGCAAATGAGCACGATCACCCCATCTTAGAGAAGAGGAAATAGAGGCCCAGAGTCATAACAGCTAGTAAGTGAAGGAGCCGTGCTTAAGATCTTGGCGTGTCTGATGCAAAGCCCAGTGGCTGACACCCAAAGGCTCTGAAGAAATTCCTGAGGCTCTTCAGGGCACATGTGTACAGAAGAGGTGGGAGGAGGGGTGCGCAGGAAGGACGCTGACCTTGCCAGGCAGTGTCAGGAGGAACAAGGCTGCTGAGAGTCTGAGACTCACGATGAATAAGGACAGGTGGGCTCAAGGGCTTATTCATTTTTTCTGCAGTTAGTTGAACAAGGACAGCATCTGAAATGTGAAGTTTGGGGCAAGGCTAATAGACGGAGATGAAAGAACACTGTTTAGCTTCCCATTCTCTATGGGGGGCATCCATTCATGTATTGACGCAATTTGGATGAAAGAACAAATACAGTGGGGCATTAAATAGACTCCCAGAGACAAACTGTATCATTTGGATAAAATAAAATGAGTTTTAACAGGAATAACTCCTGAGTTCACCACTAGGACCGTAATATCAGGTAGACAAGTACAAGTCAGAAGGGGCAGAGCTTTAGGACCTGCCTCAGAAAGGCTGGAGGGTTTTAGTCTTAGGGCTCATGACAGCATGGTTTCTACTCGGAGAAACAGCAGAACCAGAGAAAAGATGGGTGTTTTTGCTCTGTGGAGATCTCATCTGGAAGTTGCATGGTTGAGATGATGTTTGGTCAACTGGAATATGCACACAGAAGCATTCATTCATTCGTTCGTTCGTTCAGAAATATTACTGTACATCTGCCAGGGTCAGGCATTCATGGATCTCCTAATGTAGAGACGGATAATAACTGCAAAAATGACAAGACTGATTCAGATGCTGACCTAAATGTGTGACGAAATTGAAACAGGGGCTATGCCAGAAAGTAACTGGTAGGTGGAGGCTACTTTTGATTGGGGGGCCAGGAAAGCCCTCTTTGAGAAGGTGACATTTGAGCTGACATCTGAATGGCAAGAAGGAGCCAGGCGTGGAGGTCCAGGCAAAGGGAGCAGCAGTGGAGAGCCTGAGGCAGGAATCAACCTAGTGTGTTTGAAGAACAGAAGTAAGGAACTGAGCTCTAGTCCTATTAGTGTGACATATGGCAGAGATGACTAACTACTCACCAAGCTTTTTTCTTCTTCTGGGTGCCTAAGTCTTGTATATTTTCTAGCCACCCTTGACATTAGGTGTGACTGTCTGATTACATTTCAGCCAACAGAATGTGAGTGCAAGTAACAGATGCCCCGTCCAGTCCTGGCCTCTGAAAATCCCCCATGCCTGCTCCATGTCCTTGTCCCTTCCGCTGGTTTGATGGAAATGAGCAAGGTGGGTGACATTAGGAGCCATGTTTTGAAGGTTTAAAAAATATCATTAGTTTATTTTTTAGAAGGGCAGATCGAGATTCCTTTTGGATACATTAGGTTTGAGAGGCCATTTAGACTTCCACAAGAATCTGCCCACTGTGAAGTTAGAAGGCACAGTCTATAAGACCACCTTCACTCTGACACCAGTTGCAAGCTCAGCGACTTTAAAAACTGCCTTGTTTGGGGGGGGCTTCCCTGGGGGCGCAGTGGTTGAGAGTCCGCCTGCCGATGCAGGGGACGCGGGTTCGTGCCCCGGTCCGGGAAGATCCCACGTGCCGCGGAGCGGCTGGGCCCGTGAGCCATGGCCGCTGAGCCTGCGTGTCCGGAGCCTGTGCTCTGCAACGGGAGAGGCCACAACAGTGAGGCCCACGTACGGCAAAAAAAACCCCATAAAACAAAAACTGCCTTGTTTGATAATTCACTAAAAGGACTCACAGAATTCACTGAAAGCTGTTATACTCATATTTATGGTTTGTTACAAGGAAAGGATACAGATTAAAATCAGCCAAGAGAAGAAGCTCCTAGCAGAGTCCAGAAATACCAAACATGGAACTTTCATTGTCCTCTCCTCACGCAGTCAGGAGAGCATTACTCTCCCGGTATTAATGTGTAACAATATGCACGGGGTTTTGCCAACCAGGGAAGTTCATCTGAGCCTCAGTGTTTGGAGTCTCTACTGGCATCAACTGTGTAGGCGTGATCGACTGCTCATGTGGCCGATCTTAACTTCCAGTCTCTGGGGTTCACTGATACCATGTAACTCAAATCCCCTGCCCTAAATCACATGGTTAGACTATTCTGCATGATCCAAGACTCTCAGGCAAATAAAGACACTCGTGTCAGGCGTGACATTTCAAAGGCTTAGAGATAACCTCCCAGAAGCAAAGGGCAGAGACTAGACCTCTTTTTGGGCAAGGTTAAATTCTTTACTTCACAACCTCCAAAGAGAAATGTGAAGTAAACAGTTGGATGTACAAATCTGGAGCTCAACAGAAATATCTGAGCTAGAGCTAAAATGGTTGGGAGGTGGTCTTCAGCACAGGGATGCTATTAAAAGCCAGGGGGAGATATGGGAAATTTGAGGGCCTTGAACAAAGCCTGGGCACCCATCATTTGGAAGTATCCAAAGAGCCTGAATTAACAAAGGACACCAATTGGTATCAGCCAGTGAGGTAGGAGCAAACTAGACACTTTCAGGGAGCCTCCGGTATAGCTATCTATCTATCTATTATCTATCTACCTACCTACCTACTTACCTACCTATCAAAATGGTTAAAGGTGTCAGAATCATAGATACAAGAGAGTTTAAAGGAAGAATAATTTACTAGTATTTAATGGAATGCTTAATATGCATTAAGACTTATGCTTGCATTGTACACAAAACTCTTTGAGCTATCTTCTTTAAATTCTCCATTTTATGAAAATTGCTAACATTTAGTAAGTGCTTAATATGAGTTAAGACTGGCGTTCAATTATGCACAAGACTCTATGAGGTATCTTCTCTATTAATTCTCCATTTTACAGAAGAGGCATTAAGTCTTACGAATGTAAAATAACTGGACCAGCGTCAAGCTCGATTCTCTCCACATCTGTCTGACTTCAGAGCCCTTGCAATTAAGCACAAGGCAACACAGCTTCAGTCTGGGCACTGGGGACTGAGGAAGGAATGAGGGGTCCTTAGTGAGGACAAGAGGTGCTTTCTTGCAGGGCCACCATTTGAAAGTAGATGTAAAACTGCTCTCTGTAGCAGCAGAGGGAAGTGCTAGGGTCCACCTGGGTTTACTGAGAAGATTTCATTTGACACAGAGAAGACTTCCCAGTGGCTAGGGATCTCTGAGTCAGGCTCAGGTGGTGTGGGACGTGTGCATGCTGGTGAGCCATGCTCATAGAGCGTGGACGTGTGTCCTTTCTCCAGTTCACCCTGCTGCTCCTCATATGTGGGGTCCAAGCTTTGTTTCCTTCCATGCTTTCTGAATCATTAAGTGTAACCCAAATACCACCATCCCTCACTCCTCTAAAGTTTTTCTTCTGATGTCTTCACTGCAGTTGGGTGCGTGCCATGAGGTTGTTGCCACATAGAGCTATACTGAGCACTAATTATGTGCCAGGTGCTGTGTTAGAAGTACCTCAACAATCCAATGAGGTAGACATTATCATTTCCATTTAAAGGTGGGAGGAGAAAAAACAGCGACAGCAGCTACTGTGTTTCTCTTTGAGAAACAGCCTATAAAATTTGATTATCCCCAGCTCCAAACGAAGCATGGCAACTGGACTAGTACCTAATTCTTAGACTTGCCCATGCATGGAGTAAAATGGGATATTGAATGCTTATAAGAAGTTATTGTCGCGTTAATGCAGAAGCTCAGAGTGATCACACTGTGAAATTTACCTGGCAGCTCAACAGTGAAATTGTAGCTAATTAATTTTGCCTGACTTGATGGAATCCTCCTCATTCTTTTTTTTTTTTTTTTTTTGCGGTACACGGGCCTCTCACTGTTGTGGCCTCTCCTGTTGCGGCTCACGGGCCCAGCCGCTCCGCGGCATGTGGGATCCTCCCGGACTGGGGCGCGAACCCGTGTCCCCTGCATCGGCAGGCGGACTCTCAACCGCTGCGCCACCAGGGAAGCCCTCCTCCTCATTCTTAACCCTCTCTCTGCATTTTGCCAAAAGATGAATGGGGGGATATGGATGGAAATGTAGTCTGTAACCTGCAAAGAAGCTTCTGTGTGTGACCACCTGGCTTTTCCTCTGTAGCCCACACTGGGTATTCAAGCACAGACATCCTCTTCTCATGGGGGTCTGGGTGGAAAGAAAGCTGGAGGCTCTTAGGGGGTATTATTTATTTGCAGCAGGGCTATGGAGGAATTGAAGATATGGAGTCTGGAGAAGGAAGGACAAGAGGATTTAAGAGTCCAGCTGTGCAGATTTGGTGGAGAAATTCAGAGAATATTTTTAGAGCTGGAAATGTTCTTAGAAGTCATCAATTCTACTCCAGCCTTCCCTTATAACATTGTGGCAATCTTTGAGTTAGTTTGGACTGAGCCCTGGGAACTTGACCTGGAAGGGGCAAGCTTGGGCAAGGACCCCTGGGGCTACTGTCCAGTGCTTGGTAAGACCCAAGGGTTGAGGGTGACATCTGAAAATGATCTGTGGCTGCAATGATGAGGAATCCAGGCAGGCCATTTAGATCTGACCGAACCATGACTGACCATATCTAGATGGTTTGGTTGGTGGGGGCACCCCCATCAGGCCAATGCTGGGGTTCCAGCCAGGGCTGCTGCACCTCCTTAGGTCTCAAGATTAGGGAGCAGGGCAGCAGGGGTCCCTCCAGTGGTGACGACAAGTCCCCAAGGCATGCCAAAGCTACTTTTGGGGAACCTTGTAGAATGTTTGCTGTTTTGCTGATCAAAACCAGGGCCCTCCCAAGCTCAAGCCGTTTCTCAGAATTCTCTTTTCTGCCTCTGCTGGGCCCTGTCTTTTTTAATGTTCCATCCTATTCCACAACCTGGTAAGAAGCAGGCTTCCCGTCTCTCTCCATTCTTGCTGGTTTGGTCACTGGTCTCTGCCCCCCCTGGGAATGCCAGTTCACAAAGGGCTGCGTTTCCCAAGATAAGGAATTTGGGTTTAGAAGTGATGGAGAACCACTGAAGGCTTTTTCTCCTCTATTAGCTTCTTCATAATTCAATAACTTTTAATTTTATAATAGTTTTTAGATTTACAGAAAAATTGACAAGATAGAACAGAGGATTCATTGGGTGAAACCCACACCCAATTTCCCCTATCATTAACATCATACAATAGTATGGTACATTTGTCACAGTGAATGAACCAATACTGATATATCATTATTAACTAAGAGTCCATACTTTATTCAGACTGCTTGAGTTTTTATCTCATGTCCCCAGTCTGTTTCAGGATCCCATCAGGGATATCATACTACATTTAGTTGCCATGTCTCCATTGGCTGCCCTTGGCTGTGACAGTTTCTCAGACCCACCAAAGGCTTTTAAATAGGGGTGTTATCTGGTCAGAATTTTTTTTTTTTGGATTGTGAAATTTACTTAGAGTGCTGAATAAAATATTAAGGACAGGGTGTTCACACGTTATTATCTGCCCTAAAAATTATTTTAAAATCTTGTCAGATTTGGCTTTTGGAAAACTCTGGCTCTAGAGTGATGGAAGGTGGGTGCCCTCTTAGAGATGGGTCTCAGGGTATCTGCTGGTATCTGGCCTCAGACCATTAGTCTGTGGGGCAGGGGTTTGGGGAGGGGGACTATGCTGCTCACTGGGTCAGGGCCATGCTCTGCCCCTGCCAGAAGCATTGGTAAGAAATCTACTCCTTTTATCTAGGTTTTTAGACTTTTTAGTGTATAGGTGTTCAATTTATTATCATTTCATTTATATTGTGTCTGTTGGTAGTTCCTATTTCATTCTGCTGTTTGTTTATTTTAATTTTCCCCCTTTTATCTTGATCAGTCTTGCCAAAGGTCTATGTTGTTTATTTATTCAAAGAACTAGCTTTTGGCTTTGTTAAATGTCTGTTTTTTAAATTATTAATTTCATTTAGTTTTGCCTTTATCATTTTCTGCTTTCTTATTTCTTTTATTTGCTCTGTTACATTTTTTTGCAGCTTCTTCAATTGAATATTTGCTTTCACTTTTTAAATTTTTCTGGATGAATTTATGAATATCTGAAAAGCTCTGCTTCTGCTGTTCCCACAAATTTTGAAATGGAGTGTCTTGTTACTGAGTTTTTAACTTCAGTTATGATTTTTCAGCCCCCAATTTATTAGTAATATGTAATCCTGTTTGCTGATACATAAGGTTTTGAACTTACATTTTTGTGGGTAACTTCTAATGTTGTTGTATTATGAGTAGAGAACATTCCTTGGTGATAGTGAGTCCTTAGAATTTACTGACACTTCCATGGCCTAATACATGCTCATTTCTTGGTGTATGTTAAATGTTCAACTAAAAAAGAGTGCATACTCTGTATTTATTGGGTATGAAGTCCTTTATATTCAATAATTGCGTTATTGGGATATTCTGCTAGGTTGGCCAAAAGGTTCCTTCGGGCATTTCCTGAACGAACGCGCAACCCAACAACAAGCCAACATGCTTTCGCTCCAGTTCTACTGCTTTATCAATTTCTGGGAGGGGGTATTAAGTTCTCATCTGCAGCTGTTGATTTATATATTTCTCCCCACAGTTCTGTCAGTTATTGCTTTGTATATTTTGAGGTTATATTGTAAAGTGCATGAATATTCCTAGCTGTATTCTCTTATTTTGCTATTCCCTTTGATCAATATATAACGTGTTACTCTTCTTGTTTTGAATTCCATTCCGCCAGGTATTAAGATTGCTCTCCCAGCTTTCTTTGACTTCGTATTTGCTTGGTGTGTCTTTCCCCCATTAGAATGTTTTTAAGGTTTTCTCTGTGTTTTGGTTTGAAAGGCGTCTAAGACAAGATACTGATGCATATTGCTTAATGAACCCAATGCGAGAGTCTCATTTTAAATTGGTAAGTTTGACCCATTTGGATTTTTTATTATCATTAGATTATCTTCTTTATTTTGATTTAAACTTTTGTCTGGGAAGCTGGTCTTTGAATTAGTCAGATTTGAGTCTGAATTTTAGTTTTGTCATTTATTAGCATAAAACTAGGAATATCTTCTATTTTTAACCTAATTTCTCTTTTTTCTTTTTTTTTTTTACAAATGGCTAATGACACACATTTTGCATGGCTGTTGTGAGATTAAATGTTTATAAAGTGCTTAACAAAATGGTTGTCATATGGTAGCTACTTGATGCATTTTTCTGATCATTTTCCTCTTTGTCGTGGAATCATATCCTACTCTTTAGAATAACATTCAAAAATATTTCCCATAAAAGTTATTATATTTTGGCACTGAGTGACTTACCCCATGATTTCTGCCCCATACAATAGCTTTTCCTGATCTTTTCTTTTTCCTGCTAGTCTCAGGGTACCTTGTGCCATTTGCCAATACTTAGGTTGGGAGTGATTTATTTTACCTCAACTTAAAGTATGTCATGATCTACTACCTTAAATATCATTTTTCAGGGAAGATAGAAAAATACATACTCAAACTCTTTAAACCAAGTGATGAACTTCAGGTCTTCTGCAGTGAATTAGTTTGGTAGAATTTAGTTTAGTTCATTCAGTGGGACCAGCCCTCTGGAGTTTTTATTCTTACTTGAGGATGAATTTGGGGATATTCTCTGAAAAAAGAGGCTTGCTGTAATGTCACAGGAAACCTTTTACAAGTGGATCTGTAACAGAAAATTGTAGATGCACTTTGCAGCAGTTACAAAGTGTTGTCAAAATATTAAATTAAGTAAATAAGTTTGCCAAAGTATGTAAAAAATACACAGGCAAAACTAATTAGTGCTAAAGGGAGACTGGAAGTGTTGGTACAACAGACTGTGCCTGAGGAAGAGTTTGGAGAGGAGTAGGGATTTTCTTGGTAGAAGACTAGAGATGTTCTAGGTAGACCTGGGAAGGAGCATTGAGATGGAGAGAACAGTGTGCACTGAGGAATATAAGTGTGAAACAGCATGGCCTGCACGTGCACCTATAAGTGGCTCTAAGTTGGTCCAGGAGAGCCAGGAAAACGCTTATTGTTTGTGCAGTTCCGGAGTCGGATGGACTGAAAGTACAGGCAGACACTACCAAGCACAGTGTTTTCAGATCTTAGTAGGCATTTTCTAAAGACTCCCGAGGCATCAGAGTTGAGGCAGGTTTGGGTTATTCAGGGGAAACCACAGATAGGCAGACTAGTTAGGAAGCTACCGCAATCATCCACGTGAGAGACAGTAAAGCCTGGAATCTGGTAACATCATCTAGGGATGGAGAGAAGGGGGCATGTTTGAGTCAGATCAAGGAGACAAAAGTGACAGTGCTTGGCTACGGATTGGATATAGGACTTCAGGGCTGACTCCCACTTTCTGGGGTGAGCGACTGAACGGATGAGAAGGCCAGTCATCAGGACAGAGCATCTACAAAGAGAGGATGGGGGTGGGGAGACAATGAGCTCAACTGGGGACCTGTAGAGGTGATGCTGCCTTTTCAGAAGCCTTCTCCTCACCACTTAAATCTTGTCTTGATTTTTATAGGGTGCCTCTTGAAACCAGCTGTCGCTTACCTGCCTCTGTTGTTGGCACGTCATGGCAGCTCGGTTTCAAACGTGTGGCGATTTAGGGAAAGTATTTCATGCACTAGAAGAAAGCCTGGAGCGAGAGCAGTGTTGGGGAAATGGCACAGGAGTTGAAGAAGGCGGACTCAGTGCACCAGGAGTTTTGATTGCTCGGGTCCTCGGGGAACTCCTTACAGGGAAGGTAAGTGAATTCTCAGTGGACAAAGCCTGCTGAATCTCTGCAGTACGGAGAGCCTGTGGGGACAGAGGGAAGGAGGAAACCACAGCCATGCAGGAGACGGCTGTGAAACGGTGGGAGCCCTCTGGCCAGCGTTCAACCCCAGAGGAGGCTGACTCTGGGGGCAGAACGAGCGATTTCTCCATAAGAGCAGCCGAGTGGGGTCCTCAATGCCTTCTCGCTGTCCCACTGGGCCCACAGGACAATGATGGGGGTATTTGTCCCAGGGTGGGAAGAATGAGAGGTGGAAACATGAGGACAAAGGCAAGGCGGTGCCTGGTAGGAACCACCCAGGAGGAGCCCTGTGGTCCCCAGGTGAGGTCGTGCCTTCTCCTGCCCCTCAGCCCAGCCTCTCTGCGCCCCACACTGATCTCCAGTCAGGCTCGCCTGCCACCCTCCCCTGCCCTGATTCTCTTCCCACGGGAAAGCCACTACATTGGTGGGGAAAGGAACACTGTGGAAGGAAGATCTAAGGAAGTCTGTATCATTGTCTAGCTGAAAAATGAGCTAAAGCCCTAGTTTGTAGTGCGTGTAATCTGTGTTTTGATAAAGGTTCTATAGATAGGATTTCACGCTACAACCGAGATCCTAGAATTCTGGCATTTTTTAGGTGCTTTTATGATGTGGGAGGGCATTCGGTCCTGCAACAAGATGTCCTTGTTTGGGCTGATGCCCTGGTTGACTTTTTCAGTTTTGTGGTTATTCAGCTGGGAATGTGTTGTGACATTACAGAGGGGCAGCACAGACCAATTACACATAGCGCTCTACTCGGCTGGTTGGAAGTCTGGGAATTAAAACACCCTTTACTGCTCTTTATTTGATTGATTAGGGAGGTAATTTATTTATGAGGACTGCTTTAGCTGCAGTAGCATGACGGCTGGTTTTCTAATGAGACGATGACAGGATATAGAGTTTTCTATGTGGTGGGGCATTGTGGTGAGGGCCAAATGCATGGGCTTTAGATCCAAGTGACCTGAGTTGGAATCCTGCCCCCATCATTTACTTGCTGGGTGACCCTGACCTCCCTGTATCTCAGTCACCTCACTTATAAAATGGGGGCAATGACATCTGCCTCATGGGGCCACTGAAAGGATTAGATGAAGTAAAGCATGTAAGATACCTGCAACATAGTAGGTGCTTAATATAGGTGACATTTTGTCCCTCCTAGAGAAGCTGGATTGGAAGGACAGCAACTAGGAGCAGAGAACCTGGATCCAAATGCCATGGCCCATCCTTCCAGCTCTGAGAAGCTCTTAGTGTCTGAGGCCACCTGCCTCATCTGTACGAGAGGATTAGTGTAATTGTCCTCTCCAGTGACTTCTCACAAGTGCTATGAGGCCCTCCACTTATATGGCTGAAAGTCCTTTAAGAGCCACGAAGCCCTCTTAGTTATTGTGATGTAGAAGGATGTGTGTGAAGGGTCAGGTGGAGAGCGGAGGGCGTGTGTCTGTCTATATAGGATTTGTATGTGAAAGACAGTCATTCAATATTCAACAGATATTTGTTAGTGTGGGTTTCAGCTATATCGACCCTAGGAGTTAGCATGGTCCGCAGGACTGTATGGAGGTGGGATTTGACCCTGCGTTAATTCAGAGGAAGACATTGGGAACACTCTTGACATGAAGTCCCCCGGGGGGGAGACAGAACTGTGGTGCACATGCCTGGCTGCAGGCCAAGGGGCCACTACGGGAGAGGTGAGGTGAGATTCCCAGGAAGACTATCCTTCACCCTAGACGCTTGTGACAGATGTCTGAGCCTTAAAGTAAGTGAATCTGAATGGGCTTTATCTTAATGATCTTCTACAACCTAGCAGTGGCCCTCGTACCAAGCAGACCCACAGTAATATATCTTGAATGAATGTGTTAAATGTGTCTCCGTGGGACGCAGAAAAGACAAGGCACAGATAGATTTGGAATCTAGGATGGCAGCAACATTGACTTTTAGTGCCCTTGGCATTGAGCTTTCATGCCTAATGAGCAGCAACTGGGCTTAGATGGGCACTGGGTCGTGGCCCTCACTTTTTGAGTGGGTGAAGGAAGGAGAAATTCCCATAAAAGGTGCTGGAGGACAAGAGGTAAAGTGCAGATATGTT
Source organism: Phocoena sinus (assembly GCF_008692025.1). Taxonomy (NCBI): domain Eukaryota; kingdom Metazoa; phylum Chordata; class Mammalia; order Artiodactyla; family Phocoenidae; genus Phocoena; species Phocoena sinus. The sequence continues at coordinate 31,473,588 of NC_045778.1, forward strand.
ATGGTAGCTCAGAGGTCTCATTCTCAGCACTCATGTGGGAAACCTCCTGGCCGCTTCAAGAACTGGCTAGAAGGAACTTGAGAGGAATCACCGTTTCCATGGAACAAGTAGTTAGCGAAATACTTTTTGATGCCCGGGCTGATGTATATGTGTAAGGAATGTTGGATAGGAACAAAGATGCATGAAGTAGAGTCCTCATTCCTAATAGAGTTTATAGTCTGGTGGGTGAAGTGGACACATACATCCTTGATGTAGGATGGAAGGAAGTATTGTAATTAGGGTCAGAAGAGAGGCCAAGGACGGGTGACATAAGTACTCAATGGAGGGTAAGTGTCACCTGGCTCAGGACATCTGTATAGGGGTGGGCTTTGACCTGAGAAGGACTGGACCAGGGAGATGAGGTAGAGGGTCATTCAGTTGTCATTCTGAATCCCTGTGAGGGAGGATCCCAGTTGTCTCCACCAATGTCATGTGCACACGCTGTTCCTCTCAACAGTGGCCAGGAAGGTGGGATCATGAGAGGAAGACGTGGCCGCAGGGCCTGTGCTTCTTGTCCCTCCACTCAGATCTCAGAGGTACCATCCCAGGTCTCCCTTATCAGAGCTCTCTGTAGCTCAATACTGACAGTCTGGCTTCTACAGAGCCACCTAATTAATCTCCCAGAAGCATGACTATTTATGTCATGACTCTGCTTTCAAACTTTCAATGACTCCCAGCTTGCCTCTGCAAAGACTGTCAAACTTCCCCGATGATAAAAATCACTGGACTATCAGGACTCCCCGCAGAAAGTCCACATCAGGAAGCCTAGGTTGAATCCATTTCTGAAACAAGCACTCCAGATGATTCCTACCCTCAAGTAAACTTGAGAAAACTGCAGAATGAATTCTAAACTCATACACCTAAGACTCTGGAGAATGCAATAAAGTGGTCTGCAGAAAGGGAGGATGGATGATATTCTGGGAGAGGTGGAGGGAGAGAGAGTTTTCCAGTTTTCACAAGACACCCTGTGTTCTTCCAATAAACACCTGTCTTTTGCCTAAAGATGCATGAGCTTCTCCATTGTGCAACCGAGGGATCCTGGCTAATATAGAAGGATATTAAGAGGTACACAGACTGGTGAAAACACTTGCAGCTGCTCTGACCCTACCTCCGGAAGGAGGCTCAGCTCCACTACCCTCTCCTCTTTCCTCCCTCTTCTCGCTCTGAGCCCCAGGGAAAGGACGGTAGAGTTTATCAGATGGCAGGATACACTTGATCTAGTTCAAACTCATCTCTGTTGCTTGAATTCCTTCTAAAGCACACTCGGTAAGTCCTCTGGTGTCTCCCTGGAGACGTCTCTGCTTGGACACCTGAAATGATGGGGAACTCACTACTTTACATGATAATCTTCATAGTTTAAAGAGTTCCAGTGGTTAAAATTCACTTTTATCTTTCTCCAAAGGGAAAGCTTTGGCTCTCCAAAATGACCAGAACAATTCTGTTTTCTTTTTCACATTATTTTTCAGCTATTTGAGGTCAGATACATGTTTACTGTATTAAATTATTATTAATTTAATAATTATTAAATTAATAATTTACATTATTATTATTATTTCGAGTTAGCTTGGCTTCTCGGTTGCTTTTCTTTGGGAATGCTCCAGTTTGTCAATTTTCCTCTTAAAGTGAACACAACCCTCCACGTGGGGTCAGGTTAGGAAACATGATCATGTCCCTTACTCTGGCAGCAAAATTTTGTTAAGCTAAATGTATACACGTGTGTGCGTGTGTGTGTGTATAGTATATATATAACATATATATGTCGCATTAGATAGTGTATTAATACTTTGATTCTACATTTGTTGGTTACTTTATGGCAGGTTTATCATAGTGTTGACTCATAGACCCTTCCAGGCAACCCAAAGCCCTGACCCTTTGCACAAATGCTGTTGACAAGCCAGCTCTCCCAGCGAACATTCTCCACTTTTCCAGGCATCCTCAGGTCTTTAGAAGAACATCAGGGTGTTGAGTTTTCTCTCACAGGAGTAAAGTCTGGAATTAGCATAGCACTGGTTTTGAAGTCCAGCTCCCAGGTCTGGTCCCAGCTCTGCCATTGACTCACACTGTGACCTTGGACTCTACTTTCCCTCATTGGGCCTCAGTATTTTCTCTTCCATAAGAATAGAAGGCCAGGATCATAATACTGGCTTCCAACCAACAGGCGGCCAACTGGTTTTGGCAAGGTCCTATGGAAAGGGCAGAGATGTGCTTAGAAAAATGTATCCATATCCCCAATTCCCATTCCTATTGGGGAAGGGAGGCTCAGGGAGAGGTCAGAAACATAGGATGCAACGAAGAGCCCATGTGCTGCGCATCACGTGGGACCCATACTTCAGGTGTCAACGGAGCACAGTTCTGTGGCACAGGTGAGGCTGGTTGGTTTAAGGCTGTAGTTTCTGGATGGATAAATAGAGCTACATGTGGAGTCTCTATAACTAAAGGCAGGGGCTTCTAGGTTCCACCAGCTTCATGGCATAGGGCACTTGAGTGTATAGGCAACTAAGAGGTGCTGAAGATGTCAGCAGATCCATTAGATAATGTGAGGCGGGGGGCTGGGGAAGGAGCTTCAGGAATGCAGGGAAGAGGCCGGCCACTGTGCTTCTCATTCCGTCCTTCCCAGTTCCTGCTCCCCAGCCCCTGCCCAGGACCGATGGTCTGTGGAATTTGCTGTGTGTGCTGTTATCCTGGTGAAGGCACAGATGGAGCGGTAGTGAAGCAGCACCGTTTGTTTTGGGGAAGCAACAGAACAGAAAACTTTGTGTTATTTTAACAAAGAAGAAATGAAACAGCAGGCAATTAGGCAGGAGTGTAGCAATTAGTGAGCCAGAAAAATGCTTTACAATATTTTGATGATTCAACACTGTCAAACAAAAACAAAAATTTCAAAAACAAACACCAGAAAACCCATAGAAATTGTTAAATAATCAGTTCATTTAAATGCATTTAGAATACACAGAAACGGAAAGAACGGACAGATCCATTTGGTAGGGAATAGAGCTAATATAATGTGACTGAGTCTCTCATTTGTTAAAGGAATACACTTGCACCAATTCCCCTCTTCTGTGCCCCTTTCAACATGGTCCCCCTCTGGCCAACAAACTTCTGTGACCTTCCACTCACACCCCAGCCTGGAAAATGTGGCTTGGTCTCTGCACGTGGCAGCTAGGCACAGAGAAGGCACCTCGCACACATTCCCTCTCGGGGCCTCACACCGCATGCCCCTCCTCAGCCAGGTCAAGAATTGCGTGGAGTAAGTCTGTGCAAGTCGGTACTTATAAGGGACAACAGTGCGTTTTGTCATGACCTGGCCTTTGGGTTGAATCCCAGCTTTGACACTCACTAGCTATGTGAACTAAAGGAAGATAAATTAGCTTTGAGAGGTCCAGTTTCTTCATTTGTAAATCAGGGTCATGGTTCCTGCTTCACAAGGTCATTGTCAGGATTAAATGAGAAAATACATAAAAATTGGTGACGTATAGTAGGTCCCAAACACATGCCAATTCTCTTCTCCCCTCAGAGCTTCAGTCTTAAAGATAACCAGCATTTTCCATCCTGACTTGCCTTATGCATAAAAGGAAGGGTCATTTGGCCATATGGCCACATGCACCTTTGCTGGGTCCCAGGTCCTGGAAGATTTCCTGGAAGATTTGTAGAAAGTTACTTTCTACAGGGACTGCTTCCCTCGTTTCCCCACAATAGTTTTGCCTCTAGAGGAAGCTTAGACAAGGAATCCGATGTCCTTTTCACTGTCATTTCCCTCTTCACTCTGAGTGGAGTGTGCATGTCAGTTTCCATCTGCTTTGTATCTCTTCGTTGCCATAATTCCTTCAATTCTGGTGCATAGGAAAGACATTCAATGCACAGGGAGTTAGTATATGATTTCATTCATTCATTCACTCATTCGTTCCCTCTACATGTAGATGCATGTCCTGTTCACCAGATAAGATGCTAATATGGTCTGTTTGTGGGGATGAAATACGGGATGGGGGTGGAGGAGGTCAAAGTGGGCGCTGGGAGTACGAAGAGGAGGTTGCAGAGATAGAGATGGGTCCTGCTGGGATGATTGTCAGTATCTGCACTAAAGAATGTGGTTCAGTGACTCCAGAGGTGCCTTCTTGTGGCCGGGCCCTGAGCCTGGGAGCAGGTGGGCAGAGTTTCCTTTGGCTGAGCTGAGGAAGTGCTGAGGCCGCCTGTTGTAGTCTGAGCACCATTCTGAGAGGCATGCTGGGGCTGGTCTGGTCCAGTTCTGTGTGACACTCAGGTCATTATGATCATGAAAAGTGCATTTATTCTCATGCCCAGTACCCACAGTGCATCCATCCCCATAAAGCCATATGCTTTGAACCCCACACCCCAGAGCCGGACAGCCACTAGAGATCACTTACACAGCACCACCATGATACAAATGGGGAAAGTGAGTCCCAGAGTGGAGAGTTCACGGGTCCAAGATGACTCACAGGCCTGGAGGCAGGCCCCAGCAGGCCCCTGCTTCCCCTTCTCCTGTTCCACTCAGTGCGGCTCCCTAAACACAACCTGCCTCAATTCTTTAGCTATTTTTCCTAGTATTTATTTTTCTGAATTACAAGATTAGACTGCTGTCTCTCGACCTCTCAGTGTTAGGCAATTATCTATCTAGATAATTGATGCAGAGTCAGCTGTCCTGTCTCCTGCCCCCAGTCCTCTTCTCAACCACCCAAGTCCTCTCAGTTTAATGAAAAATACTGCTCACTAAAGGTCAAGTTGGTCCTATGATTACATCCTCCTTCTTGTACAGCTTTTCATTTTCCCGGAATTAAAAACCGTACGCTACTTTTCTATGTGCATAATTTGTGGTGAACCTGTCATCATTTTTTCTCCATCAGATACGTCATAAACTCGACAAACGGATTTTGCCAGATGCTAGTTGCATTTTCAGCCGTGTCTTGGATCAGCCCAGTTCCTCACTAGTCTGGCTGGGAGCACAAATGGGGTTACACTAACCTGAGCCATCTGATTCCAGGGTACCTGCCCTACCTGCTCACCCAGGGCCTGGGCCCTCCCTCCTTGATCTAGGCGCTCCTGGAGCTCCAGGGTGCTCCCCAACGGCTGGCTCTGCTCCTGGCCATTTTCTGCTGCGCAGCTGCTTCTGCCAGATCTTTCTGCTTCTCTGCTGCCTCCGGCTCTCACCAGGAGCCGGCATCTCCCACTGGGGGCTGTCCACTTCTGCCAGATACCATGCATAGGGCTCTGAAGGCCTCGTGATGCCGGCCAGCGCTGCAGTACCTTGTGGCAAGGTGGGATGGGTGCTTCCCTGTCCTTTTGGCTACCAGGCATTAGACAATATTGTCACACCAGGACTGTGCCCCCCGTTGCCCTGGACCATAGGAATATTCCATGATGGTCATGGCGAGGTTTGTTCTTCGCACTCCCACCAGCTTTGCCCAAGGCCCACAGCAGCTGTTCACAGGGGTTTACAGGAGTCCAGGGCTGCTGTCCAAGGACGGGCTGGTGAGGGAGTCGCCTTGGAGGACAGCTTGTGCCGGGGTCCTTTCAGTTGTGGCTCCTGGGGCTTTTGCTTTTGCTGGTCTTTCTTTTCCTTCCCATGTTGCTTCCTCCCCACATTTCTCCTCTGTCCTTGTCTCCATCAGCCTCTCCCTTCCTTCTCCAGCCTTAGTCTTAAGTGAAATTCAGGGAGCAAAATCAAAGCTCCTGGTTTGGGAAAAACACATTGGAGACTTGCTGTCTTTTACCAGGATTGGTGTCTGTCTCTTGGAGTCTTTGTTTTATCTTGCGGTGCTCCCAGGGTAACCGGGGGAAAGGAAGGAAGTACACAGAAAACAAATCCATGAATGCTTGGAGTCTAACCTGCCTCGGGACCAATGCAGGTGCTGCCCACGCCTGGGTCTTCAGCATTTTTAAGGGAAAGGCTGCTTTTTGATTTGATTTTTGTTCCCTTTAGGAGCCAGCAAGTTTCTGGGACTGGCCTGTGGGCGGATTCTGCAACATCTGTGTGGTCACTCCTCCCACATCCCTGGACCATTCTCTCTGATACCTGGGTCAAGCCTGTCCTGGTCCATTTCCCCGTCGCTGAGCGGGAAGCCCCCAGTCCTTGTTCACCAGCTTCTTTTGAACCAGATCCGGATCCAGCTTAGGCTCAAGCTGAGACCTGACACTCTTGATTTAATTGATAAAAAGTTTTTAAATGATATCTGTATGCTTTCTCGACATACTATGTTCAATATAAAATGTTTTGAATGTGTAATTAACTGTTATTGATTTTATAAATCTTTGTAAAACTTATCATACAAATGAATTCACAAATCAGAGACAATTTTTAACATTTGTATTTTTTTTTACTGTATTCTGATCAAATATACAGTTGCTTTGCCTGTAGAGGGACGTCCACAGTACCACCCCAGTCTTGGCTTGTCATTACCTTCCCAGCCCAACCCCATTCCAGCTGCCCAAGCCTCTGCTCTCTTTCCTTCCGGGGAAGTCACCATCAAGCAGATGGATGGGTACTTTTCAGTTTTAGAGGAAATTTAGTTCAGCAACCTGAGAGCAGTTGGAGACACAAATGTTTCTGTTGTAAACACCTCACACAGCCATAAAATTCAGCCTCTCTTTAAAGCCCCGCAGAGGGGTGACCCTGCCCTGCTGTGACCCCCAAAGTGGTTTATGAGTCATTTCCTCTGCACGGGGAATCGGAGACTCTCTAGTAAGGACAGAGAGAAGCAGAAATCCAGGCAGGCATCCTCCAGGGCCCTTGGGCCGGTCCTGCCAGGCTGCCCAGTGTCCTCAGGCCCTGCCTGGCTGTAAGTGCGAGTCCATCCCAGCCCGAGTCCTGCCTCCTGGCTGATCTCCACATGGATGGAAGTCCTATCTCCTGGAGCAGCTGCTGTCTTTATTGTACTAAGATGGTGTCTTAGTCTGTTAGGGCTGCCATAGCAAAACACCACAGCCTGGGTGGCTTAATCAACAGGAATCTATTGTCTCGCAGTTCTGGAGGTGAAGAAGTCCAAAATCAAGGTGTCAGCAGGTTTGATTTCTCCTGAGGTCTCTCTCCTTGGATTGCAGATGGCTGCCTTCTTGCTGTGTCCTTACTCTGTCTTTTCTCCGTGCATGCACTCCTGGTGTCTCTCTCTTTTTGTTTATTATGGAAATAGCTATAGTTGTATATAATAATATTCACCCATTTCAAAAATACACTTGAATGAATTTTGTTAAGTATACACAATCCTGTTACTTCCGTCCTAATCAGTATTAACAATAGTCCCTTTACATCCAAAGTAAGGGGCCTGAGGCTGGACCGAGGAACGGGGAGAAGGCCACTGTGGCTGGAGCTGAGTGAAAGAGGGTATGAAAAGCGTGCTGAGAGCTCAGAGAGGAGAGGCAGGCTCTCCCTGTACCTAACACTGCCTGCTCATGATAGAATATTCAGCTTCCGCTCTCCTCGATTCTGTTTTCTTAGTAATGTTACATTGAAGGCTACTATATACTGGAGGATGTTTCTATTCTGAAAGCGTTCTAAATAAGTAGATTTTAAGGAGTCACAACAAGGTGCCATGTGGTGTTCTTTGTACACCCGTGATTCCAGTTACAATTAAATTTTACACATTCTCCCCCCTTTTTTATAAAAAAAAGGTAATTTTATTATTTTATTTTAAAGCTTATTTTTAAGCTTATTTTGTCTTTAGGAAATACATTCAAAAGTTTCTAATATGAAAGATTTTTAAAGGGTATATATAAAAATATATCATCTCCTCCAGCCCTCCTTCCCATAGGTAGTCCCTGTTTATTAATTTCTTTGTACCCTTTGGAGGCATGTTATACATACAATGGAATAGATTTTTTTTTTTTTTTTTTTTTTTTTGCGGGACGTGGGCCTCTCACTGTTGTGGCCTCTCCCCTTGCGGAACACAGGCTCCGGATGCGCAGGCCCAGCGGCCATGGCTTATGGGCCCAGCCGCTCTGCGGCATGTGGGATCCTCCCGGACTGGGGCACGAACCCATGTCCCCTGCATCGGCAGGCGGACTCTCAACCACTGCGCCACCAGGGAAGCCCCTGGAATAGATTTTTTATTCACTTTCCCCTTGTTTAAAATCTCAAGATTAAAAATATTAATTTAAAAATCCTTCAGGCGGGTGTTGAGGACAGAGGTTGTTTAAGGGTACGAACTTGCAATAAGTAGTAAATAAGACCTAGAGATCAAATGCACAGTGTAGTGAATATAGACAACAATATTGTATTATAATCATCAAACTTACTAAGAGATGAGAATTTAATGATTCCAACCAATAAAAAGAAAGGATAATTATGTAATGTGTTGGAGGTGCTAATTATCACTACAGTGGCAATCGTATCACAACGTATAGATGTATCAAATTAACATGTGGTACACCTTAAATTTATACAAGGTTGTACATTAAATATATTTCAATTTAAAATACATGTAATAAAGATGTTTATAAAAGAGGTAAAATAACAAATAAATAAAAATCCAAAAAAACTCCCTGTCCCTTTACCCTAAAAATGTTCCTTGTGCCCATTTTTTCTTGATCCCCTTCCTCTACCCCAGCCCCAGGAAGCCATTGATCTGCTTTCTGCCACTATAGTGTTGCCTCTTCTAGAATTTCACGCATGGAATCATTCAGTACCTAGTCTTTTCTGCTTGATTTCTTTTATTTAGCATAATGTTTCTGAGTTTCATCTATTTTGTTGCATGTCTTCATATTTTGTTTCTTCCAATGCTCTGTAGTACTCCATGGTAAGTCTATATTACTCAATGTTGTTTAGTTTGGGGCCTTTATGAATAATGCTATAATTATTCACATACATGTTTTCATGGGGACATATATTTTTATTTTTGTAAGGTGAATACCTAGGGATAGAACTGCTGGACAGTATGGTAAATGAATTTTTAACATTATAAACTACTGTCGTATCGTTTTGCAAAATGGCCGTAACTTTTTGCATTCCCACCAGCCATGCAGGAGAGAGTTCCCACATCCTCACCTACCTCACCAACACTTGTTATTGATGTCTTCAGTCATCCTAGTGCGTGTGTAGTAGTATCACATTCTGGGTTTTTTTTTTTTTTTTTTTTTCCCTTTATTGCGGTACGCGGGCCTCACTGTTTGTGGCCTCTCCCGTTGTGGAGCACAGGCTCCGGACGCGCAGGCTCAGTGGCCATGGCTCACGGGCCCAACTGCTCCGTGGCATGTGGGATCTTCCCGGACCGGGGCACGAACCCGCGTCCCCTGCATCGGCAGGCGGACTCTCAACCACTGCGCCACCAGGGAAGCCCCACATTCTGGCTTTAAGTAGCACTTCTCTAGGGACTAGTGATGTTGAGCATCTTTTCATGTGCTATTGGCCACCTGTATATCTTCTTTTGGGAAATGTCTGTCCCAAACTTTTGTCCATTTTTTATTAGTTTTTTTTCCTTTTTTAAAAAAACTAAGCTGTAAGAGTTCTTTAACTAATTTAAATACAAGCCCTTTGTTTTGAAAAATTGTTTTCAGTCTGTGGCTTCCCTTTGTGTTTTCAAATTCTCTCTTCTTATGAGGACGCCAGTCAGATTGAACTAGGACCCACCCTAATTTTAACTTAGGGCCTTTACAGAGGTAATTATCTCTAAATACAGTCACATTCTAAGATAGTGGGGGTTAGGGCTTCAACATATGATTTTTTGGCGGGGGAGTGGAAGGGGGAGACACAGTTCAGCCCTTAAGAGATGGAAAAGACTAAGCTTATAGGGAACAAGGAGCAAACTAGTAAAGGAAGAAAAATAACATTTATTAAGTGAAATAGTAGAACTTAGTGTTCCAGTTATAACCTCTATGGTCCCAGTGTTATTAGTAATTTATTACCTTGCTGGGGCTACAATTTGAGACTTGCACCCTGCAAGCCCATAGGTAGTTAATGAACAGTCCAGAACCCTTATCTCAAAAGGGCTCTGTTCTTCTGTAGATATTTTACAGAGGAAATGGTATCGTCCAGTAATATTGAGAACCTGAGAATATCTACCCACATACGTTTCCCATATGTCACCGGCCAGCCATGACGTATGTTCAGCACATGGCTTCATTTAGGCCGATGTGTGACAATCACTGGTCCCCTGTCCAACCTTGCTGAGTGCCTGGAACAGATGGACTATCTTGTTCATAACAGTCCTGCATCGTAATAAATGAGGAAACTGAGGTTCGAAGAGTTTAAGGAGTTAGAGTCCCTCACCACAGAGTGACAGTGAGGATGGTCTGGGAGGATGGTCAGAGCCCTGAGAAGCAGAAAGAAGAAAGCGGGGCAGATAAAGAAATGCACAGTGTGCTGATTGATCCGGTGGAAGATCCAGAGGTGGACACCTGTGTTCCTGGCACGAGCTTTCTGTTGAAGGCTTCTCTCTGGCCAGGGTCAGGGGTGGAGGAGGTAGGCAGGGACCAGGGCAAGGGGCCACGGGAAGCAGGGCTCACTGATGCTGTGGCCAGAGAGAAGACTTTCCATTTCTCCAGCAGGTGGCGCCATCTAGCCGGTTATCTGAAGAGAACTGGCTCTGTCTGCGGGAGGTGTTCCCAAACTGCAGGTCCCCCAGGAACTGCCACTGCACCATGAGGATGCTGTCCTGGCTCCCTCTCCTGGGGCATGAGAAAGAGGGTATTTGTGATCACCTAGAAAATCTGGCCTCTACCTGTGGGCTCGCTGGAGAGAAGGAAAAATTCTGTGCGGCCCCTGGGTTTGCTGGCAGGGGTGGCCAGTGGGCACTGCTCCAGGGCTAACCGGAATGCTCTGCTTTCCTCCAGCAGCCTGGAGCTCTCTCTGAAACAGGGTGAAAGGCTCCCGAGTAACCAAGAAAGGAACGTTCTCCCTGAAAACCTGGGCTCCTCATCCAGCAGCTGGCCAATTCCATTTGCTCTGAAGCTACCCTTGAGATGTGAGAAGTCTTGGGATAAACCAATCAATTTTAAGCATTTTCTTAAATATGCCCATTTGGATTTGAATTCGTATGTCTAAAGGACTGGGGAGAACTCAGGTCTTTCCTGTCCTGGTACTTATCCCTTTTTGCTATTGGACGTCAGCCACAGCATGGCAACTGCAGCTACAGATGCTAGATTCAAATCCAGACACTTCCATGACTTGCTGTGTGATCTGGGGAAGTTTCTTAACTTCTCTGTGCCTCAGAGTCCTCTTTAGTAACAGTTCTTATCTCATGAGTTTAACATGAGGATTAAGTGTAATAAACTTAAAGCACTTAGGGACAGTGTTGGATGCACAGTTCTTATAGCTAAGCAGTTACTACCATCAGCTGAGCACAGGACAATTTTCTCAACTAGGTCATGTAACACTAACACCCAACACACAGTAGCTTCCCAATAATGCTGAACTGGATTTAACGAGGTGAAAAAAGAGCTGCTAGCAGGGAGTGGGGAGTGGGACAGTCCATACTAGTGGCTGGAGGGCCACAGGGGTGCCCACTCCCCTTCCCAAGAGGGACCTGCTATTCATGCCACCAAGACTTAGGGCAGAAGAGTTGATGGGAGAGGGAGGGGGAGGGGGAGGGGGAAGGTTTGAGAGCTGCAGCTTGTAGCTGGGGTGCCAGAAGCAGACTGAGGCACCCATCTGGATCCATGCCTGAGACATAGGAATAGAGCTCAGCTTCAAGAGAAGGGCTGGCAGGAGCCACGCCCCTCGGAACCTGGCCAACCAGCCTGGGCTGGGAAAAACCAGGAACCAGAGACCAAAGCTGGTCAGGAGTCAGGCCGCACATGGCCAGGGCAGGCAAAGAGGCTCAGCTGGGCACTCAGGAGGCCACTGAGGGCTTCAGTCTCCTTTGTCACCCCTGACACCTGACTCAGGAAGAGTGGTGGGCCAAGGTGGGGCTAAGAGGATAATCTGGAACAACCTCTCTGGGCCCCGGCAGCCTGATGAGGGGGTGCCTTCTAGAGGTCCCATACCAGGCCAGGGGTTACCCCTTAATGCTAGATCCGGAGTTGGGGGGAGAGGAGCAGTTCTCAGGGAGGGGGCTGGGCAGTGACTTTCTGTCAGCTTGGAAGTATTATAAAAATTCAACAAACCAGCCATGTCTGTGCCTGTGTAACTCAGCTGAGCCCCAGCCCCGGCCTTCCTCTCCTTCATCCCTGCAGTCACTGGACTCTCAATGGCCCACTGAGGGTCCAGAGGGGCAGGCAGCTGGGAAGGGCAGGGTAGGAAGGCACTGCCTAACCTCTGCATTATTTTCTTAGTCCCACGGCATCTGGCGTGTATCTCAGATAGGGTGGGACAGGATGGGGCCTGGCGGTAAAACCTCGTGGTGAAGAGCTAGAGGCTCTGCTCTCAGCCTGCCTGAATTTGAGTTATGATTGCACCAATTCCAAGCTGTGTGACTTTGGGAAAATTACTTGCCTTCTCTGTGTCTCGACTTCTTTCTAAAATAAGAACAATAATAGTGCTTCCCTTACAAGATGCTATGAGGATGACCTGAGCAATGCATGCAACGTACCTGGAACAGTTGTAACTATTCATACTTACAGTACTTAGAACTATTCAATAAGCATTAATTTTTATCACTAAGTACATGTTAAATTTGCATCGCACCTCAAACTACATCGTCTCTGGCCTTAAGGACACATATGCATTCAGGAAGGAACATGGCAGTTCTCTGCTCCTGTGGGGTATGAACTGGTGAACCTGGAATCAGGTCAGTGATGAGAATGATTAGTGGCAGAACCTCTAGTAACCCAGCTTCTTTTTTCTCCTTCTTCCAGCTAAGTGGATGCTCGGACTCTGATCTACAAGGGTGAGGGAGAACGGAAAGCAGAAATAGCCGGCAGTCTTCATGGTTTTATTTCTCAAGGTCTAAGCCTCAAAGAGGCGGGGAGATTGGAAGTAGACAAGGAGAGCATCTTGGACAAAACACACGAGAGAGGATGATTTACGTCACGACTAGAGGGATCTGAGGAGAGAAGTAAAAGGGGTGGAGAGAACTTGGTGGCCGGCCAGCACCAGGCTGCCACTGGGACCCCATTGCTGTGCATTTTCATGAATTGCATTGCTGCAGGCCCAGCTGCATCTGTGGCTATTTTCTGCTGCAGAGATCAGGACACCGCAGGAGCCTTCAGTCAGAAAACACTCAGCAATGAATGGCCACAGTGGTTGCCTATGACAAACACCTCCCACTCCCTGCGCTGCTGGTGTGTGAAGGCTTTTACAGACTACTCTGATTCGGGTGGAAATAGAACAGCTCTGAACTTGCTACCTATTGCCTGGAAGACATTTCCCATAGTTCTTTGCGCCATCCACCATCCACTCCAGCAGCCGTTGAGGGTTTTGCTGCTTAACCATCTTGTGCTCACACAGGAGTGGGTATTAGTCAATACCCCTTGTACCCACGTGTGCTCGAATGGATGGGCACTGCTCTCATGATTGCAACTGTTATTAGACTGCAGGCTGTGTGAGGGGCTGAGGCTCCAGCCCCCCGCAGCCCCCAGAGCTGACCTGAGCTGAGCTTTGAGCGCCCCCTCCCCATCCCAGGCCCATATGTTACTGTCACCTGTAACTCAGCATATGCATTTTATTTTTTTCTCCTGAATTTTATTTTATTTTTTTATACAGTAGGTTCTTATTAGTTATCTATTTGATACGTATTAGTGTATACATGTCAATCTCAATCTCCCAATTCATCACACCACCACCACCCACCCACCGCCACTTTCCCCCCTTGGTGTCCTTACGTTTGTTCTCTACATCTGTGTCTCAACTTCTGCCCTGCAAAGCGGTTCATCTGTACCACTTTAGATCTAGTTTCCACATATATGCGTTAATATACGACATTTGTTTTTCTCTTTCTGACTTACTTCACTCTGTATGACAGTCTCTAGATCCATCCACGTCTCTACAAGTGACCCAATTTCGTTCCTTTTTATGGCTGAGTAATATTCCATTGTATATATGTACCACATCTGCTTTATCCATTCATCTGTCGATGGGCATTTAGGTTGCTTCCATGACCTGGCTATTGTAAGTAGTGCTGCAATGAACATTGGGGTGCATGTGTCTTTTTGAATTATGGTTTTCTCTGGGTATATGCCCAGTAGTGGGATTGCTGAGACATACGGTAATTCTATTTTTAGTTTTTTAAGGAATCTCCATACTGTTCTCCATAGTGGCTGTATCCATTTACATTCCCACCAACAGTGTAAGAGGGTTCCCTTTTCTCCACACCCTCTCCAGCATCTGTTATTTGTAGATTTTCTGATGATGCCCATTCTAATTGGTGTGAGGTGATACCTCATTGTAGTTTTGATTTGCATTCCTCTAATAATTAGTGATGTCAAGCAGCTTTTCAAGCACATGCATTTTAACTCCATTCCTTCTGGGATGCATCACAGGAAAAGAAAATGATAGCTCTGGACTGAGCAGGAAGCCAGGTCCCTGGTGGGATGGAGTGGGGGGTGGGGACACACAGGGTCCGTGAAAAGCCTGGAGGGGAAGGGGGCGGAGCCACCAAAATCAAATCTCCCTGACTGCACGACTTGGGCTGCTGAAAAGTCTTCCAGTTCCTCAGACGGAAGCAGGGGAAGTCCAGGCTGTAAAACTTCTTGAGATGTTGCAGGTCTCTTTCCTTTCCTTCTCCCTGTATTTTCAACAGTGTTTAACAGCAATCGGTTTCTTGCTCAGCCTCCCTCTGTGTGTCATCTTAGGACCCAGCCTGGCTGTGGGGCTGGCCTGTCAGGGAATGGGCCACATGGACAGAGCTGATTGCCTGGCCCTGGATCCTGGGTGGTTCTTTCCTCCAAAGCCTTGGACAGAAGCTTTTTCATGACAGGACACTGTGCTGATGCTGTCTGGATGGCCTGGGCCACACAGTCAGGTGGAGGAGGGTGTGACGAGGAAGCAAAGAGTGGCTGCAAAGCCCCCTGCAGGTCGCTGTAGCAACATTCAGAAATGACTGGAGATCAACAGCAGTGGCCTGAATTTTATTTGCTTTCATTTTCTCTTTGGGCCTAAACATAAAAATGGCAGAAACCAACTGCTGGGCTCATTACCGCAGCTGTGATGGCTTCTGGGTCTGGAAGGGCCACAGCACAGGAGGGAGAAACAGGGGTCTTGTAGGTTTTGGTGGTGGGAGGTGGGGATCAGAGAAGAACCGTGTGTGTGTGGGGGGGGGGGCGGGCGGTGGTGGTGGAGGGGACTGGGACCCGTGCCAGGCCATTTCAGCTGCTTTGTAGCCATACAACTTGGCAGCCTCGTCCCTCCCGGGGGGAGGGAAATCAATAGTGATATCTGCACATTTGTGCCTCTCTCAGCTTCTGAGGGCTTTAACTTTCATAAAGAGGCATCAAGGAGTACAAATAGAGCAGAGAGGTGGGGAGTTGGATTCCTGCCGTTGCGGAGTCCTTGTGGGAGCAGAAGGGACCATGGAGCTCGTCCATTCAGGATGCTTGAAAAAGAAAATGAAGGCCAAGGTCTAAGCATCCAGGCGAAGGAAGAATAAAGGTTCCAGTTTGGGTGAAGTTATTTCTGACACACTGTAAGGCTGTGTACTGAGATTCCTTGGGTCATTCCAGCGCTCCTGCCTTAAAAACCTGAATCAGCCTCACTTTACAAAGTGCACGGTATCCATTTTCTCCTATTACTGTTCTAAACACTCTGCGGGGTGCGGAGAGTATATGGTGGGCTACTTGACTGACTGACCAATTTGCCATTCAGTCGTTCGTGCACTCATTCACACAACCGTGCATTAGGTAACTGCTGTGGACCACTCAGCCTTCAGGTGAACAAAGGAGACTTCTAACACCCTCAAGGAGATGACAGTCTAGTTGGGGAGGCAGGTTCTAGGAAAACGGACGCATACCTAACATGTGGGACGGTGTAAGCGCAATGGAGAAAAATGAAGGTGGCCACGGGTATAGGACGTGGAGCAGGGTACTGCTGGCAATATGCTTTTCACACCAGGGCTTGGCAATGCCTCTGGTGTTTGAGAAGAATCCTGAAGGAGGTAAAGGTGTGTGAGCTCTGAGCTCTCTGGAGGAAAGCATTCCAGGCAGCAGGTTCGAGTTCAAGCACTCTGAGGCATGAACGTGCTATTGTCTGAGGTGAAGCAAGGAGGCCAGCATGGCTGCAGCAGAGGGAACAGAGGGCAGAGAGGTGGGAGATGTAGTCACACTGGGGCAGGGACCAGTGATACAGGACCGGGAGGTCCTGCTAGGACTTGTGGGGCATCAGTGGGGTTCCCATAGCAGAGTGACATGGTTGACTTACGTTTAGAAAGAGCCATCTACTATTTTACCACAATTTAAAAAACTGCCTGTTGATAAAAGGTTGATGTTGGGCAGTGGCAGGAGAGAGTGAGGAGGCTGTGGCTGGAGGCTTGGACCAGAGAGGCCAGGGATGGCCAGCAGGAGTGGAGAGAAATGGAGGGATTCTGGATATATTTCAAAGTCATCACTGGCAGGATTTACTGAGATTGGACATGGTTTGTGATGAATTTAATATATAATGTTAGGATAATGTTATATCATTAGTATAACCGTTAACATGTAATGAGAATGATAGAATATGAGCATATCATTCATTCAAATATCACCCCACTCCTTTCATTTTATCATACTCTGCATTTTACAAAATGTTTTCACAACTCAGCTCACTAAGTCCTCAAACCCCACCACCCCCCGCCCGGAAGAAGCTCAGAAAGAAGAAATGGTTTTCCCAAGGTAACTCAGGTAGCTTCATTTTATGTTTTATTTTCTGAGGTCTGCCCCTTCTTGCAGAGTCAAAGTTCTGACATGAAACCTTCAAACCACATTTGCCTGTGATTGTCTTCTCACCAGTCTCCCCACTAGACCGTGAGTTTTCTAACTCACGGCCCTGACTCGTCGTCTCTGCACACAGCGCTTGAATCCTGGCTGCCCACCTGCGTAGTTCGCTCAGGAGCCCCCGGCACCTGGCAGGCACATTGAGGGGGAGACCAGACTCAGCAGAGGGTAGAAGGGCGTGGTCAGTCTCTGCACCGTGGAGTGACTCATCACCTCAGCAAGGGGCGGTGTGAGAGCCAGAATTCCGATGCTCTTTGGACTTGTTGGTCAGCAATGAATGATCTGGATCATGGATCATAGGAAGCCCAAGTGGGTGGTCCAGGAAGAGCTGGGTAAGCGGTTTCTAACGGTCCACTTTGAATCCTTTTGGAAAGATTATGATGACCCGAGGGACATACCTCTCCTAGTCTGGCTTCTGAGGGCCCTCTGCCTGTAGTGTGCCCTTCATGTTGATAAGACAGATACAGGGCAAGCAAGCAGAGGCAACACCTTGCCCGCGATGTTCCTCTCAGAGCTTTCTAGTTGCCAAGCTGCGCCAGCATCACAGGCTCCTTGGTGAGCTTCCTTCCAGAAGCTGCAGCTGGAAGGATCTTCCCTTTGAAGAGCTCTCAGGATGTGGTGAATGTTTGCCTGTGCCTTACTGGGGAACTCTGAGCACCAGTGCAGGGTGTGCATCTCCTTAAGGAGAGTGTGAGACAGAATCTTTATATATGAACCCCTCAGTCATTTTGTTGTTGTGCTGGAAGAGCAAAGTAGCCTCTTAGGTGAGAGAAAGGCTGCAGACAGCACTCGAGGCTGGAACTCAGGCCCGCTTGCTCTGAAGAGGTAAGAACCAGGGACATGGCTGTGTGGTCTGTTTTAGCTGCAAACTGGAAATAGATGACTTCACAGGATTTGCAAGTGACCACCTCAGAGGAACAGGAGCTCAAGACCAGGAACCATGCCTACGAAATCTTTCTAAAATCTGGGTCTTTGTAATTTATCTGTGTAGGTCCAAGTCCTTGATCTTTCTTATATACCTCAGGATTGTTAACAGGATTCTTCCTGCCTCAGTTTTGATTGAGGAACAGATTTTGGCAGGAATAACAAATGCTTTATTCCAATGCTTCCACTGTGGATAAATTCCAAAGTAAGTGGCCAAGAACTGTTCAAGCCAGTCCATGAGCTGTTTGTTTGCAGTCTATAATGACATAAGGAACTTGAACCAGGAAGTAAATCGAGTACATTGCTATACTCGATGGTTAGTTCGGCTGACATTTCTTTTTAAATAGCATGACTTTCTTGATGAAGGAAGCAGTGCATTGATTTACAATCCAGCACAAACTCTGTATCTAGTTTGCCAGGACCACACTCTGAGCAATACTGATTTATGTTCCTCACATGAAGAACGACAACAGGTACTTCTATGGAACTACTCTGTGACCTTAGTAAGAGTCCCACTGAAAAACCTAAAGGATGGGAGAGAAGCTTGCAGCAGGATGGACCAGCTGAAGGAGAGGTGATCAGGCTGAGATTTGCCTGTGCTTCTGGAATTTATTAGGGCAAGGGCTGCCTGAGTGTTTTCCACTGAGCAGATGAAGGCTCTGCAATGAGGGAGAGGGTCTGGGTCACCTTCATTCCTGTGTAATAGGGCTGCCTGCAGGGCTGATGGGACCTCAGCAGAAAAAATCCCTAGAGATGGACCACTGGATTCTTGGTTAAGCCACTCACCAGAACGGAGATGTGTCTGTTCACATCAAGGGGGCAGGAGGGGAGAGATACCTACAGGACTCTCTAGAGAACCCACCAAATCTCCCCCATTAAAGAAAATATCTGCTTCAAACACTTGGCAGGCCCAGAGAACACAAAAGAGCTTACCTGATACTCAGGTAAGACCTTTTCCTCCTCCCTTAAGCCTCTCCATTGGCCAACACTGGGTGTGGGGCTGTCACATCAGCCAGATAATGGTGGGTGGGGCTATAGTTGCAACAAGATTGGCCATGGGATGACGAGGTGATAATTGTTGAAGGTGAGTAATGGATTGATCATTGTACTCTGACATTTGTGTGAGCTTGGAAGTTTCCATATTCAAAATGTTAAAAAGTTAGAAGAAACAGCAGATAACAAGTGGTAAAAGAGTTGAGCAGGAAGAGAGAAGCTTTGTAACTGTGGGAAACCCTAGCCAAGGAAGCGGGTGAATCTTATTTTCAAATTAAGATTGAAGTATTGATTATTACACAGAATCAGACCTTCTAATTTCACAGTCAAGACTGAGCTTTGTGACTTCAAATGACCACAGGACTTTATAATAACCAGAAATAACTAGGGAAGTCCTGGAAATTAATCCTAGGGGCAGATGAAGAAAATTAATCTCGCAGAGCAAATTTAAAGGGCATTAGACGATTTTAGCGAGGGGAAAGCGATCACCATTTTGTACAGTGAGGTCTTGATTTGCTTTCAGACAGAGTGTGGATTCAAAACCCTGCTTGCTGTGCAACCTTGGGTCTTGGTTTTCTCATCTGTATAGCATCTGTGATGATGCCTGTAGAAGGTCATTGTGTTAGCGGTGACATACACTAAGTGCTTTGTATATGTAGATGCTATTGTGAATCTAATTATTGTGTTATCAGGTTAATGTAATAATTACAAATCAATAGAATCAGTGTCAATGAAAATACATTGAGTACAATCTATATTCCAAGCCCTAGGACAGCTCAGAGGATATGATAGTCTACAGGAGAGAGAGAGAGACAGAGAGAGAGAGAGAGAGAGAGAGAGAGAGAGAGAGAAAGGTTCTTTGTGATTGTATCTCATGAGCTGTGCCTAATGCAACAAACAGGTTACTCTCAGGGGACCAGCAGTAAAACCTGAACATATTAAGGGCCTGGAGTCATGTCTTCGGGGCACTGTTCCATGCAGCAGTCCAGGGTGTGTTGTGGGCTGGTGACCTCAGCTCCTGGGAGGGTGAGGCAGGCTGAGTCCCCAGGGATGTGAGAAGGAACATCTTGCCTTGCCCTGGGAAAAGAGAAGACTCTCCGTTCATGAGCCCCACTGGGCAGCTACAGCTCCACTCTATCTAGCTGTGTGGCCTGGGGGTGTTATTTCTATGCTCATCCTCAATTTCCTCATCCGTAAAGTGGGAGAAGGGAAGGGGAGGAAAATGGAAGGAACTCAGAGGTGGTCTTACATTACAGCACAGAGCAACAAAACTGATCATAAACCTCCAAGGTCTGTCTCCTAGAAGGGGCTGCAAAACACGCTAGAGAGAAAGCCCCACCTTTTCCACACAGCCATTACCCCTGTTGAGGAAGTGCTGATTATGGACCCCAGAGGAGAGCTCACATCAGGACTAGGTAGCATGTCACATGGGTCCACGATTTGGCAAAGGGTTTGCCTTGAAGGCAGGGAAGAGTAATGTGGCAGGTATAAGTTTCACTATAAACTCAGGTGTGAAAGAAAGTATTAGCGATACTTTATTTTCCAAATTAATTTTTATTTTGAGCCTCTGTTCTGCTGGGCAACTGGGAAACTTTGATATCACTCTTTCCTGGAGTTTCCTGACACTCAACATAGTGTCAGAATCCCAGGGCTTCCATAGAACCGATGTCCGGTAATGGGTGCCCACCTGATCCTCACGTGCCCTGTCCTTAGAGGTCAGGTACTGCTGGATACTGACCTTTCCATTCGGCATGGCCTCTGAATCCTGCACTCTGCCTTACACCTATGTGCCCCTTGGGGCATAGGGTTCTCTTGGGTGCTGCCCTGGTGTGCCCCCAAGACAATTCTTTTTGGGATCTTTTCAGTTGCTGAACGTGCTGCCTGGACGCTTCCTGTCTTGGGACCCACAGATCATGTTCTGCCCCCTCCCCGTCTCTCTCATTGCTCATCTTCTGCAGACTCTGTTTCCTGTTTGGGGGTGGTCACAAGAGGTTTGGGGAAAAGTCTACACCAGTATCTTCTCTTCCTTCTTTTGAAATTAGACTTTTGGAAATAAAAGGCTATAAGTCTTACATCTTTGTTTTCCATCCTGCTACATCTCTCCCTGAGACAAAGGAGACTGTAGCCCTCCTTGTAGAAATTATGGTAGGTCCCAGTAGACAGCCTTCTCAGAAACTGGGTCATTTTTTATGTCTACAATAGGCAAAATCAAATAGCTCTGCGTTGAGTTGCACCCTCTCCCCACTCAGACACACCTCCACCAGCAGAAAGGAGGATGAATATCAGAATATGCTGACCTAAGGAATGATTATATTTCTTATTCAGCTGAAGTCTTTTTCCTTTGACTTTCATTAATAATGTCATTTGCCATGAAATAGCTCCAGTAGACATTTTAACGTATTTTTTATCACAAAGGTAATAGAAATACATTGAGAGAATTTAAAAAATGAGGAAGGAGAGGAATGAGGGAAGAAGGTAAGTAGAGGGAGGAATGAAGACAACTAGATACAAACCATTCAAGAACGCTTATTATGTGCCCAACTTCTAGGTGTTTTATGTGCATTCTATTCAATCTCCACCACATCCCTCTGGGGGAGTGCTGTTATTATCACTATTTTGCAGTGGTAAGAACCCTGAGGCACAGAGAGGTTAAGTAGTGTTTCCAGAATCATACACCTCCAGGCTGTCTGTCTCAGCATCAAACGATACTGTCTCCCACATCAGTTCGATTGAGTTCTGTTCTTCTTTGCATTCTTTTAAAAAAATTTGTAATTTGGATTTGGATTTCCTTTGTAATTTAGCCTGACTTTCTTAATTTTTAAGAACTTTATTTTTTAATTTTTTCATTGGTGATTTTTTTGGACTTTTTTTATTGAATGAATGATTCTTTAAATTCTACAGTGCGTTACAATTTTCAAAAGTTTCACACACCTGATTTCATATAATCCATAATAACCCAACAGGAACATGAAAAGATGCTCAATATTGCTAATCATCAGGGAAATGCAAATCAAAAATCACAACGAGATATCACCTTATACCTAGCAGAGTGGCTATCATCAAAAAGAACACAAATAACAAATGTTGGCGAGGATGTGGAGAAAAGGGAACCCTTGTACACTGTTGATGGGAATTTAAATTGGTGCAGCCACTGTGGAAAACAGCATGGAGGTTTCTCAAAAAACTAAAAACAGAACTACCATATGACCCAGCAATTCCACTCTTGGGCATATATCTGAAAAATACAAAAGCAATATTTCAAAAAGATATCTGCACCTCAATGTTCATAGCAGCATTATTTACAATTGCCAAGGTATGGAAGCAACCTATGTGACCATCAACAGCTGAATGGATAAAGACACACACACACACACACACACACACACACACAATGGAATACTTCTCAGCCATAGAAAAGAATAAAGACCTGCCATTTGCAGCAACATGGATGGACTCGAAGGGCATTATGCTGACTGAAATAAGTCAGAGAGAAAAAGACAAATACTGTATGATATCACTTATATGTGGAATCTGAAAAACACAACAAACTAGTGAATAAAACAAAAAAGAAGCAGGCTCACAGATATAGAGAACAAACTAGTTGTTTCCAGTGGGGAGAGGGAAGAGGGGAGGGGCAATAAAAGGGGGAAAAAGGGTCATTGTTGATTTTTAATACAACTGAATCATGGTCAGACTGCAGCTTGTAGATATTTGAATTTGACAAAGCTTTTTCCTTGGCTAAAGATGTAACCAATATTATATTATAAAAGTTCCTTGCCTGTAAGAATGGAGTTAATCAACCAAGTAATCAATAAATGCTGATATCCTTAATCAAATCTTCATTCTTTGTTATGTTTTGCCAACTTGATCTATAAAATTTTAAAAGTGCATTCATATTTTAAAAAACTGTATTTGCCTCGCATTATATTGAATTACAGGAAAGTTTATTTGGCTGCTATGTTATCTGGTATACAGTGTATATGACTACTATAATGCCATCATTCATTATATCTTTTATCATCACACCATCTACCCTGTTAAATGTTTTTGACCTTAAACTGAGATTTGCTTGATATTGAGACTATTGCTATTTTCCTTTTTTTTTTTTTTTTTTTTTTGTCTGCTTCCTTGCTTATTTTCATTTGCTGGTATTCTATGTGTCTCCCTCATTTTCAGCACTTGTCACTCTACCCTAGATGTACCTTTTTGTAAAAACCGTAGAATACAGTGTTCTTTTTAACACAGTCTAGTAGTCTGTTCATTGATTTGGAAATTCTGGATAATATGTGTTAGCCTTGATTTTATCCTTGTTCATTTTATTTAAAGTTTACCATTATTTACTTTTACTCTTTCCTCTCTTTCCCAGTCTTTATTTCTGCTGACTTGATAGAATATATTTTTATTCTCCTATTCCCCTGTTTTAATTAGGAAGGCCTGATATGCCTTTATGCTTCTCTACTGCTTTCCTCCTTTTGTATTTTAAAAGAAATATTAATTTTCCCTTCCCTTTTATTTTTCTATTCCTCTCCTTCACCTCCTACTTTTATTCTCGAACTACTGGGTTTATTTTAGCCACTTCAATAATTTAAAATTCCAGCTTTACATAAAATTTCCCCATACCAAATACTCCTTTGTTTGAAGACTGTTCTTCAGAAAGGGCTGCCCTGACAGCTTGCTGCCTGTGAGAAGACCCTGTCCTGTCTGCCTGTCCTATAACTCTTAAGAGTAGAGAAAAGCAGAGGCCTCTTCTTAAGCTGCCATCTTTAGATTAAAAACATTAAAATTAATTTTCCTTCAATATTACAGAAGAAAGAACTGAAGGAAGAACTGAATTTCAGATAAATGTTTCTTTATCACATGCCATTGTTCCTTTCCCAAAAGATCCTTCTGAAATTTAGAAAAAACAGCTTATAAAATATTAACAGGTAGGAGTTAGGCTTTTAAAATTACATCTTTTAAACAGACACATTATTAACCAACTCCTTGCTATAGGGGATAAAAAAAAGAACTAGCACTTTTCATTTTTTCCCATCTCCATTTCCTTCACATCTTAATTTTTGTTTGTAATGTTATTACTTTTACTTGGTTAAGGTTTATAACATTTGCATTCTGGTCTTTAAATTCCATAACCGTTTAGTTTTAGTTCCATATTCAAATAGATTAAATAATCATCCCTGCAGTTTTCATATCTGATTTTTAATTTTGATCATTTCCTGGGAAGTAAATCCATTTTCACGTAGTTTTTACAAGAAAGGCTCATAATAATGTCCAACGCTCCACATAATTCCAGGCAGTAATCGTTGTTAAATGTTATTTAATAAAAATAAAGGGCAGTGGAATAGTGATAAAATACCTTTTATCTTATTGAGAATATTTTACGCATTCATCTATTTAATTATTTTCCTTTTAAAAATGGATATTCCTTTGTTCTTCACAGAATAAAATCATTATCTCTTTGTTTTTTCTAAAAACATATTTACAGAAGCATTTCTTTTCTCATCTGCCTTTTTATTTTGGGTTCTTTTACTGTGCAGAAACTTTAATTGTATGTAATGAAGTCTGATGATCTACTCTTTGTGATTTCTTCTATTACTTCTAAATTGACATTCTTGATATTCAATTTTATAGTCTAATTTTTCTGTAATTGGAATTTAATATCAATATGTAGCTCTGTAATTCACTTAGAAGTTTATTTAGTATATGGTTTAAGGAGGAACTCAAAGTTAATTTTTTTCCCAAATTCATAACCAACACAAATTTTTGACGAGTTCTTCCCTTCTTATATTTGTTGAATATTAAATTCTAACACATACATACATACACATACTCCCCCCCTCCCTCCCCCATACATACACACATTTTCTCTCTCCTGGCTGTCTTTTGTTTTCTTTTCGGCTGCCTCCTTTCATACATTGATCTCTTACTTTTGTGTTATAGGACCTACCCCTGCCCAGCAATTCACGTTAGTTGTCTTATTTAGATAATTCTCTAAATCAGTTTCTCCAAAACTGTGTTTCCTGTGTTTCAATGAAATCTCTGCAACATACAAAACCCTGTCACAGATCTTCTTTCTCCATCTTAAACTCAATAGTAGATCAGACTGCTGCTTTCCATGTTTAGCCAAGAACCATGACGTAGTTCTGCCTGAAAGGTCTCTGTGTGTGGTACCCATCTTACTTTCACCTCAATTATGCAAGTAGATTTGCTTCCCTCCTCTGTGAACAAACTTCTCACACCTGAGGTCTTAAGCATCTACAGGCTGGATAGGCTCACAAAAGGGTTTCTTACACCATTACACCGGGACAACGAACGTACACTTTTCACACACTTGTCAAACCAAGAGAGCCATTCTGGGCAATATCTGTGGGTCAAACACAGCGTTTCTACCTATAATATAGTGTTTAATAGTTTAATAGATAAGTTAATTGTCAGCCTATCTTTTTATAAGTCTATCTTGCTCAGCACACTGTGGGTTCCTGGAGTGCAGGAAACATCGCCAGGGCAGAGCCCAGAATCCACCACGTGGTTGAGGCTTAATTATTATTTATACTGAGTGATTAGCCTTCCTAAGCCCCACTCTCTCTCCCCAGAACAACCTACTGACCAACCATGAAACTGACCAACTATCACACAATCAGACAGAAGCAGTGACACAACTGCTGAGGCAATTTCCCAAATTTACTGAAATCAGTTGTGTTTGTACAGAGTCAGGCTGTTTCACTTATTGAATGTAGATTCTGTGGCGAGTCCTGAGATAAATCAGGCACCATTCCCTTGCTCAGGGAACTCTGAATTTCCGAGGACAGATGACACATTTGCTTAAATAGAATTCAAATGGCAAACTGATTGGTGTCACACAAGCTGTGTATCAGGAAAGAGAGGAAAGGAAGAGAAGAATAATTTTTTTTCCCCGTTAACCTTTGGGGATAAAAAACACCATAATTTTGGTCTTAAGGCTGCCCCATGATTAATATTTCCATCTAAGAAGCAATTAAGGAATTATTATCCAGGGGGACTGTGACAAAAGGAATTAAGCCATGCCAGTTCTGTTCAGCCAGACTAAGGCTCAGCTTTGAATATTAAATCTATTTAGACTAAAGGCTTACATTTTGTCCTTAACTTTTGCTCATGTGCTGTGTAAGAACCACTGAGTGGATAAGTAATAAATGATCTAGAACTACTTAGCAAATACAGTCCACAGTGCTAAACGGAATACATTATAATCATGGTGTGATAATCATAATAATAATAATTTAACATGTGTAGTAGAGTCCAAGGGGCAACAATCTGTTTTAGTCCATTATAGCACCTGCATTTTGAGATATAAAACTGTACTTTTTAGTGTTACAGGAAATAATTATTTCCTATTATTGAAATAGTGGAGAAATCATCTTGTCTCAGTGCTGTGATCATATTGTGTTCACAAGTGCATCTAATTATAAACATGTTATCAGAATTTTTTGCAAACATAATTTTTTAAGGTGTTAAGTGGAAGGACTTACTACAATGCCTATAAAACAACTTTGAAAAAATACACAAGACCTCAACTCAAAAATAGGTGCACATTCCATACCTATAAATTCATAGAGAGTAGAATAGTAAGAGACCTTCCCTTTTATGTAGAAGAAAATAGTGGCCAGAGAGGTCAATTATCTTGCCAAGTAGGAATAGGGGTGGGAGGAAACCCCTATGTATTCCTACCTTCTGCCCAGTGCTTAGAACCCTACACGGCAGTGGTCCCCAACCTTTTTGGCACCAGGGACCAGTTTCGTGGAAGAGGATTTTTCCACAGACTGGCGGGGGGTGGGGGTAGGTTGGGGATGGAGGATGGTTCAGGCGGTGAGGCGAGCGATGGGGAGCAGCAGATGACGCTTCGCTCGCTCGCCCGCCCGCCGCTCACCTCCTGCTGTGCAGCCACCGGTATCGCTAAGCGGCCCGGGGGTTGGGGACCCCTGCTATACGGTGTTGTCTTTAGAGAATTTTTTAATGGAAGGAGTGGGATTTTTATGTTTTTGTTTGAGAGATGGAGACACTGAGGCACCACATCCTGAAACAACATAGCTGACCCATGGAGGTAGCAAGCGGTAGGTCTCTGATCAGAATTCTCTGTACACAGAGCCCTGTTGTTGATCTCGGGTATAATCTGGAGCAGCAATGATGCAGGGACTCTCCAAGGCTCTTGCATTAATGGAGGAAAGTGACAGTGTTTCGAGCGTTCCGTTTTGGCTAATTTATCACACAGTGTGACCCACTGACAGCTACAGCTCTGTGGCATCTACCGCAAGCCTATGCAAAACGGAGGTTTTTAAATGGAACATTAATCATGTGGAAAATTTCTGAAAAGGGCTGTAAGAAATGACTAGTGTAGACGAGGTATTTTGAAACTGGTAGGCTACAGGAATGAGTAGAATGTCACTACACTGGGATCTGTGGAAATTCAGAAACTCAGAGCCAAGAAACTTTTCATCTAAAATGTGGAATAAATAGGGGTGGGGCAGTGGGAGGTACAAACTACTGGGTGTGAGGTAGGTTACAAGGACGTACTATACAACACGGGGAATAGAGCCAATATTTTGTAATAACTGTAAATGGAGCGTAACCTTCAAAAAATTGTATTAAATAAAAAAAATAAAATAAAATGCGCAATAAGACTCCGGTCATTCCTGAGGACCCCTCTCAAGGCCAAGGACTTACAATGACCCTCTCCTCTTCATCCCTTCCAGCCTGTCCCTATTCTAGACTGTAAGCTCTTTGAGAGTCGGCTCTAGTTCCACTCAGTTGTTTCCAGCTTCCAGAGCAGTGCCTAACATATAGTAATTGCTTAATAAACATGTTAAATTGAAGTTGACTCTGGTAATGAACCTGCTGTAACTGGATCCACAGGAATAACTGGACCTCTTCCTGATAGTCTTAGCCCTTCATAATTCCAGGAGGAGCAGCAGTCTCTTGGAAGGAACCCCCTACCTTCCAACCCTGATCCTACAGCAGAAGAGAGTGTCACTGGAGGAGCCCAGCTTTGAGCCGGTCACCATGGAGACGCAGACTCAGGCCCTTCTTACTTGCAGTTTCTTGCTTCTCTTTTGGTCTTGGAGAAAAAATTTCTCTGATTTAGTTATCAGTCTGATTTAGAAAAGTTTAATTTTTTTTTCTCTAAGAGTAAGAGACTTGCACGTGGGATGCCTCAGCACTGCATTCAAGAATTGTGAGCTGCGTTCTCTCGGAGCGTGTGTGGCAGTGTTCCATCTGGTCATACAGGGAGCGGGGCTCCCCTTCCCCTCTTTTCTCAAGGGCTCAAACCTGTGGTGGCCGAAAGTTAATTATCACCTCCTAGGATGCCTGGAAACTCCTCTCGTCTTGAAAGGACTTTCCTCATGCTGGTCCTCAGGAGGGAAGAGACCCATACAATTATTTCTTAGCTCTGTGACACTCTGTGTGCATATATGCCTGACGTATTGGAACTTTGATCATGAGACTCATGCAGGATTCAACGTGGAGAGAAGTGTTGGCTGAAGAGGCACCAAAGCCCCCCTACTTGGTCATTATAATGAATGTTGGTGTCCACCTGCACTGAGTCACTGTAGAGCCAGGTGGGCTGCAGCAAAGGAGCCCCTTCCCCGCAGTTGTCAAGATCAGACTCTCCATAGAGAAGGAGGGTGTCACACATGAAAAACCTCCATTCTGCCCTGGGTCCATTCATCCCACCTGGCAATCAGCTGCAGTGAGGCTGAGAGGAAGTGGGCTTGCAAGGTCTAACATGTGTAGTGTGAGCCCTGGGAGGATGTGAGGGAGGATGTCTGATGAGAGGGAAGATGCAGTGCACTTGTCAGGACAAACTGAAGCCTCTTTTTCACCTCACGTGGACACTCACACACAGAAGGCCGGGCCCTGTAATGTGCACTGTGCCGAGTGATCCACTCTCTGCCTCATTTACTGCTGACAAAATCACGTGAAGAAGAATTTTATTTTAAAATCAATATTATATAGAGAGGGGTCTTTAAAAAGAATAACTATTTTTCCCAAAGTCACACAATCAGTACCTACAGGTGAGACATCAGTTTTTCTTTTGCTGTGTAACAAACCATCTCCAAATCACTTTCTAGAGCTGTAAAATGACCTCCATTCATTCTGCTCACAAAGCCTGTGCGTCAGGACTTTGGACAGGGCAGGGGGATGGCTTGTCTCTACTTCACCAAAGACTCCAATGACTGTAGGTGCTTCTGGGTTGGAGGCACATCTGGAAGGCTCGTTTCGCTGGAACTATTGCCAAGAGCACCTACACGTGGCCTCCGCATGTAGCTTGGGCTCATCCCAACGTGTGTTTGGTTTCCGGAGGAAGTGTCCCAAGAGGGACTATTGGAGACCAAGCATTCCTAAGGACCAAAGCAGGAGCTGCAAGGTTTCTTCTGACCTAACAGGTAACCTAGCATCACTTCCTCTCTACTGGTTGAAGCAGTCACAACTCAGTCCCATATTACACAGACCCCACTCTCCATGGAATGAGTGTCAAAGAATTTATGGCTATGTTATCAAATGGCCACATAGGATTTGACTTTAAGTCCTTACCCCTTCTATAGTCATTACCCCTCCCAGTAGACATGTTGGCTGGGTGTAAAAGAGGCAGTGTGTCCTGGGAGAGTCTTCCATGGGGACAAGGAGAATATGTATTTAACATGGCTGCATCACTAAGGCCCTGGGGCTTCTGAAAGAAAATGCAGCAAGTAGCAGTATGGCTTGGGAGGCAGAATTCTGGAGGGGCCTCAGGTGGCGCCACCTGTGCAGCCCTGGATGACCTGCTGCCTCAGGTCTTCCTCTGTGGGAAGGGCATAATCACAGCGTCTCCTGGCTCGTCTGTAGGATGCAGCGTCCAGGGGATGTGAAGCCTCAAGGACTTCCCAACCTGCTCTTCAGATGCAAGGAAGGTCTCAGTGTCCCTGCTGCTCAGCCCCTGAGCCCACGGCTCTCAGACACACTCAGTGGGCAGGCTAGTCTTCTAAACCCGGCCCGAATCCCAGAAGCCTAACCAGACCCCACGATCTTTTCCTTCCTTTATCATCTGCATATATTGATTCTGTTATACATTCTGTTGCCAGTTCATCACATCCTGGAAAGGGTAATAAACGTAGAATCACCATATCCTCTTAAAGTCTTGGCCCCGCTGGGTACTAGGTGAGTAACTATGGACATATCACATAGCCTCTTATGACCTCAGTTTTCTGCAAAACAGTGATCAGCTTACCTGCTTTTCAAGAACATTATGGGGATTGAATGAGCTGATATGAGAAAATGTTTTCTAAGCTGATAAACATAATGTATACGTTAGATGTTTTTTTATTATTATCATTTCTTCTAGCACTTAGCAAGCAGAGTGCTTCACCCACAGCAAGTGGTTAATAAATATGTGCACTTCAGTCTTGACTTACTCCAGACCCTAAATGAAGTTCATGTCAGAAGGAGATCGGAACTTTCATCTCCTGTCCTACTTGGGGACATATGTCACAGAAGCGCTTCCAAATGAATTGGCTGCACTATTCTTTTTCTTACCCTGTCAAGTTGGAAAAAGGATTGCAGGCTTTGGTAACTGACATAATCACAGCATTGATTAAGAAAAAAGAACTGACTTTGTCAATTTAATTAAATAGCTAAGGATATGCAACCCCAATCTCAGGCTATACGCTTCAGGGCAAAGCTGGTGTGGGAAAGGTGGGCCTGTGATCTGGGGTTTCCTCTTCTAGAAAATTCTGGAAGCTGAATAAATTTTTTGCAACAACTCACTTCATCCATCAGAGACTTAGTTATATTAATCTAGGAAATGCATAGAAACAGTTCTCCCTACAACAAGCCTCTGCAGAAAGAGTGACCAGAATAAACCCCACAAGAAACAAACCTTAGGGTAGGGCCCATTTCTGGAAATTTTCAATCTGCTCTATTTTTACTGTAATCAATGGATCCGTGTTTTCAACAGCAGGCATTTATTGGGTCCACACTGTGTGCTCAGTGCCGTTTTAGAAGCTATGGGGACTACAGATCAGGAGCGGCTGTCCCTGCATTTATGACAGCTTTCTTGGTGTGTGTTCTGAGAAATCTTTCAGAGCCCATTGCTGAGCGTACATGAGGACCAGACAGTGCGGCGGGAGAGGAGTGTCAGGTCTGCGCTGGGCTGTTGAACGGGAAACAGCACAGCAGTCAGCATTTGGGTTGCATCTCTTTCAATTTCCTTCTAACTATGCAATGTTGGGCAAGTTGCTTAACTAATTTGAGTCTCAGTTTCTTACCTGTTAAATAGGTCTCAAACAGAAGGAGAGAATTCAGTGAGATCTACAGAGTAAAGCTTTGAACTCACTCAATCTAGTGAACAGTTATTAGGCTCATTTGAAAGGAGGATTGAAGAACTGGCTTAGACGGTGTTTTGATGATCTATTTTTGCCTAAAAAGCCATCCCCAAACTTAGTGGTTTAAACACCAATCACTTAATGATATCTCACAATTCCATGGGTTGACTGAGG
Organism: Phocoena sinus; assembly: GCF_008692025.1. Lineage (NCBI taxonomy): Eukaryota > Metazoa > Chordata > Mammalia > Artiodactyla > Phocoenidae > Phocoena > Phocoena sinus. Next base: position 31,504,835 of record NC_045778.1, read on the forward strand.
CTCAGCTGGCTGGTTCCCCTACCGTTTCTTTGGGATTTCTCATGTATTTGCTGTCAGATGGGGCTGGACCCTCGGTGCTACTCCACGAGGCTTCTATTTCCATGTGGTAACTTGTCCTCTGGGTCTTCTCCACATGGCCTCTACCCTGGACATTTTACATGGTCAGCCTGGATCTCCAAGAGGTGGAGTTGGAAGTGTTCAGGTGTCCTCAGTGCCTGGAGTTTGCCAGTCTCAGGATGTTGCTTCTTCCACATTCCAGTGGTCAAAACAGTCCCAGTCCCAGGTCAGACTCAAGGGGGAGGGGCACAAGTTCCACCTCCTTAAAGGGAAGGCAGAGACGTTTGGGGTGATCTTTCATATCCCAAACCCCCAGCGGCAGGGCCCTTCCCCAGCAGCCTCTTGGTGATGGGGAAATGTGCAAGTCACAGTTTTGGAAAACCCACTGACGACAAGTAGGCAGGTAGATCAGTCGCCCAACAGGACCCCTTATCAATGCAGTTCATTGGTGTGAAGTCCTTCACATTTGACTTTTCTTAGGGCAGCTGGCATTTTTCTAAGTTCTCAAGGACTTATTCAAGCAAACAAAGTTCACAGGAGACTGGTGCGCAGCTTAGACTATTGATATATTTATTTACGATGGCATATTTACTTTTCCCTCAACAAAGCACCGGAAGCTGAATTATTTGTCAGAGAATTTGAGCCCCGGGCTCAGGGAAGGGGCATAAGGATCCTTGAGGGATGTTTTATCCAAGAGCAGAAAAACACTGGCGATCCATCCCAGCTTAGGGGCCCCTGGACACTTCTCTGACTTTCGGTTTTTGCACTCTCTTTTCCAAGGATCATGCAGGTCCTGCTTCTGCACATGCATTTTCCCCAGCTATATTAATACTATTGATAAAGGTCTTGACTAGCATATTGAGGCAAGTCTTGATCAGAATTGAACATCCTACTTGACTTGAGAGGATTCAGACATTCGACAGTGACCTACAGATAACTCATCTCCTCCATCCAGTACCAGCCTCATTAGCGTAACTCATTGCCAAGTTTAGGGAGTGGGTGTAAGCCATGAGGGCTTCCTGTGCATTGGCTGTGGAGGAGACAGGAACTTCAGCAACATGCTAGAGCTCAGGGTGAGTATGACAAGTGCTGGCACTCGAAAGTACAGTGCCAGTCATCCCGTAAGAGGGGCACATTCATTTCAATAGGTCAGACCTGGGAGGACCTTAGTGAGGCCTTTATGGAGGAGATATCTGGACAAAATCATGAAGCCTGGCTTTTTGAGGGTTATGGAAAGGTACAAAAGAACAAAGAAGGCAAGAAGGTGGAATGACACACGGTATTTAGGGAATACGGGTAGACAGGTGTGAACTATTAGGTGCCATAGATAGGCAGGTTGTGATGACTGCTGTGATTATTTGTTGTGTCTTGTTTTAAATTCCCCAACTAAGGCGGATATTCCTTAAAGGTCAAGACAATGTCTTAGAGCAAAGTTTCTTGGCACAGATTAAAAAAAAAAATAAGGTTAGATAGCATGGTGATGAACACTCAAGTGGAGAAAGATGGTATATTAGGTAAACTTATGACTCCCAAGAAGATTCTATTATCTACCTCCTGGGACTGCAAATGTGATGAGATATCATACCTACATATATGTTATCTTACAGGGAATAAAGGACTTTGCAGAAGGAATTAAGGCTACTAATCAGTGACTTTAAGATAGGAGAATTATCTTGGATCATCTGGGTGGACTCAATGTAGTTACATGAACCCCTAAAAGCAGAGGAAGAGGAGGAAGTCAGAGATTGAAAGCACAAGAAGCACTCAACACACCATGTTGGCTTCTCATGTCAAAGAACTGGGGACCTCAGTCATACAACCACCAGGAACTGCCAATAACCTGAACGAGCCTGGAAGTGGGTTCTCCCACTGACCCTCCTGATATGAGCCCAGCCTGGCTGATGACACCTTGACTTTGGTTTTATGAGACACTGAGAAGACTACCCAGTCACACTGCGCTAGATGTCTGACCTACAGAAACCGTGAGGTAACAGATTTGTATTGTTTTAAGCCATTAAGTTGGTTGCAAATTTTTACAGTGGAAACCAATAGAGATGACACGTTTTCTTTTCTCCCTCTGTCTCTTCCCCTTCCCCTCCTCTCCTCCTCATCTAGGTCAGTTTGAGGTTCTCTGCAGCCTTCAGGAAAAGGCAGATACCAGGGGAGTGTCACTGTCTTGATCTAGAAGGCAGCGGAGGTTAGATCATTTGACGAGCTGGGCTAAATGCTGAGCTCCGGGCTGCTAAGCTAGCTGGTTGAAGACACTCAGGAAATGGCTTCCACAGGAAGACTCCTGGGCTGCTTTCATTCCACCCTTACCACCTCCGGGTGCCTGAGCAGAAATCAACTCATCTAGACACCTTTCCCATCTCTCCTCCTCCCCCCTGCCTCTTGGTCACTCTGCCAAAGTTCCTTCCCACAAAGTGCCTTAAAGATGAAGTGGGGTTTGTCACTCACACCTCCTTCAAAACTCCCTTCTCTGAAGACTGTCTGAACTTGGTGCCGGCCAGATGTGGGGAATTAGCACTAACATATGAAAACAGTTTATTCAGTCTTGATAGAGGGGATTTGCAGACCCCAAGGGGAAGTCTGTCAAGTCCAAGTTTTTTGTTCATTACACAGGAATAGTATTTTATTTACTCCTTCCTTCCTTTGGTTACCATTAGGAAGGTTTCTGTTCTCTGCCTTTTACAAAATAATCATCCCCCCCCATTTGGACAATATATTTCTTAAGGCACTAAGCTATCTACTCTGTCAAGACTTTCTTGATTCTCTGAAGTGTGGTCATCACTCCCTCCTGTTTCTTCACATCCTGTGGATATAATCTGAGTTCTCTGTTGATGTGTTGCCTCCCCTTCTGGACTGTAGTTCCTTATGTGTCTTGTCTCCTCGGCACCCAGAATAATGTGAGTGCCCAAGGGTTGCTCAACAAAAGGATGGGAAAGGAGCATGAATGCAGAAGCAGCCTGCTGAAACACAGACAGATGGGACCTGCCAGACTGCACAAAGCAGCTGGGTGTGGGGCATAAAATCCAAGGCAGTTAATTAAAAACCTTTTTATTTGACCTGATTAAAAAGAAGTTAAATCGATTGAGAAGTTTCTGCTGAGGTGTTAAGGAGGGACACGAGCAGGTGAGTCATATGCACTGTGGAAGGGGGAGGAGGCCAAAGAACCAGCTGTTCTTGGCTGGAGATTTAGCCCAGCCACCAGCTCACTGCGACCTTGGTCCTTGGGCTTTCCACCCCAGGCAATGAGGAATTGCATTCCTGAGTACTCAGAGCTCTACCAGCGGACACTGAATGCACTGGCTGAGCACACTGGGATGAGCAGCTGCAGTTCAGACTGTGCCTGTGCTGGGTGGAGTCTGAGCCAGGGTCAAGGGAGGGGAAGCAGAAAGTTCAGGCCCCAATATGTCGAGGTTGCATAGTTATTGCTTTTACTTAGAAGCAGGCCCGTTATGGCCTTTAAATTCCTGTATGTAGAACAAATGCACATTCCAATATTTATCTTCTCTCAGTGGAACCCCTGTCCTTGTTTGTTGATATGCCCGATGCCTTTAGGGAGAGAATGGGGAAGCTAACGTGGTTTTGCCGTAGCCCCTAATAACCAGAAAAGACCAGCTGGGTTGAAGCCAAGTGGAACACGCTTTTCAGAGGGCTGACATGAAAGCACCTTCCTCCTAAAATTGCCCCCTTCTGTACCTCGAGGCAGAGAATTCTCCTCGGGAAGGACCTCACCTACCAGAGAACAAGTAGGATATGCCCTTTATTTTTCATTTGGGGAAAACTGAGGTCCTGCAAGGGAAACTAACCAGCCTAAGACCAGAGTAGCCACGGTTTATTGCATGTGTCTTTCTTTCATCAAAGATGATGCTTTCTCGCAGTGAAAACTCACTGGGTAAAGGAAAAACAGGTTTCTGCTTAGTGTGGTGGGAACCAGACTGACAAAGGATAGGGCAGTGTTTTGCTTTGATACTGGGAAGAAAAGACGTGAGACCACAGGTAGGTAGTACCTGGTGTTGAGGGGCTCAAGCACGTGGAGAAGTGTAGGTGACATTAAGGACATCACCACAATCAGGGCTGGGCAGTCTTTGTGAATTAAAGTGCCTTGTTCCAAAGCAGGCTGGAGATTAAGTAGATAACTAACAGCATATGAGGCCTTGTACCTGGGAGCTCAAATTTCCTTCTCTCTTGGACATCGGGGATCAATATTCCCTGGAGAGCTTTCCTCTAGACAAAAGGCTGCTTCTTGGTAGGGTGGTGTAGTAGCAGCACTTTGGAATGCAGCCTCCGCTGCTCAATAGCAATGTGACCTTGGCCAAATTCTCTCTCAGTTGAAGTTTCCTGACTTGACAATATGGAAAATTAACCTTTGCTTCATTGGTTTGTTGTGAAGACTAAATTATTTAACATATAGAGGACTTCTACTTTAAATGGCCTCAGGCAATCGGCTCTTGAAAGATTTTCCCCCCAGTTCCCATGTGAATGTTAATAAAATTATAGAAAAACAGTTCTGAAAATAGGAACAGTCAATCATCTTAACGTTTTGGGGGAAATTTCCCTAACTACAATTCTGATGAAAGATTGACCAGGTGCTTATTGCCTCATGACCTCTTTTTCTTATCAATGCAAGTGATTTATAACACTGTCTGATAATTGAGTATTCCTACCTGGCATGCCAGAACGGCCCCAGAATTCTCGGCTTCTTGGGTGGCACAGGTCCTGCTCACTGTCCCCTCTGTAAGGGATGGTGCCAGCTGCTGGGGGGATAAATAGGAAGAACAATCATGAAACTGGCAGGTCCCTTTCTGAGGGGCCAGAGTCTTGCCCACCATCTCCTACTTCCACTGGATCAGTTCTGTTCTGTTCAGAGTCTATAATTTCCATATACCACCTAGGGAGGGACTGGCTGTCATGCATTGCATCCTGGGGGCTGTTGTGGACAAGGATGGAGAAAAGGTGAGCCCTGGGAATGGGGAATGCTGGGAGCAGATAGCAGTTTACAGACTTTTGTGAACTGCATTTGGTTGAGTGAAAACCCCCAACTTACTCTCACTTTTACTAGGGATTACATTCTTTGCCTTAAAGGCAGGCCTAAAATCAGAGCAGTAGGAAATACAGTAGATGCTGGAATTTGGGGTCACGGAGGTGAACACCAGTCTCTCGTCTAGACTTAACTCTGAGAAGGGATTCTTCTTGGCTCTGGCACTTGCCATAGCTATGTTATTTTGGTAAAGTGTTCCACACCTTGAATTTCTCATTTCTAAAATAGAGATAGCAATATCTATGTCACAGGGCTGTAAGGGAGATTAAGTTAGTCCTCAGCACATAGTACTTGGTTCTTAGTTCATACTTAGTGCATAGTAAGGCCTCAATAAATATATTATTAACAATTATTATGCCTAATCCAGTGTCTACGTTGGAGAAGAGACAGGCAAGGCAAGCATCCACTCTGTTAATAAACACTAGGCTTCGCTGGAAAGAACCATGTTTAAGGATGAAATAGCAAAAAAGAAAACAAAGCAAACGACAACCAGAATGAGGCCTTTCAAAGAGTCTTGAAGCAGAAATGATTTATCATTAGGGTACAGAAGACCATTTACCTAACACATGCATTTTAGAAAGCATGGCCTTTCTGAAACGAGAATAAGCAAAGAAAGGGAGGTAAGAAAATGAGATGCAAAGTCAACAGATGAGATGGTAATAAAGCTAATTGAACCTGAAAAAGATTTTCAGAAAAACGAAACAAATCAACCTAACTGTAGATCCAATTGTTGGTATAACCATGCAGAAAGGGACTATTCCAAGTGACACTAAAACACAGTACTTCCACATCTGTAAAGGAATTTTGCCTCTTCTCTAGAGACAAAAGGAACTGCAAAATATCTTAAATCCTATTCAGTAATCATACTGGTGATAGTAGTGTCAGTATTGTTATTCTGAGACTGTGTGTGTATCATGGAATAAATCAAATGAGTGATTCTGTTATTGACATTGAAAACGGAGAATTTTGGCATGATTGAAAGGAGAGAAAGATGTTAGATGGATGAGGTTAAGTAAAAACTCTGTAACTCTGTATCTGAATTGTCGTTGTGAACTGTATTTTACCTTAAAGTATTTTCCTATCTGTTGACTAAGAAGACCGAGAAGTAATGACCAGCCCAGTAAGCAGTGAGCATTCCTAGTGTTCAGACTGTCATTTCTAATACCATTTACCACTAAGAGGACCCAGAGCTTCTTGGAGAACTGATTGATTCCAGCTCTGAGGAAGAAAAGGTTCAGGGTGAGCCTAAAATAATTTGTCATACTAGATAGCAAAGAAGCTATAAAATACTACTAGAGATGTGTCAAAATACTTGGGAGATTACCTGAAGAAGTTCCTGTTGGCTAAAGATGGGACATATTGGTCAACCAGAAGGATAATAATTGCAATGGATTAAAACATATCAAATAAGTTTCAATGCATGTGTTCATAATGATAATAATAATGGAAAACTCATCAGTAACTTCTGAAGGATGCTAGGGGAATCACCTTATTGTTTTAAAATCTGGAAAATAAAGGGAAAATATCAAACATTTATCCTGCTTTTATTTTAGGATTTCTTCCTCCAGATAATGGGCTGAGAAGAAATAGCTTCCCTGTATAGAAGAATTTCAGCTGATATTCGAAGAATGATAGCGTTAAACCATTTTGGGATCTCTAAAGCTTTAGTGAATCCAAGCAATGGAGTCAGACAATGCATATAAAAGGCAAACATTACAATATGAGAGACAACCAGATATTTATGTATGTCCTGATGGAAATAAAACACCACCACCTCTGAAACAGTCTTGCTTATGTACGTATGTGCACGTGCATGCACACACACACGCAAATACACAAAGGAGGAACGTGGGAGAAGGAATGAATACACACTTCATGGTGTTCCTGATGTTACAGTCTTCCAGTACAAGCTCTTTAGATCATCCTGCTTGCAGGTCCACTGGAAAGTGACCTATTTTCCTAGAACTTCACTCTAACTCTGACCCTGATGAAGCTCTAGCTCAAACACCAATTTTCAGGAAGCACAGGGGACAAAGGAACATGTTAATGATACCATAAGGATGCTATCAGCAAAATCCAAAAGTGTAGGAAATGCTACACAACAAATGACCTGGTTTCTACAGAAAAACAAAACAAAACAACAGCAGAAAACCAAAGCACATAAACATTCAAGGAAAATAAGAGAAATAGAGGAAATCAACAAATTAAAAGAGATTTAAGACTCATATCAACCAAACTGATTTCTGTTTCAAATAAACCAACTGTTTAAAAAAACCCTGATGTTTGGAAAAATCTGAACACTGGCTGTATATGTGTTTATGCTAAGGCATTATCATGAACTGTTTTAGGTATGATTGTGGAATTGTTGATATTTCTTCAAAAGAGGAGTCACCTTTTAGAGATACACAGTTAACCATTAATACTTACAGATGACATAATAGCTCTATTTTTGTACATATTTAAAACATATCATAATAAAAAGATAATGAGAAAAAAAGACTTCTGGGAAAATAAAAAATGCAAAGCCAGATGAAAATCTGGTTGTAGACTATGCGGAACAGAAATAACAATTAAGAAATCGTAATCACGGATGTAGAGGACAATCTTAGATAGTTCTCCCACAATACAGAAGTGAAGTGCTTACATGGTTTCTTGAAGATGGTAGGAGCTTAAGGTATCTTTTTCTCTGCTCCTAGAGCTTTACTTTTCTAATTCACCCTGCCCCAACCAAAGCTAGAGGAAGGAGGAATTGTATGGGAAATGCCACATGGCGGTGATTTCCTAAGGATGGGAATCTGGTTCACACCCTGTACCATATTGGTAGAGCAAGACTAGAACCCAGGCTCCCAACTGTCCTGCTGAAAAACAAAGTTCTAGGAAAACAGGTCACTTTCTATTGGACCTGCAAGCATGTTAATCTCCAAAACTTGTACTGGAAGTCTGTGATATCAGGAACCTCCTAAAGTGTGTATTTATTCGTTTTCTCATAGTCCTCCTTCCCTCTACTCATTGATACCTAAAATCTTTGGGATTTGAGACTATAATGTTATTTCCTGATACATAAAATTTCAGTGACTCCCTTTGCCTAAAACTAATGTGGCAAGTCCCACATGGCTGTCAACCCCTCCATTTACAAATCCCATAATTCCTCAGCATGGATGCTCTTTTTCATCCCTACCAAGCCTGATCCAATCCATTCCTCAAGACTCAACTCAAATGTCTCCTCTTCCAGGAAGAATTTCCTGATCTAGTGCTGTATTTCACGGGTTCTTTCTCGCTCTAGTCTCTCGGTCTTTTGAACTTTCACAAAGCCTGATCTTTATTTCTGATAATTCATATCTTTTACCTAATATTTATGTTGATGGATCATCTTTCCTCCTAGGTTTGGGCTTCTGTGTTATGTTATTTTATGTGTACCTCTAATAGGCAGCATATATACAGATTAAAAACCAAATTCCTATAATTATCTTTTTTCCAGACAAATTTAATGCATTTATGTTTTGTATGATTATTGAACTCTTTACCCTTATCTCTACATCTAATTTTTATTGCTTACCATAACTCTTTTTGGATTTGTTTTTATCTCCTTTTCTGCCATCTGAATTGATAAAATTTTCTTAATTTTCTCTTATTCTCCCTTCTGTTTGGCAAGCCAATGTTAGTTATATTTTTCGTAATGGTTACTCTTAAGTTTGAACATATATATTAATTGTGTATTTATGCATTTTAATATCTCTCTATTCTCTTTCAAACATAAAAAAAGTAGAAAAAGGCTTTAGCACACTTTATTACATACTGTTCTTTTATTCTGCCTCTCTTGTTATTGTTTTCTAATGCTTTGTTTCCATATTTTTAATACAAATAGTTTTATTATTATATCTACAGACAATTTTTGGTCACTTTTTTTAACTCACTATTGTTTTCTGTATAATGAACTTGTGTGTTCAATATTTTTTCTTGTTGAGATATATTTTTCAGTAATTCTTTCAGTGAGGATGTGTGAATGGTAGGCTTTCTGTTTTGTAAGTCTTGAAATGTATTTATTTTGCCATAACTTATGACTGAAGGTTTGTAAATATATAATTCCAGGTGACAATTATGTCCCTTTAGCACTGAGAGATGCCATCCCATTGTCTTCTGAGATCTGTTGTTGCTTATGAGAATTTGAGAGCAACTTAATTGTCTTTTCTTATAGCTTTTATGCTTCCTCTGTATTCTTGATTTTTTCATCATCATCGCAGCTTATCTAGGTGTGGATTTATATCTATTCCTCTTATTTTGCTTTTGATTTTAAAAACTCCTGTCTATTTTAATGCTAGAAAATTCTTGACCATTGTTTCTTTATATTGCTTCTCCATTCCCTCTACTTTTTACTTTGGGAACTCTTATTAGACATATATTGGAGCTGTTCGATCTAGCCTCCATATCTCCTACTTTCTTTTTCATACTTTTTAATCTTCTAATCTTTCTTTGGGTAAAATCCTCAGAGAGCTTCCAATTCATTGATGTCCACTTTAATTCACCAGTTTAATTGAACTCTGTCCAATCTGGAGTATATTGAACTTGAATCAATCCATTTTAAAACAATTTTAATGACCATGTTTTTATTTCCCAGGACTTATAGTTGCTTCTTTTAAAATATTAATCTCTTATGCCTGTTTTCTTAATGGAAAATGTTTACTTTTTAGTTGGATTATAAAAAGCCTTAAATGAAAACCTTGACCAATTGCCTTCATCATAGTTCCTTGTGTCCTCTCTACAGCCTGACTTGGGAACATCCATGCTATGTTGTCACTGCTCTTCTGTCAGCCATAGGTTGACACACCCTTATTAATATAAGGGTATATTCATTATGCCAGTACTTTGGCAAAGTCACTACATGGAGTTGTCCATGGTCACCAAAGCAACTCACATATTTTGATAATGTTTTTTTCTTTTACTCTCTTTTATTTTAGGAAGGATGCTTGGGCCACACAAGTTGAAACTCTGAAAACTCCAATCCATAAATCTACTTTTATTGTAAGTTATTAAGTCTCAAACTGCTGTGCACTAATTTTATCTATAGATATCAATACTACTAGACTCTAAATTATTTTGTTTCAAGTCCCAGCCTGTCAATGAGCTAAAAATCATAAATAATTTGCTAAGCAAATGAAACACATTTGCTGAAATTATTTTGCCAGATTTCTTAATCACAAGAATTATATCTACAAAATTAATAAAAGATTATATATCTTTATAATTTCTAAATTATATTAATTTATTTTAATTAATTAGAAATTATTTTAATTTCTAAAACTATCAGTTGCTTCCAAAACTAATCTTGCATTATTTTCAAATAATTCAGAAACAGATGAGATTGCTTGTGAAAGCCATTGTTTGGATGATAATTTCAACCAAATATAAGTTCTGTAGTTTATCTAGACCTAAGTGATTTGTTCCTGCCTGAAGTCGTCCTATTAATATTCAGGCTTTACAGCAATGGCACATCCTTCACTCGCTGCACACATGAATGAAACCTAAACATTTTATGCTGTGTTTTCCTTCTATTCTTGGTCCAGTTCATCTTCTGGAAGTGTAAAATCATCACGAACCATCTCAGTTGCTGACCTCAAGAAAAGGTAACTCCAGCAGACAAATATCTGAGCTCTGCTAAACCTCTTGAGATGCCTTTTACCTTTTCTGTGACTCCCTCCCTGGGCTTCTGGGCACTTTTGCTTCTAACAGCCACAGCTTGGGACTTCTTTGGAGATCTCCCTGCGGGGCTGTGGTAGCTGCCTTAGCCATAGGCACAGACAGAGGAAAGTGCTTGGGAGTTTATGCCAGTGACTGACAGGTACAGGAGTGTGAAAACCCAGTTCCCCTACTTCAGGGCAGGCAAATCACTTACATGCAAATTTACATGAGAACAGGCTGAGACTTTGTCTGAACTTGCACCTGGGTCTTGTGGCTTCTCATTTCCTATCCTGCTCCCCCTACTCCCTTGTAGGGTCTCCATGGAGTAGGTCCTGAACAAATCACTTACTCATGATCCCTATCTCAGGGTGGGTTTCAGGGGACCAGATCCATATCAGTAACCGTCCTGAGTGCAAATCAGGTGATGCTCATTTCTCTTCATATTTGGAACATCCGACTTGGAAGGAGAAGAGTCAGTATTTTCAAATTTTATTGCCCATGATAAAAAATTCAATCAGGTGAAACGGCATGACTCTGCTGGCGACGATTTTGTGAGACTGTCCTTTGATTGCCACAGAGCCGTTCTGCTCAGGGCTGAGCACTGCACAGGGTGAGAGCTGGAAGACATGGCATCCCTAGAGGGAGCTCAAATTCGTCCATGTGCTGGGCTGGGGAGGTGATGAGCTTTCTGCGGGGACTCTGAGCCAGGAATGGAGGATCCTTTGCTTGGGCACTTTTGCCATTCCTTATCTGTGGTGACTTGTTCTGTTTTGCTCCTAAATTTTTTTTTGCTCTTTTCAAATTGGATGTTATTCTTGCATTAATTCTTTGAGGATCTTAAATATACCAATTGTAAAGTCAGTATGTGATTGTTTTAAGTTTTGCATTTTGTTGAGAGTGAATGTGTCCCCTTATTATTGATTTCCTTGGTCATAACAAGATAGTGTTATCTTTCCCTTTATGTGTTGGAGCTCTAGTTTCCTCTGGGCTCATACTGAGTGGGAGTTTTTGCTTTCCTTCCCTCTGTACTCCCTTCTCCCTGCCCAGCAGATGTATGGTTGTCTCCATCCTGCCAAATGGAACCTCACATGTAGCCCTATCATCTCATGCTGGTATTACCATCCTATCAGAGCTATTGCATGCCCAGGAGTTGGTCCTGTGTCAACAGCCTTCTCTTCTCCCTCCCAGAACTGCTGCTGCTGTTGCAAGCTGCAGCCCCAGGAGTGGTCATAGTTTGTTTCACATGAGGGTGTTGGTCCAAGCCCTGCTTTATGTGGCAGGATGGCTCTTTCCCTCCGTCACCATTGAGGTTTGGGATCTCCATTATTCCCCGCAGTGGAATCCCAGTCACTCATAGTTTTGATCTGAAATCAACAAGGTCATGGCCTTCACGCCTTAGCATTTGGTTTGTCTTTTGTTTTTGGTTCACCAAGAAATTTCTTTTCTCTTTGAAAAGTGTTTTGTCTTAATTAAAAAAAAAAAATCCAACGAAGAATATTCAAATATAAATGCTCTTTTTAGAGTGGAGGGGGTAGTTTAAAGCATGAACCCTTGACTGGAATTCTGTCTTTGAGTTTCTTGAACAGAGGATTTGGATTTTCCCCCTATCTGTTAATGTATAGAGTTGGCATCAAACTTTGATAGCTCACAATCAAATATTTACTGAATAAATAATTCATCTGGTTGAGTAGTTTTCAAACTTAATCTTCAGCACTGGAACTTTTTTTTCCCAAATAAAACCAAATAAAACCTTACATACCCAATACAGAAATATATAAAAGTGACATTTTATTAGTGTTTAGTTATTTTATTAAGTTCACATTTGTGATGTTTACTTATTTTAAAGTCAGTTATTAAGTTCAGGAAGACCTTGGGAAAATGAACATTCTTTTCAGTTCCTATGGTTGAGAAGACCTATGATTTTAGCTTCAGCTTCTAATTTTTTTGTTTCCTTTTTCTTTTTTAACTTCTTTCTCCTCTTTTACTTACTCTTTTACTTTCTTCTTTCTTTCTACTTTCTCTTTTCTTCCTTCCTCTCTTTTTATTTTTCCTTCCTCTCTTCCTTCCTTCTTCCTTTTTTTTTTCCTCCCAGTTTAGTTCTATTTGTTTTTCCATTATCCCCAAAGCACCTCCACGAGTGGGCGGGTCTATTAGCAGACACTGTTTGACAATCACTGGGGCAGTGTGGTCCCCTGCAAGGGCAGTTTGTGTCATTTTTTCCAGGTCAGACTGGGAGTCAGTGTCCAAGGTGGAGCAAGACCCAGTTTTCTGGTCTCGTTTCCACACGGGAGTATTTTCTCTTGTGATGGTGTCAGGCCAAAGAGAGATGAAGCAGCATTGTGGAGGAGTTTCACCACCTCCTCTTGTCTGACACAATCAGCTGTGCCACAGGCAAGTCAAATTTCAGGCCCATCTTTTTCATGCCCTTATTTTTCTCACTCTTCTCCCAGACCCTCTTTCTCAGTGTAAACAACAGGAAAGAGCTGGAACAAGAACCAACACTTGCTGTCCTCAGATGGTGGCCTGGCTGTGAACGTCAGTGGAGGACCTCTCCTGAGCATCCCTCCATATGTAAACAGACCTTGAACAGACACTGTGGGTAATGATCAGTGACTGGGTCCTGATGGTCGTACTTTCTCAATGTTCTCTGCTGCTTTCTGAACAGAATCTGCTTGCAAATGTCCAAAGGAGGGAGATGTGAAGGATTTCAGCTTGAGAGCAGTAACCAAAGGCCCAGTGGTGTGCTGGTGAATGTTTAACAACTGGCTCTCTGAAAACCAGAGCCCTGGTTTGTAGAATTTATCAATTTCAGTGGTGTAAATACCCCTACCACAGCCAATTCCAAGCTACCAACAATTTCACACCTGGTTTGAAAAATTCCTAAAAATTTAACAATCAGTATTTCCAGGCTGGTACGAGTTGGCTCGAGAACATCCATGGCCCAGAGACACGTGGGCAAGGGCTTTCATTTCATGTGGAGCTTCAGGTCGGCACGTGAGTCTCCAGCCCTTTTATCAGACTTTGTTCTAGGCCCAGTCGGTCCCAGTATCCTCAACTCTGGCCCCTGCTGCTCCTCCAGCTTCTCGTCCAGCTGGTGTGACTTTTGTCACTGGGGCATCTGTGTTTGTTCAAAGGTTCATGGTGACAAGTGTTTAGATAAACAGTCATCACCACCGAAACTCGAATCTGGCTTTGTTTACAGTTTGGAAAGAGGGAAATGACTAATTATGTAGGGGAGCCTTATCTTTATTAGAGAACTATGTAGGGACTCGTGAGAGTAAATGAAATAAAGCCTGCCTGTTTGGATTACCCATGATTACATCCTCCGGCTGAATAACACAGAGGAAGGAAGAGAGGGAGGAAATGGATGAATAATGTCTTGTCCTTCCATAAAGATACTGTAAAGCTCAGTAATGAGAAAATTTTTTAATACATAGGTGGGTAACATTGCCCTGGGAAAATGTTGCGCTTCAGCAGTTTCTTTTCTGGTTATTTTTATTGGAAGCTCTACTAATGCGTTTACAGAGAAAAACGGCCACAGAAATTCAGCTGTTTTGGTCATTGCATGACGGAGGCTCATGTATGGGCAGTGACCCAAAAGAGGTCATTCAGGAAATAAAGCAAATGATGGCTGGGATATAATCAAACAATAGTCTTGAAATTGTTTAGTTTTTTTGCTAGCACAGATTGTTTCAGGGTAAGGTCTTTTAAGAGAAGACAGCACATTTGGTTGTTAGCAATAATGACCAGAGAAAACCCTAATGACAACTGAATTTCTAAATTATTGTGCTGACTTTAAAACATACACACAGCACATACTTGTTAAATTTTTGGAAAGTTGTATTTATTAAATTTATACAAAAGGCTATTCCGTAAATTCTATAAGATAACGATAGGCAAATTAGGTCATACCCAGGATCAGCATTTCCTACACATCTTCCACTTTGGAAATTAAGAAATACTCTGACAATTATTTTTATTACCTTTTTCATTTCATTGTTCTCATTCACTGGTTGCAGACACTATCGACAAAGTCATAGAATGCTAAAATCTCTGCGTTGTGAAGAAAGACGGAGTGGGAGGGAAGTGTAACATCAGTAACTTATGTGTGGCTCTCATCAGTTCCCCTGCCACGTCGTGGGAGTATTTGTTTTGGTTATCCTGTCCCTCTTGCCTCACTGTAGGCTGTGCGTGTGTGTGTGTGTGTGTGTGTGTGTGTGTGTGTGTGTGTGTGTGTGCGTACGCACGTGCAGGGGTGGGTGGTCGCGCAGATAACTTGTCTCTTTAGTTCACAGGTCTCCATATCCAAGGGAGGCTATATATAGACCAGGTATAGAAACTATCGAAAGATATCTTGGACTTTGGGTCAGAAGCCATAACTACATAGGTCTTTGGGAGATACTTTTCCTTGGGGTGTGGAGTGTATTTTTCATGCAAAGGGAGGAAGATCATAGAAGGTTATATAATTTGTTCACAGTATTTGCTGTCTTCCCTTTGGTCCATTCTTTCAGAGCCCTTTCCTTGTGTTCTTCCATCCCACTTACATCAGGCTTGGCCACATGATTTGCAATGGCTAACAGATTGTGAGTAGAAGTGGTGTGTGTTCCTACCTAGCAGAAACTTTGAGAGCCATTGTTGTTTCCAGTTCTGTGCTTTCTCCATGCCAGATAACAGCACGTCCCTACCAGCAGTCTGGAACCTAGAATGAAGAAGACACGTGGAGCAATGCCACAGCCGGCCTACAGCTAAAATGGACCATGTGTGATAAGTAAACCTTTACTGTTGTAAGCCACGAGATTTAGGGGTAGTTTGTTACCACAACATAACCTAATGAAAAAAAAAGGTTCTGAAGAACCTAGGGGCAGGACAGGTATAAAGACGCAGATGTAGTGAATGGACTTGAGGACTCGGGGAGGGGGAAGAGTAAGCTGGGACTAAGTGAGAGAGTGGCATGGACATATATACACTACCAAATGTAAAATAGATAGCTAGTGGGAAGCAGCCGCATAGCACAGGGAGATCAGCTCGGTGGTTTGTGACCACCTAGAGGGGTGGGATAGGGAGGGTGGGAGGGAGACTCAAGAGGGAGGAGATACGGGGATGTACATATATGTATAGCTGATTTACTTTGTTATAAGGCAGAAACCAACATACCATTGTAAAGCAATTGTACTCCAATAAAGATGTTGAAAAAAACCCCATAACCTAATGAAAGCTGGCAGACAAAGAAAATGAGACTCATATACGTGACAATTTTGACAGTCAAGAGCAATGCAGGAAAGCACTCCTTTCACTGTACTCTTGCCAACCTTGGTGTCATCCCATTTGTTTCTGTATTTAACATCTTGATAGACACACATAGTATTATATCCAAGTAGTCTTCATTTCTATGATTGTTAGAAAAGTCAAACAGTTTTTCACGTATCTGCATTTTAATTTAGGCAACTTACTTTCTTTTGAGGACTATGTCAACTTCCTATTTTATTACTTGCCTTTTCTTAGTGAACTGTAAGAGTTTTTGGGTTTTTTTAACTTATTAAGGACATCTTTTCTTTACCATAGACATTAGAAATAATTTTTCCAAAACATTTTTTTCCTAGTTTGTTTTTAAATATGGTATGTGATGGCTCTTGATATACAGAAGTTTAAACATTTCATGTAGCCAAAATGCATGTGCCTGGTAGTAATAAATATTTATTTAATGAATCAACGAATAATTTATTTCTTTCTTTTACATATTTAAAATGCTCTCTCATACTGACATGATAAAATATCCCCCTATTTTCCCCTCCTTTTGTTTTATAACTTTTGTTTCAATCTCTAGATCAGGAGTTCCAACTCTTCTTGTACATTAGTCAATAATATTTTGGGAGCTTTTAAAAAGCACAACTTTCCATACTCTAAGGGTGTGACTTGAGATTCTGTATTTTTTTATAGCCTCCCTTTCCTTTTTCCCAGGGTATTCTGATGCAGTTAGTCTGGAGTTTGGCGATCACTATTAAACACATTTTAATCCTAATGTAGTCCAATTTACTTGTTTCTTGCTTTTGTGACTTGGGCTTTCGATGTAGTATTTAAGAAATCTTTGCCTAAACCAAGATTACAAAGATTTATCCTTATTTTTTCTTCTAAGAGTTTTATAGTTTTAGCTTTTACATTTAGGTCTATGACCCTTTTGAGTTAATTGGTGTGAGTCAGGAGTCCAACTTCATTCTTCTGCATGTGGATATTCAGTTATCCCAGCACCATTTTTTTAAAAGACCATTCTTTTTGACTTTTCTTTCTCCATTGAATTATCTTGGCAACTTTGTCAAAAATCAATTACCTATAAACTTGAGGGTTTATTTCTAGGCTCTCAATTCTATTCCATTCATCTATTTGTCTATACTTATGCTAGCATTATACACACTTGATTCACGTAGCTTTGTACTATTTTGAAATCAGGAAATGTTAATCCTCCAATTTTGTTCTTTTTCAAGATTATTTTGGCTCTTCTGGGTCCATAAGAATTTTCACATGAATTTTATTTAAAGAATTTTTTTAAAATTTATTTTTAAAATAAACTTATTTATTTTATTTATTTTTATTTCTGGCTGTGTGGGGTCTTTGTTGCTGCGTGCAAGCTTCTTCTAGTTCTGGGGAGTGGGGGCTACTCTTCCTTGTGGTGCGTGGGCTTCTCATTGCAGTGGCTTCTCTTGTTGAGAGCACAGGCTCTAGGTGCGTGGGTTTCAGTAGTTGTGGCACGTGGGCTCAGTAGTTGTGGCTCGCGAGCTCTAGAGTGCAGGCTCAGCAGTTGTGGCGTTTGGGCTTAGTTGCTCTGCAGCATGTGGGATCTTCCCGGACCAGGGCTCGAACCCGTGTCCCCTGCACTGGCAGGCGAATTCTTAACCGCTGCACCACCAGGGAAGCCCCCACGTGAACTTTAGAATCAGCTTTTCTATTTATGCAGAATCCACCTCTTGACATCTTCTCCTACTCCCTGATCACAGTGTTTTCTTTTCCCCCAGGCCACAGGTACCACCTGACATGTTTTTATTAACATGGATTATTTATAAAGTAGATGGTGAATTTTTCAGTGTAGTTAGAGTGTCTTTCAATTCAACAGTGAAATGGAAAATGGAGGGACTTAATCTCTTGGGACTCAATTCCCCCTCTATGAATGAAGGGGTGGGAAAAGCATGTGGATTAACTAGTCAGAGAACTTGTCCCCCTCTACTCCCTTCAACAGTGATTACTGGCTGTACTCTTTCCCTTGTTTTTTTTTTTTTTTTTTTTCCCCCCACCTTTTTTCTCCTTGCATTTGTGCTGTCCCCTGGACTAGATCTTTTCTCCGGTTCCACAGGCTTTTTAAAGACTATGATCCCATGAAGAGTTAGCATTCTGAGAAAACCTCCTTTTTCAAGAATTGATGGCATTTCTTCTTCTGAAAGTCATTTCCAACCACCAGGTCTACTCAGTTTGACCTGCTGTTGCGTTGCTTGCAGGCCTGATGTGTTTGCTTCTATGAAAACGTCCATTAACTAAGGTTGTGTCTGATGGACTTTTGTCACCTCATGCATCATAAGAGTAGAGTAAGTGTCAAGGGATAATAGATATTTTATTTTCCTAGATTCACATGCTAGTTTGCACTATTCATTCTACGTTGTCTCCGAATCACTGTACAAGAGTTAACTGTAAATGGGATTTGCCAACTCTGAGAAGGGAAGGGAATCTGACTCAGGATATGTTCAAAGTCACCTTTACTAGGCTCTAAGCACACCTTTCTAGTCTCTTGATGGGTGAAAGGGCTTTGGACCACAGAATCTGGTCTCTAACCACCCTGAAGAATTCCTCTAGATATGGACCTCTTGTCTAATTGTCACTTCTAAAATCTGTGAGAGCAAAGGTAGGATCATTGCTTGGTATCTAATAGGAGCTTAGTAAATATTTATTGGATAAATGAATGGATGATTAATTCTGTGATTGAATCTTACAGTATTCCAAGTACTGAGCCATGCACATTTCACTTAATTTTTACCATACTTCTGTAAGTTTTTAATTCATTGACTAATATTAATACTTGTCAACTGGATAACACTGTCACATTCCATATTATTTGAATTTTATAATATCCTGTGAGAGACACCGTTGGTTTTACCCCCATTTTACAGTTCACGATATTGATACCTAGAAGATGTTTAATGCTTTAATTCAGCGTTTTTCCAATTGTAATGTAGCAAGAACCTCCTGAAGTTCTTAGATTCTGACTCAGCATATCTGGGTGGGTCTGAGAGTAGTAGGTTTAACAAGCGCCCAGGTGATGCTGATGCTGCTGTTCTGCAAACCATACTCGGAGTAGCAAATAGAACATTCTAAATAGAACACTTTCTTTGCCTTTGTGAAGGTGAGGGGTTAAAAAATAATATACGAGAGAAATAAACATTCTCTCTTTCAACCAAAAAAAAAAAAAAAGAGCTAGAGACTAAGCAGTCTAAAAGCAAATATCTTCATAGATACCATTCAACTGAAATCCTGGTGATGAAGCTTGATAAATCAGCCGTTCTTTAAACCTACAGGATATTACAGTACACAATATACTAACAAAGTTGGAGGATTCACGTTTCCAATTTCAAAACGACACAAAGCTACTTTTAAAAATCTAAAGCCAAAGCAATAAATAGAAAAAATGAGAAGACCCTTGTGACTGTCCCCAAAAAAGGTTATTTTCGACCAATGTAATGCAGATTAATTTTCACAACATGCCTTGATTTTTCTTATTAAAAAAGGGACTTGAGGGCTTCCCTGGTGGCGCAGTGGTTGAGAGTCCGCCTGCCGATGCAGGGGACACGGGTTCGTGCCCCGGTCCAGGAAGATCCCACATGCCGCGGAGTGGCTGGGCCTGTGAGCCACGGCCGCTGAGCCTGCACGTGCAACGGGAGAGGCCACAGCAGTGAGAGGCCCGCGTACCACAAAAAAAAAAGGGACTTGAAAGGTGTAGTTAAGAGTAAAAGATGTTTGCATATTATACATAGTAACTGAAAACTAACGTCACTCTTGGGAAAACTAACATAGTAACTGAAAACTAACGTCACTCTCCATCATCTTCATAGCCTGCCTAAGAAAGCAAGATTGTTCTAAAGCATGAAGATAAAGACTTGCTATTTACGACTGTGCCCTTGATCAGTTACTGGGGCTTTCTATGTGGAACTCAACAGACATTCATCACTGCTGCTACCTCTCACAATCAGGATTCCTCATCTGCCCAGACCAGATAATTCCATATCTTTTCGTGTACTAAAGAGCTCACCATTTTACTCAGACTTTGCTTCCTGAAACATGTAGATGCTTTGGAAAGTTAAGAGCAGAAGGCAATGAGGAGATCCAGGCAGCAGATATCCCAGCCCTAGGTTGGGGGATTGTAGCAGAAGGCAGAACACTAAGTGACGGCCGTTGGACTACTGGGCTTTGCCTACTATGTAAAGATTTTTAAAGCTAAAGGTCATTGGTGTCCTTTATCATAATATTTGCTAGAAATGCTTTGTGGCTAGTGTATTCCCAGGTGCCAGTGTTCCAGATTATGGGTGTGTCCCTGAGTTAAGGAAAATGGGGAACCCCTTAAAGGTAACTGGGATTGAAAAATTTGCAAGAATTATTAGTTCAGAGAAATCAGAGTGAGGATAATCTTTAGAAATCTAATTTGAATTTCCAGTTTAAGATGGCATACGAATCCTTTGAATAAATTCTCCCTGAATCCTGAATTCCACTGAATGACTAATAGGGTACAGGAAACCATCAAAAGGTGCTGCCCATCTGCCAGAATGTTGGTGAATTTTTGCATGATAAATTGTAGCCAAGACCACATCGAGTAGAGTCTGACTAATTCATGAGATGGATGCGGCATCAAAAACAAAATCTGTCGAGAATTTATGGATGGGACTTCTAGTAGCAACTCTAATATTAGAGAAAGACCAGAGCAGAGGGGCCAGAGGTAAGTGGGGCCTGTGGTGCACTTGGAGATGGTTTTCAATTCTACTTGAAAATCTTAGGGGCAAACTCGTACTGGAGGAGGTACATGAGATGGCTGGATTTGGGCTCACTCTCACTGAGCTCAGCTGAGGTTCTCTGTGAACTGGGGGCCATAGGAATGACTAAATTTTTGGAAGCACGTTGTCCAAGTTAGAGAAGGAGCACACTGATCTTCAGATTGCAGTGATCAACAAGGAGAAGTAACCCTTCTGCACAAAGGTGAAGCAAAATGTTACCCAGCTGCCTCTTTTGGATGCTAGCTCCCTTCTCCCCACAGAAAACTAGTCTTCTGATCTGACAAAACAAAATTACAACATTTTAGTATCCAGGTGGAGCTGTCAAAGGAGGTTGACTACATGAATCTAGACCTCAGAGAAATCTGGACTGGTGTCAGCAGTTGCACAGGCGGTAATTAAAACTGTGCTTGTGGATGAAGTCCCTTGGGGAGAGAGTAGGCTCTGCAAAGAGAGGGCTTAGAACTGAGCCCAGGAGAAATCCAGCATCGAGAAGGATTGCTCTGAGGAGAAAAGAATTGCAAAGCACTGTGAGAAGAGGTTCCAGAGAGGGAGGAGGGAAATCAGGGTTCTGGAGTATTTTGGATGTCCAGACATGAGTGTTTCAAGAAAGAAGAGTTGTATTAAATGCCACTGGGAAGTCAAGTAGGAAGAAACTGAAAAATATTCTTTGAATTTCACAGTGTCTATGTGTATGTGGAATAAAGGATCAGGTCATCTGATGAGAGACTGTGTGAAAGATGGCAGCAGGGATTGGGGAGGATGGTTGTAGTTGTCAGAGCTCTCCAGAGAAACAGAACCAGAAATATATATATATTATTACTAAAGAGAGAGAGAGAGAGAGAGAGAGAGAGAGAGAGAGTGAGAGCAGGGTAAGCTGGCAGTAGAGACCTAGGGAAGAGCTGATGTTGCAGTTTAAGTCTGAAGGCAATCAGCTGGCAGAATTCCCTGTTCCTCTGGGGACCTCAGTCTTTTCTCTTAAGGCTTTCAGGTGATTGGATGAGGCCCACCCACACCATGGAGGGTAATTGGCTTTACTTAAAGTCTATTAATTTAAATGTTAATTTCATCTAAAGAATACCTTTGCGGCAGAATCCAAACATGTTTGACCAAGTATCTGGATACCATGGCCTAGCCAAGTTGACATATAAAATTAGCCATAACAATAGTGCAGGTTAGATGAGTTCTGAAGTGTTCATAGAAGAGACAATGGACCAGAGAATTGTAGTCACGGAATGTGGGGTGCCGTGGGCCCGTCTGAGGGAGGCAATCCTGAATTGATGGTGATTCCTATTTGTCCTTTTGTCTGAGTTCTCTGGAAGCATTTAGCTGCCTGGGTGCAGGGTAAGAGAAAAAGGGTTGGCACCAAAATCAAAATAAAATTTTATGCTTCATTTTGGGGGAAGGAATTTATCTTTTAACAAATATATAGTTTTGTGTATGTGTGTGTTTACTCATTGGGAAGTCTTTCCTTTCTACAATGATTATAATAGCTTTTGTATCTTGTTTCCACCCTGTTGACTGATTGTTACTTTTCCCCTTTTCTTTACTCTTTCCTTAACTTTTTCCTCATTTGCTTATCTATCAAGTCCTTGCATGTCGTAAAGCACATCAAATATATTGCCATAAAGTCATAAATGTCTAAAATAAAACTCATATATATTCAGCTCCAACTCCCTCCCCCCAAAAAATTCCTGCTTCTTTTCCATGTTAACTTGTCACCCTTTGGGGAGGCAGGCAGGGCAGATTCTAAAGAGTAAGATAGTTCCCAAGGTTAGCTTGTCAATAACTGACCTAGAATTCAAATCCAGGGTTTCTGGCCCCAAATCTTTCTATACACATTGATTCCTTGAGTTTTATTTAAAAATATTAAACACTGTAGATTCGTTGATCTTGGGATTTAAAGGTACAGGAAGAAAAGGGAAGGAAAATGGATGAATTCTCCATTCTCTGATGAAATATTTCAAGCAGTTAACTTCTCAGGTTTCCTCCTAAATCCTTTGGAGGCAACAGAGTTTGTGGTTGTGGAGGTCTGTCTTGGTATATAGTTTGGAAATGATCAGAATTCTAGGTTCTGCAACCACCAAGTTACAAATTAATTTGTATGAAGGAAAGTTTTAAAACGTTCTTGGTTGTTTTTCCCTTGCTGCTTATAATATGTTTTCTTTGTATTTAATTTTTGATAGTTTGATTAATATGTGTCTTGGCATGTTTCTCCTTGGATTTATCCTGTATGGGACTCTCTGTGCTTCCTGGACTTGCTTGACTATTTCCTTTCCCGTATTAGAGAATTTTTCAACGATAATCTTTTCAAATATTTTTTCAGTCCCTTTTTTTTTCTCTTTTTCTTCTGGGACCCCCTATAATTCGAATGTTGGTACGTTTAATGTTGTCCCAGAGGTCTCTGAGACTGTCCTCAATTCTTTTCATTCTTTTTTCTTTATTCTGCTCTGCGGTAGTTATTTCCACTATTTTATATTCCAGGTCACTTATCCATTCTTCTGCCTCAGTTATTCTGCTATTGATTCCTTCTAGAGAATTTTTAATTTCATTTATTGTGTTGTTCATCATTGTTTGTTTGCTCTTTAGTTCTTCTAGGTCCTTGTTAAATGTTTCTTGTATTTTCTCCATTCTATTTCCAAGATTTTGCATCATCTTTACTATCATTACTCTGAACTCTTTTTCAGGTTGACTGCCTATTTCCTCTTCACTTGTTTGGTCTGGTGGGTTTTTACCTTGCTCCTTCATCTACTGCATATTTCTCTGTCTTCTCATTTTGCTTAACTTACTGTGTTTGGGGTCTCCTTTACGCAGGCTGCAGGTTCGTAGTTCGGGTGTTTTTGGTGTCTGCCCCCAGTGGGTCAGGTTGGTTCAGTGGGTTGTGTAGGCTTCCTGGTGGAGGGGACTGGTGCCTGTGTTCTGGTGGGTGGGGCTGGATCTTGTCTTTCTGGTGGGCAGGACCGTATCCGGTGGTGTGTTTTGGGGTGTCTATGACCTTATTATGATTTTAGGCAACCTCTCTGCTAATGGGTGGGGTTGTGTTCCTGTCTTGCTAGTTGTTTGGCATGGGACATCCAGCACTGAAGCTTGCTGTCCATTGGGTGGAGCTGGGTCTTAGCATTGAGACGGAGATCTCTGGGAGAGCTCTCACCGATTGATATTACGTGGGGTCATTTGGTGGTCCAAATGTTCTGAACTCGGCTCTCCAACCTCAGAGGCTTGGGCCTGACACCCGGCCGGAGCACCAAGACCCTGTCAGCCACGTGGAATTCCAGTGGTGAAATAACATTCTAGGTCCAAGACGGAGCTGCTCCTTCCTGGGGTCCACGTCAGCAAATGGAAACTTAGATAAGTCTGTGTGTCTGTAAATGTTCCACTTGACCACAGTGAAAGGATTTCAATCTGAGTCAGAATCCTTTGATACTGATGTCAGTATCATCTTTTTCGCATCTTTAGATGTGGGAGATTGAGAAAGCAGGTCTTCTAATCTCCCTCTTGTGAGTCAATGAAAGAATCTCAGGAGGACCCAGAGAAGCTTGGGACGCAGGGGTTGCCATCAAAGCCGGGAGTGCCCAGCTCTTCTACCGACATTTTCAAATACAAATCTGAGGGTAGAACTTGGGGTCACTGATGTAGGTTTCAGCTGAATATTAGAAGGAACTATCTAACAGCTGGAAATCTTGCAATACATAAGTGGTCTCCTGTGTTTTGGCCCCCGTACACTCTGAGATACCTGCCTGTCAGGGGCACTCCAGAAAGATTCCCTCACTGGTGGGATGTTGGATGATGTGACCTCTTGTGTCTCTTCCAAGCAAAACTTCAAAGACGGTCGCACAGCTTTGCCTGGGGGTTTCCTGGGGTTTCAAGTCTCACCACTTTCAGCTTTGGGAATAAGGGTTTGCACTCAGCAAGGATCATAGCACTCCATGTATTATCAGAAAGGGAGGGCAAATTGCTTTCTAAGTATAAAATACGTTCCAACATGTGTATGTCTGTGTGTGTAATTTCTTTTTTGCTATTTTATTTTCAAGAAAACTAGATGTGTTCCAAAAACAGAGTAGATAAATTAAGATCCCTTTGTTCTTTGATATATATTGAGTATGAGTTTTTTTTATTTTTAAGAAAGGACTTTAGGAGCTTTTTGAAATTCAAGTGTTCCTAGGAGTATTAATTTGCTAGGGCTGCCATAACATAATATCAGAGACTGGGTGGACTAAACAACAGAAATTAATTTTCTCAGTTTTAGAGGACAGAGCCCAAGATCAAGGTGTCAGCAGGTTTGGTTCCTTCTGAGGCCTCTCTCCTGGGCTTGCAGATGGCCACCTTCCTGCTGTGTTCTCACAGGGTTGCCTCTCCATCTACGTGTTGTCTGCATCTTAATCTCTTCTTAAAAGAACACCACCCATATTAAGGCCCACCCTTATGACTTCATTTTACCTTAACTACCTCTTTAAAGGCCCTATCGCTAAATACAGGCATATTCTGAGGTACTAGGGGTTAGGAACTTGTTCAACATATGAATGATGGGGAACGTGATTCAGCCTATAACAGTAGGTTTTGATTTTCTCCAGTGCTATTTCTGTTCATATTTCTCAGTTTTCCTTAAGTAGTAATAGGCTAGAGGAAACTTGGAATTTAGAGAAATGCACACTGTAACTACTTAACTACTTCCTACATCGAGTCCTAACAAATATGGCTTTTGATTGCCAGCTTGCTGGTGCCAGTGCAGCCCCTGTCTGTCAACTCAGCAGTATTTCTGCAGAGAAGTCAGCTGGCTCCCTTGAATGACATCTTGCTTTTCATCGTCAGCCCAGTTGTACCCAAACAAGTTGAGACACAGTAGCCTTGCAGACACAATAGGCCTTTAAACATTTTCCAGGGAAAACAATTGCATTTCTACTTTTGTACAAAGGATCAAGACCTCTGATTGCTTTTATGTTTTGTTTTTCTTGTGATGCTAATTATGTTTTCACAAATCTAACTGTTCTGTTGACTCCTACAAGGCATATTATTAACAAATCTCTAATGCAATCTACTGCAACCAAGTATGTGACTGGCATAGAGATCCAGGATATAATGTTCCTTTATTTCTACCCTAAACTTGTGCTGAAGACTCCTTGGTTAGTTTATCTCATGAGGCAAAATTCTGAATGAATAGAATGTACTCTTACATATTCTTTCATGAGATATAAATGTGATTTTTTTCTCTCCTATTCAGAAAACAGAGTTGTCATTTCAGCCAAGATATTTTCTAAGCACAAATTCAGAAAACACATAAAAGTACAACAAAAATAAAAATTACTTGGTTTTTTTTTTTCATGTTTTTGCTATGGATGTCTAATTGATCTAGCACCATCTGCTATTCTTTTTCCTTTGAATTGCTTTTGCACCTTTGTAAAACACCAGCTGAGCATAGTTTTGTGGCCCTATTGTTAGGCTCTCTGTTCCATTTATCTATATGTCCATCCATTTGCCAATGCACATTGTCAGCATTACGTGGCTAGATCGTAAGCCTTCTTTTTTTTTTGAAGATTATTTAGCTATTCTAGGGCCTTTGTCTATAAATAAAATATAAATTATATATATTATATAAAATTATAAAAATGTCTTACAGAAAACATTGCTGGAATTTTGATAGGAACTACATTAAACCCATTTTTTAGGTCCTTGATTTCCTTCACCAGTATTTTTAGCATAGAAATCTTACACACGCTTTGTTAAGTATATATCTAAGTAGTTTGTTTTCTTTGGAGTGATTGTAAATGGTATTTTTTTTTTTTTTTGCGGTACGCGGACCTCTCACTGTTGTGGCCTCTCCCGTTGCGGAGCACAGGCTCCGGACACACAGGCTCAGCGGCCATGGCTCACGCGCCCAGCCACTTCACCGCATGTGGGATCTTTCCGGACCGGGGCACGAACCCGCGTCCCCTGCATCGGCAGGCAGACTCTCAACCACTGTGCCACCAGGGAAACCCCAGTATTGTTTTTAAATTCTGGTTTCTGCACATTTACTGTTGAAATATAAAAATGCAGTTGATTTCTTTATGTTGATTTTCTATCCTGTGACCTTGATGAATTTACTTATTAGTTTTTGGAGTTTTTTGGGGAGATTCTTTGAGAACTTCTATGTACAGAATCATATCATTTGAAAATAGAGACAGTTTTATTTCTTCTCTTCCAATCTGTATGCTCTTTCTTTCTTTCTTTCTTTTTGCCTTATTGTAATCCCTAGAACTTCCAGTACTACGTTGAATATGAATGGTAAGAGCAGACATCCTTGCATTGTTCCAGACCTCAGTGGTAAAGCATTTACTTATTCTTTCTTACTATTTATTTCTCTCCTCTTTGTCCCATCTTTTGTTATGTGTGGCTTTGCTCCATTTATTTTTTGTTGGTGTTGTTGGTAATTTGGAAATTATATGTCCTATTTCAAATATTTTTAAGGTTACTCCTAAATTTTTTTAACATACATAGCTAAATTCACAATATTTATTGACACCTTGGGCTAATCAGTAGCCATATCTTAATCTTGAATGAGACAAGAACGTAAGCCTCCTTTATTCCACTTGTCCCCTTGCAAAATCTATCATAAGAAGATCTGGTATAATCTTGAAGTGAAACTAATACATTTATATTCACCATAGCATGAAAATGAATAAAATACTTAGAAATAAATTTTATGAAAGAAGTACAAGACTTGTGCACTGAAAATGACAAAACTTTGCTGAGAAAAATTAAGAAGATCTAAATAAATGGAGAAATATTCTACATGGATTGGAAGACTCAATATTAGTAAAATATTGTTTTCCCCAAATTTATCTATAAATTCAATGCATTTCCTATCAAAATTTCAGGGTTTTTTTGCCAGAAATTGACAAGCAAATCCCAAAATTTACATAAATATGCAAAAGACCTAGAATAGCCAAAACAATTTTGAAAAAAACCCCCAAAGTTGGAGGACTTTCAGTTTCCGATTTCAAAACTTAACTATATACATTTATTCAAATTCTGGAGAGGGTGTGGAAAAAAGGGAACTCTCCCCTACGCTGTTGGTGGGAATGTAAATGTGTGCAGTCACTGTGGAAAACAGTATGGGGGTCCCTTAAAAAACTAAAAACAGAGTTGCCATATGATCCAGCAGTACCACTCCTGAGCGTGTATCTGGACAAAACTCTAATTTGAAAAGATACATGCACCCCAATGTTCATTGCAGCATTATTTACAATAGTCAAGACATGGAAGCAACCTAAATGTCCATCGACAGATGAGTGGATCAAGAAGATGTGGTATATGTGTGTGTGTGTGTGTGTGTGTGTGTGTGTATACACACACACACACACACACACACACACACACACACACAATGGAATATTACTCAGCCATAAAAAAGAATGAAATGATGCCATTTGCAACAACATGGATGGACCTAGAGATTATCATACTAAGTGAAGTAAGTCAGATTGAGAAAGTCAGATATATGCTATCACTTATATGTGGAATCTAAAAAATGATACAAATAAACGTATTTGCAAAACAGAAGCAGACTCACAGACTTAGAAAACAAACTTACGGTTACCAAAGGGGAAAGGGGGTCAGGGAGGGATAAATTAGGAGTTTGGGATTAGCAGATACAAAGTACTATATATAAAACAGATAAACAACGTCCTACTGTATAGCACAGGGAACTATATTCAATATCCTATAATAAACTATAATGGAAAAGAATATAAAAAAGAATTATGTGTATATATGTATAATTGAATCACTTTACTGTACACCAGAAACTAATGCAACATTGTAAATCAACTGTACTTCAATAAAAAGAGAAAGCTACAGTTATTAAAACAGTGTGCTACTGCTGTAAGGTTAGACATATAGGTCAGTGTTACAGGATTAAGAGACCAGAAAAAAGTCACTATGTTTATGACTTGTGAGGAAGGTACCAAGACAATTCATTGTGGAAATAACAGACTTTTCAACAGATGGTGCTGGGACAATTGGGTATCCATATGCAAAAAGAGGAACTTTTACCCGTACCTCATACCATACACAAGAACTAAGGTTGATGGAAGTGGGCGGGGGATGTGAGGAAGATTTTATAAAATGCTCCCTTGGGTCAGGGAGCACTTGCCTCGTTTCTGAAAATTCAGATTAAAGCCCTGAGACCTAGTTTTTTTCCATTTGGGGGGTTGTTTCCATTCCCTCACAACACAGGAACTACTATGTTCCAAGTTCTTCCCTTTATCCTCACAGCCTGTCCCTCTGCGCTGCAGGCCTCTCTCCCCAGCCGACTGCGTTCATGAACTGTAAGGGTTCAGGTTGGAGAGAATCTATATAGGAGGGCCAATCGCTCTACTTTTAAGCTCCCCACTAATGGAATTCCAGGAATCTACAGTGAAGCAGCAGGTCCCATGTAGAATAGTCCCACGTTTTCTCTTACTACCCGTATCTCTTCTTCTCTCTCCAAACTGCAGTAATTAGGTGCTTTCAAGAAATTTTTCATTTATTTTCCACAGTGCTGTTATCTTGAGAAATGAATTTATGTCTTGTGAATCTTCTTCTTTCAATTTAAGCCATTCATTATACCTAGCTGAAGTTTCTTCCCGGTTGTAGTATGTAATTGGCACTGTTTCTTGTTTACATTGCATATAAATGTTTCTCTTATATTTAATTCTGTTTTGGTCCATTTTAATTGGTTCCTGGGAGGAAATTTAGACTGTCTTTGAAATGATCATCTTTATCACTCCAGGTTATGTTCCACAATTACTGTGTGTGTGTGTGTGTGTGTGAGAGAGAGAGAGAGAGAGAGAGAGAGAGAGAATAAATCTGGCTTTGACATGTCCTTCCACACGTGACATCATCTTATCTGGTTTGGACTGTTTTTTGTTCTCTCTTCCCCTTCCGTCACTTCATTTGCAGCACTCTTTTAAACAGATATCTGTTAAAGAGTTCAGCATTTTATCTCACTGTCTAAGCAAGCCTGTGAGTTGATAATATACTTATGATTGATCCTTAAGGAAACGGAATCTTTGATGCACTGTATAGTTGATTACTAAACTGACTAATTACATCTTAATGGCTTTTAAGAGGTGGTTGTAATGTACATACTGAACTTTTAGTTGAATGAACTCACAGTGGTATTTATCTTTTCAACCTTTTAAAATATATAAGGACAGCAAATGTAATTTCCATGTGGGCCAACAGAAGGTGAAAAAAGACTTCTGTACAAAATATTCCTGAAATAAATTTTAATCCATATAGTGAAATGATAGATAGAAACTTTATCGATTATTCCAATTTATAAATTATCTTTTGGAATTTGTTAAATATTATATTTAGTTGAACCTTTGTGGCTACTCTCTGTCGTTACTCTTAAAATAGTCTGACACCTCCAGTATCCAAAAAAGATAAGTCATATTCACTCTAAAGATGGTAACAGAAATTGACCTGTAATATCTGAATGGGAGGAACGCCTCTCATTCTTATAACTTTCTGTCTGGCTCCTGAATCTTGCCTGGAAACCTCATTTGTGATTTTGGACTCATCTGCTTTTTGGACTTGGCATTTGTATAAGACCTCACCAAACTCTGATTTTGGGCTTCCCTTCTGGGTCTTTAGCTCAGACATATTTTTTTTCTGTTTTGGATCCTGATGTTCATTCCTCTAACAAATGTCCGGGCTGGGTCTACCTCTTCCCTATTTGGGGCAAAGGGAGGATTGAATTCTGAGCATGTCTACAACCCAGACTAAGGAGAGGATACCTGTAGATAATCTACAGGGCACTGTAGAAAAAGTAAAGGGCCTTGAAATGGAAACAGTAGGGGGATAATAGGTGGAACTTGGTGTAAGAGGCAAATAAAATAAAACACTCGGAACGTGGGTAAAAGATGGCGAAGTCTCTCGCTATCAGACAGGCCATCAATATGTAGACAGTAATACCTGGCCTACAAAGTCAAGAGAAAAATTTCCCTTTCTGTGCTTAACTGTTATATATATATAATTAGTTTTTAAGAAAATTATGGTTTTTTTAAAAAAGAGAGTGTGGGGCTTCCCTGATGGCGCAGTGGTTGAGAGTCCGCCTGCCCATGCAGGGGACACGGGTGCGTGCCCCGGTCCGGGAAGATCCCACATGCCGCGGAGAGGCTGGGCCCGTGAGCCATGGACGCTGAGCCTGCGCATCCGGAGCCTGTGCTCCGCAACGGGAGAGGCCGCAACAGTGAGAGGCCCGCGTACCACAAAAAAAAAAAAGAGAGTGTCTTATGATTTAGTATACACACATTAAGGGATACGGTGGGATCTGATATCCTTCTTCAGTTTCCCCTGCCTGAGAGGCTGGGAATCCCTGGGCCACCAGTATGACCAAGGGAACATTTACAAAATTGATTACATCATTATGGGAAAAAAAAGTCAAATGAATTTAGAGATCAAAATGTTCTTTGAGCAAGTTCCATATCCATTTCTAATACAAATGACTCTTAAAAACTGGGCCTAAAATTATACTTTAAATGATATTTTATCTATCTTAAAGGTATGGCAAATTGGCAATATGTATCAAAGCCTTAAAAATGTGCTTGTCTTTGGCCTCAACAATTCCATTTCTAAGAACTGATCTAAGGAATAATTTAGAAATATACACAGTATTTCTGTTTCAAAGTTGTTATCTGTTATACTAAAAATTGAGTATAACCTCCATATTCAATATTTATACCTCAGATCTTGACAGTATGGCCGCAGAGAATAATCACTATTCAGCCTTTGGAAGCCACGCTATAGAACAGGGCTTGGCAAACTTTTTCTGTAAAGAGCCAGGTAGTAAATATCTCAGGCTTTGGGAGCCATATGGTCCCTATTGCAACAATTTAATTTTGCTGCTGTAGAGCAAAAGCAGCCATAGATAATAGATAATGAGTGTGGCTATATCCCAACAGAACTTTAGTTTGGACCCTAAAGTTGGAATTTCATACAGTTTTCTTGTGTCACAAAATAATATTCTTTTGATTTTTTTTCCTTTACCACTTAAAAATGTAAAAACCATTCTTCACTTACAGTTTGTCCAAAACATGCAGCAGGCAGGATTTGATTCCTGCTACAGAGAGATACTTTGTCATAGGAAATAAATTTGTCATGTACTAATAAATGATAAAAATACGTATGAAGCAATAGGTACAGTATCTTCCCCACTTTCTAAATAAAAAAATTAAGTGCTGTTCTACGGCCTGGCCTGGAAAGGAGAGGAAGTCAGGACTCCAGACATCAGTGCTTACAAGTGAAAATTAGACAGTGGCAAACATGGCACAAGCTGAGGCTTGAAAAAGTGCGTGCACATTTCCACTTGAAATGTCCACATATCCTGGATCCTGTCATGAGAAAACACCCAGGCTGGCCTCCCAGAGTCATGTGAGATGTGTAGGAGGGCCAAGAGGTCCCAGTCAAGACTCTTCTGGACCAGCCAGGCCCCAGCAGCCCTCCCCCTGAATCCCAAGGCATCGGTGACCCCTGCTGAGATCACTGGAGCCCAGCCCAGATCGGCAGACCTGCTCCCTGAGTCACAGACTTGTGAGAAGTAGGAAATGGTTGCTGGTTTCAGCCATTAAGTTTTGGGGCAGTTTGTTATGCATCAATGCTAACTGAATCGGATGGTTTTGAGCGATGGTTCTGATATCTAAATCTTTAGATGATGCAACATGAACAGGAGAGGCAGTAGCACCGAGGTGAGATGTCACGGTGTGGGTACCAGGGGAGCCCGTTCAGAGCAGAGGGTAGGACTCCATGCCTGGGGTGGGGCAGCCCTAGTCCAGGGGACACTTTTCATCTGGTCCCCATGGCTACATGCCACCATAGTATCACTATTTCAATTACCAAAAAATGACCTGGTATAACGCTGGTTTCCCTCCTTTTGGTAAAATCTTTTCCACCCAGATCAGTTATGGGATCCTCACTCTGCTGAGGAGAAATAACTTTAAATCCTTCACTTTTGCAGAGCACTTTACAAAACGCCTTCACATAGATTACTCCATTTATTCTCATTACTATTCTGAGGTACATGTTATTGTATACACACTTTAAATGAAAAACTAAAGAGAAGAGAAGAATAACTTATTCCAGGTTCAAGTTCATTAAGTGGCAGAAATGGCACACAAAACCCAGGTTCATTGATTTAAAACCCAAGCCCCTCTCCG
The DNA here is from genome assembly GCF_008692025.1 of Phocoena sinus. Lineage (NCBI taxonomy): Eukaryota > Metazoa > Chordata > Mammalia > Artiodactyla > Phocoenidae > Phocoena > Phocoena sinus. Next base: position 31,537,810 of record NC_045778.1, read on the forward strand.
TGACAGCACAGCTTTCTTCCTGAACACAGCTTCTTAGATTAACTGTGTATGATTGATTTAATGAATTTTCTTCCTCCTAGGCAGAGGAACTGGTTCCTCTAGAGCATCACACACTGTTTCCAGGAATTCTTGCTACAGAGCAAGTGGGAAGATTGGTTGCCTGTTAGGCAATCATTGAAAACATCTGCAAAACTTGCCTGTGTACTCTGACAATATGATTTAGGTGTATCAATCTAGAATTATGCTCTAGAGGTCCTTCATAGAATGTGTGCTAATCTGAAACTGTACTACATCCTTCCTCCTTTTATTTTCTTCAATGTTTCATATCTCTTTTAATGGCATCATCTTTCTTCTAGTCCCTTAGGTCATTTTGTTACCTTCTTCTTTTCCTCTCATCCTCATCTACAAATAGCATCTAATAAAGTGTGGCATCTAACCATATGCCAAACCATGTGGGTCCCTTCACCATGACAGCGTTGATCTCTCTTCCCTTCCCTCCATTGCCATTGTCAAGCTCCTTGCTATCTACCAAATACACCACTCAGTGAGCAATCACATGGGGTTCAGCTGCCTTTTCACTCTCTCCCCTCCCATCCTTATTGTGCTTTGCCCCCCAGATTAACCTTTGGAAGCAGAGTTCTATCATTCCCCTGCTTATAGAAATCTTCTGTGGATCACCACTACTTATGAATCAAATACTAACCATCAGTAGGCTTTCTAGGATTTTTTTCCCCTTTTAAATAGACTGTATTTTTTAGAGCAGTTTTAGGATCATAGCAAAACTGAGCAGAAAGTACACAGAATTTCAATATACCTCTGCCCTCACATGCCTTTGTATCTAAAAAGTTATTGCCATACCCAAGGTCATCTAGGTTTTCTCCTATGGTATCTTCTAGGAATTTTATTGTTTTGCATTTTATGTTTAGGTCTATAATCCATTTTGAGATAATTTTTTTGTTTGTTTGGTTTTTGGTTTTTTTGGCTGCACCATGTGGTATCTTAGTTCCCTGACTAGGGATGGAACCGGTGCCCCCTGCAGTGGAAGCACGGAGTCTTAATCACTGGACCTCCAGGGAAGTCCCCATTTTGAGATAATTTCTGTGAAGAGTATGAAGTCTAGATTCTGTTTTTTTTTTTTGCATGTGGATATCCAATTGTTCTAGTACCATTTGTGGAAAAGGCTATCTTTGCTTCCTAGACTACATTGAATAAAAGTGGCGAGCACCCTTGTCTTGTTCCTGATCATAGAGAAAATGCTTTCAACTTTTCACCAGAGTATGATGTTAGCTGTGAGTCTGTCATATGTAGCCTTTATTATGTTGAGGCATGTTCCCTCTATACTCACTTTGTTGAGAGTTTTGGTGTTTTTTTTTTTTTTTTTGCGGTACGCGGGCCTCTCACTGTTGTGGCCTCTCCCATGGCGGAGCACAGACTCCAGACGCGCAGGCTCAGCGGCCATGGCTCACGGGCCCAGCCGCTCTGCGGCATGTGGGATCTTCCCGGACCGGCGCACGAACACGTATCCCCTGCATCGGCAGGCGGACTCTCAACCACTGCGCCACCAGGGAAGCCCTGTTGAGAGTTTTTAATCATAAATCAATGTTGAATTTTGTCTGAAGCTTTTCCTGCATCTAATGAGATGATCATATGATTTTTATCTTTTTTTTAATGTGGTATATCACATTGATTTGCAGATATTCATCCATCCTTGTCATGTACATGGGTCTATTTCTTTTCAACTTAGAATTAAAAAATATTTACTGATAATTTTTCTTTTACAAATGTTTGGTAACCCCAACTAATCACCCAAAATGCAAATTGTAAGCACAACAACAGCAAAGGAGCAACTACTGAGTATGAGAAAACAAACTATGAACAGATGACAGACTGAGCAAGGGTGCAGGAGGCAGCAACAGAGGTCGAAAGACACGTGCACAACTATGCCACTGAGAGTGAAAATTTGAGTGAATACGTAGCCACATTTGGACCACAGCGATTTCAGTGCAATCATTTAGGAATCCTCTGGGCCAAATACTAAAACACAGGAGGAGGAATGGACAAACCTGCTTTATGAGAATGCTCAGCATGTTGGCATGGGGACAAGGAAGCAGAGAAGCTCTGTAGTCATTTCACAATGTGTAGCAATCTTTCCCTATGTCCATAAGCCCCAATACTACCCATTTCCCCAGGCCTAACTCGATGCCACCTCCATGAAGCATTGCCTGATCACTCACCTGGAACTGCATGCTCCACTGATCGAAAATTTATAATTCTTAATTCTCATGTGTTGTTTCCACTAGTAGGCTTGGGAACTCCTGAGTGTGGAATTTACTTCGTTTTTTTAAATTATTTTTTTAAACATCTTTATTAGAGTATAATTGCTTTACAATGGTGTGTTAGTTTCTGCTTTATAACAAAGTGAATCAGTTATACATATACATATGTCCCCATATCTCTTCCCTCTTGCGTCTCCCTGTCCCACCCCTCTAGGTGGTCACAAAGCACCGAGCTGATCTCCCTGTGCTATGTGGCTGCTTCCCACTAGCTAGCTATTTTACATTTGGTAGTGTATATATGTCCATGCCACTCTCTCACTTCATCCCAGCTTACCCTTCCCCCTCCCCGTGTCCTCAAGTCCATTCTCTATGTCTGTGTCTTACTCCTGTCCTGCCCCTAGGTTCTTCAGAACCATGTTTTTTTTAGATTCCATATGTATGTTTTAGCATACGGTATTTGTTTTTCTCTTTCTGACTTACTTCACTCTATATGACAGACTCTAGGTCCATCCACCTCACTACAAATAACTCAATTTCGTTTCTTTTTATGGCTGAGTAATTGGAATTTACTTCTGATCCAGCATTTGTCCCTTGTGCCTGTTAGCACGTCCTAAAATTTCATATTAACACAAAAAGGAGGAAAATATGGGGGCAAGCAGGAAACCTTGGAAATCTCTCCCTCTCTTCTTTGCTGCTAGGGGTTTAACTTTATCTTAAGATGTTGGGGCTTGAATCTCAAATGCAAGTGCTCCTTCGCCTCACTCCCTTTATCAAGTTAATTGTTTTAGGCATCTCTGCTAGTCCCTTGTATCATTCATGGGCATAGTAGCTGAGAGTATGTCTTGGTATTTAAATGTTGAGCAATTTTGAATCCTCAAAAGAAAGATGCAAGCTTTTATTTTAGAAATCCAAGATAGTTTACAAGATATGGAGGGCCCATTTGGCCCACAACCAATGTAGAGGAAGGAGGGTTATATAATTTATGTACATTTGAGACAAAAATGCTCCTTGATCTGAGTTTGGAGTGTCTCCTTAATGCTTTCTGGTGCAGTTGACTTGATAAGTTGACTTAGTACTACTAGTCAGTATCAACTCTGTCCTATCTAAGTTATGTTAGGACCCAAAAGATGCCCTGGCCACTGAGTCTAAAGGTCCCAGTTCTGTAATAGTGCGTGTACGGAGTGTTGAAAAGCAGAATGTGTGGTATCTCCATGTTGAAAGAATGGTAAGCTGCTTCAGTTCTGAGTAATGCACGGTGTTCTTCTTTTTCAAATACTTTTTATTCTTTCAGAATTTAGCTATTAACTCTCCACTGGTTTAAGTAGCTGTGAAACACTGAACATTCAGTTGCTTTTGAATAGCCAAGAGGAGCTATTCTTTTAGAAAACATGTATTTTATTCTGCCCACTGCATCTAAATGAATCTATCGCAAAGCTGTGTTGACTCACATCCATATGCAAATATTGACTTATGCATTACAACGACGTAAGCTTGGTAGGTTTTGGAAGGAAAACACAGCACAGATAAACATTTATAAGCAATTCAAATATTAAAGAGCTTAAATATTTCCAAACATTATCACATATGAGTTTTTCTGGGATGTAGTTATGGTGCTCCAGTCATTTGCAAAACATAGTTACTGAACGACATTGCTTTTATGTATGGAAGTATGTGTTTCTGACAGCAATAAAATCAACATGTTAGGTATTCATACCATCCTTTATAATAGTCCTTGGGGAAATGTACTCAGTTCTATATTCTCTTTTTAGGTGATACTATAGTGAAATGGGACAGTAAATTTCATAAACTTTTGTTAAGTGTTCCTAAATATTCCTGGTAATCGTGAATAAGGATTTTTTAAAATGTTTATTCTGATATTAAGAGATATAGAATTTTGCAGCAGAATATATCATTTTAGCTTTCTTAAATCTAGTATTTGTTCCTCTAATATGACTTTTATTAAAATGTCATAGAACTTGGTTAGCATACATGCCACTCCTCTGAATCCTGATGACTGTTTTCTTTCTATTTTTCCCCTTTTACAAGCAGTTATATTAAAATCAGTTTTACCTTGCCCTGGGTTCTGAGGAGTGCCAAATCTGGTAAATTCAGACCTCAAGACAAACTTCAGAAATGCCAGAGGGATTCCTGAAGATTTGTTACTACCCCCCACCACCTCACAGGGCAAATCCTTCTTAATGATGCTTTATAGTACAACACAGTACTACTATGAATTACTAACTTCGTAAGTCAAGAGTGGGGACTTTTCTTGTGTGACTGACTTTTATTAAATGAGGAAACTACTATTATAGAAAGAGATAAAGTTGACATCCCAAGAAGATTCTTTTAGCTTTCAGTAGGAAAAACAAAGAGAGACTAGGATAACTAGGTGACCATGAAATATGCTAATTAACAAAAAATTTACAGTTAATTTACTTATTTCACATTGTTTTTTTGTGCACTTACTTTTAAGTCACTGCTAAATCCTGTGTCATTTTATGAGATGAAGAGGCAGCTCTCAAGATATTACTGTCTTCAAGTTAAGTTATGACATGTGTACACATGTCAAAAGAACACAGCTATAAAAAGTTTCTGCTACCAGGGAGATATAAACGAGAGGTGAAAGAGTGCCAAGAAGGAGGGGATCATTTTCGACAGGGTGATCCTGACAGATGTCATGGAGGAGGTAGCCTAAAAGATGGCCTTCAAAGAACGACAGAAATTCAGTAGAGGCGGTGAGGATGGCTGAGGAAGAAGAGCAGGCATGAGCAGAGGTGTGGAGGTGGGAGAGGGTGAAGCATGTTTCGTTACTGTTTCGTGGTCCATCCTGGCCTCCGGCAGAGGGTTCTTAAAGGCAAATAGTGGGAAATGAAACTGGAAATAGGAGACTAGATCCCAATTGTGAAGGGTCTCTAATTCTTCTACGGGGTGTTGTTTTGTTAATTAATTTTATCTGATAAATATTTTGTAAAGTTCCAGGTCAGGCACTGGAACTCATAATAAAGAGGACAGATGGAGTAGTTGCTGGCATTTAAAGCACGGGGAGGGAGTTAGGTAATTAAATGAGCCATTGCAATTGCATAGGATAATTCCTCTACCACCTCCTTCCACTTGGCTCTCTGCTCTGAGAGACTCATACATTTTGTGGAATGTATGAAGACTCCCTTACCCCTAGCTTCTGGGTTTAACCAAAAAGAGGGATATCAGAGGGTAGAGAGAGGGTGAGGCTGGGATATTGATTCCCCTGGTTTTCTCCCTGCTGGGTCACTTTAAATTGACCAGGTCCCCTACTAAAGGCCATAGCTCCCCCTGGGGAGCCGTCTCCATTCAGTTATTTGTTGAGATCTGGAAACAGCTTCCTTCCCCTGTCCTCTCAGAAATGATATGGGCAACTTATTTTTATTAGCCCTGTGTTACTACACCCTCCCTTTATTTGACTCGTTCACCAGTTTGACTATCATCTGTTGTCTGACGGACCCCTGACTGATAGAACTATGATACTGTATTAGTTTCCCGAGGCTGCTGCAACAAACTATCACAAATTTGGTGACTTAAAACAATAGAAATGTGTTCTCTTATAGTCCTGGAGGCCGAAAGTCAGCAATCAGTAGCACTGGGCTGAAATCCAGGTGCTGCAAGGTTATGGTCCCTCCAGAGGCTCTAGGGGAGAATCTGTGTCTTCCCTCTTTCAGCTTCCATTTTCACACCACCTTTTCTTGTGTGTCTTTTCCTCTTCTGACTGTATGAAATTTCCTTCTGCCTTCCTCTTATAAGGACATTTGTGATTGCATTTAGGACCCTCCTAGAAATCTGGGATAATCTCTCCATCTGACGATCCTTAATGTAATCACACTTGCAAAGACCCTTTTTGCTTATAAAGCAAGCTTTAAAGTTTCTAGAGAATAGGATCTGATCCTTTGAGGGGTCATCCTTCAGCCTACTTCAGACAGGGGAGTACAGGGGCTAGGGAAGCACAAGCAGAGACACCCCAACCAGTCTAGGGTGTCCAGGGATGCCTTTTGTTGGGGCTCAGGGCGGACTGCCGCCGAATATACCATGATGGCATATTGCTTATTTTGAAAGTTAAAGTTAATTAAGAAATGGTCAATGTAAAAAGGACACTTGACTCTCCTTTCTGTCTCCCTAAAAGCAGGAAAGAAATCTTTCATGTGAAAGGTGCACTCCCTGCATCTGGAGGTAGGACACCTTTGTCACCAGAGACAGGAATTTGGGCAGAGAAGCCTGTGTAAACAAATCTTGCTACTTCTTTAATTTACTTTCCCAAGCCCAAACTCTGTTTAGATTCTTCACTAATTGAGCACCCTAAACCTAAGTTTCTTTGCTGCCAATTCCTCACAAATTTATTGTTTCTTTGTCTAAAAAGTACAAAAGCTGCCTGCATTAGCCAGTTCTTAGGTCCCAGATTTCTATGAGACCTCTGTGCGCATGAATTAAAATGTTTTTTTCTTCTGTCAAAATCTGCCTTGGGTCAATTTAATTATCAGTCCAGCCACAAGAACTCAAGAGGGGTAGTGGGGGAAATTTTCTCCTCCCTGACACTTCCCAAGGAGTAAGAAATATTAAAGCTGAAATTTGTAGGATTAACAGAAATTATCTAGGCACAGGGGACCATGGGATGGAGTTGGGTGGGGGGCTGTTCAAAGCAATGAACAGCTGGAGCAAAGACCTGGAAAAAGGATAGAGCATGCTTGACCTATTTGGTACATTTGAAGACTTGACAGCTTGGATTACGGCTAGTGAGTAGAGTTGAGAGGCTAGGAGAGGTTGGTGAGGGGGTGGCTGGCAGGAGATGGTGCCAGAAAAATGAAAGATTTGGTCAGTAATGTTAAGGAGTGTGGACATAGTTCAGTTGGCAAAGAGTATACGTTATATATATATTTTAACAAGGGAGTGATATGATAAAAGTAGAGCTTCAGAAAGATTAATTTAGTATTAGAACACAGGGCAGATTGCAGCAGGGGTATCCCGGAGGCATGGAACCCAGCTGTGCAATGTGATGAAAATTTCACTGATGTTGGCTGCTTGGTAAATATCTGAGGGTGTTAGTCTCTGAGTAGAGTATGCTCAATGTCATCAATCACTGATGAATATTTATTAACTTCCAACAGCATGTGAGATCGTGAGTAGTTGAGGAAAATGGAAAAAAGGCCTAGTACATGCTCTAGGGCATATATAAGGTTTGTAATTTAATTGCATTAAGCTCTCTTTCCCTCAAAATATTACTTCCTATTTGCTACTTAGGAAATATTTGATCTACTTTCTACAAAGAAAGGTTAGTGTCTGAAATTTAATCCTAGAGGTAGAAGGCCAGAAATAAAACATCTGCAGGCATTAGGAAATGATTTCCAAGGAAATCTTCAATGACATCAACTAGAAAAATGTTAACCAGAAGCATGTGATTTTGAATCATGCTGAAAAACGCTGGAAGAAAACAAATGTAGTACAAGTGCTTGCATAATTTTAGAAATGTAATTTGGAATATCTGACATTTTCTTATGTACTATAATAATGGACAAACATAAAAGAATGTTCAAAATAGGCTGATCTGGTAAATGTGAACAATTCACTTGTCACTAAGCTGCGTTTTACCTATTGAAATCTGTTCTTCTGGAATATAACAAGTAGACCAGCAAGACCCTGTTGATTATTTTAAGTTTGAAAAATCATGAGGGAAAATTAAATAGTAAGGTACCCCAATTCTACCCCCTCCCACCAGCCAAGTTTTGCTGAACAAAAGCCTCTATCTTAAGAGGAAAGCTTTCTATATATCATAGTCTATTATTCATTTTTAACAATTTATTAATTAGACAAGATGAGTATCTACCAGAATATAGCCGGCATGCACCTTCAGTTCTCCCAAAGAGATAGTTGATGAGTTTGCTATACATGGATGATATGAAACCATATTTAATTTTTTGAAAATTAGAAAATGATAATAGAAGAGTAAAATAAGGATGCTCAGAAATGTGTCTGTAATCAGAGTTTAGAAGCAAAGTCGAGCTGAGATATGAAGTACTCAGTCAAGACCCAAGGAAAGAGAAATGTGTGTTACAGAAGGGTCTAAAATGGACAGGGAAAGCCATCAAGTCTGAGTTACTCCACGCCTGACTCTAAAACAAGGCTGCAAAGACAGGCATACTGATGGAAAGCATCTCATTAAATAAATACATTTTAAAGAGAAATGAAATGTATTCAGTACTGACAGATAACAAATAGCTAACAAAGTCAATTTATATTTTGGACAAAGCATATAATAATGAGATGGAGATTAGAAATGAAAGGGTATAATTGTAAAGCATTATTGGGAAATTGCAGCAGTTTTGAGCTATTTAGCTAAAAGTGGAACTACATTTCCCAAAATTCCCTTCCTTCTATGGTTCCAGGTTAGGACTGGCCACAAGAGCAATCTGTGTGAGATTTTAAACAGAAAGTGAAGTAGCCATTATGCTCTGTAGGTAAGGTACTTGGTACCACTGAAGCTTGTATAAGTCATTGACTGGCTGGTTCACAATGTTAGCCTGGGACAATGTCCTGGCTTGCAGTTCCTCCAACTTTACTGAATTCACTTATTAGTTCTACCAATTTTTTGGTGGAGGCTTTAGGGTTTTTTATGTGCAGTATCATGATATTTGCAAATAACTGACAGTTTTACTTCTTCCCTTACAAATCGGATGACTTCTTTTTCTTGTCTGATTGCTGTGGCTAGGACTTCCAATACTGTGCTAAATAGAAGTGGTGGGAGTGGACACCCTTGTCTTGTTCCTATTTTGGAGGAAAGGGTTTCAGCTTTTCATAGTTGAGTATGATGTTAACTGAGGTTTAGTCATAAATGGCCTTTACTAAGTCAAGATATGTTCCCTCTGTACAAACTTTGATGAAAGTTTTCGTCACGTATGGATGCTGAATTTTGTCAAAAGCTTTTTCAGCATTTATTGAGATGATCATGTGCTTTTTTCCCCCTTTCTTTTGTTAATGTGGTGGGGACACAGAAACTTTAATCTCTCTCTTTTGTAGCATTCACCTTCCACTAAAAGGAAAATATGTTGCCTAATTAAAGAAATTATATCATATTAAAGGATTTTTAAAATTAATTAATTAATTAATTATTGGCTGCGTTGGGTCTTTGCTGCTGTGCATGGCTTTCTCTAGTTGTGGTGAGTGGGGGCTACTCTTCATTGCGGTGCCCAGGGTTTTCATTGCAGTGGCTTCTCTTGTTGCAGAGCACGGGCTCTAGGCGTGCGGCCTTTAGTAGTTGTGGCACACAGGGTCAGTAGTTGTGGCTCACTGGCTCTAGAGCACTGGCTCAGTAATTGTGGCGCACAGGGTTAGTTGCTCCACAGCATGTGGGATCTTCCCGGACCAGGGCTCAGACCCGTGTCCCCTGCATTGGCAGGAGGATTCTTAACCACTGTGCCTCCAGGAAAGCCCTCATATTAAAGGATTTCAAAAGAGAACACATATACACATTCACATGATAATGCTCTTCACTAAGAGGTGAGGCCCTAGTTTCCTATGAACTTGGCTTGACCCCTCTGCCTCTCCCTCCATCCTGCCATGGGTCTCTTTGGATGAAGTGCCTCATTTGCAACAGGATGAGACCCAAAACCCTGCATGAAATTCCAGGAGCAGAAGTAAAGGCGTTTTGGCTTGGTCTGTATCACAAACTCTCCTCTTGGTGAAGCAGGGACAACAGTGAAGATGGAGAAAAGGGTCTGAATTCTTGGTGGATGCTAGATCATGTAGCTAGATTATACAGATGTTCTCCCCTTGTTAACTGAATAGAGTTAACAGTGAGAGACAACAGTAAGATGTAAAACAATGGTGATGTAATTCCTCTCAAGGAAGGGGACTGGAAGAGTGTCAGAAATTTCCAGTGTAAGCTTTCATTACAATACTTTCCTAACCTTCTTAGTTTTTCTATGCTCATCTGAGACCAATGCTGTGGGGATGCAGGCTTTCAAGGCAGTTTCTTGGAGGGTGCTATGAAATGCTTCTGAAATACGACCAAAAAATGCTTAGGTCAATTTTACTTCAATGTCACTTTGTATACTAAACCAAGAAAGCAACTACCTTATTTCCCAATCTTAAAGAACTCTCAGCTATGTTGTCTAAACAAATTCAGTCAATAGACTTATATAATGTCCCAGATGACAGCATAACCCAATGGCCTCTTTGCTAGACATATAAAATGCTCCATATTTGACCCCAACATATAAAATTAAACACTTACAAGTACCCCTTTCTTACAGTGGTTTCTTGTTTCCTCAGAAAAACCTAAAGAGTTCCCAAGTGTTTACTAAAATATTTCACTCTTTACTTCTTTTTCTCCTCAGTCTTGGCTAGATTTCCACGAGGACTTGGTAAGTGGATGGGTCTCTTCAGGAACTGTATTCTGGGATATCTTTCACCCCATGTTCCCCTAGCATCTGCAAAGCTGTATTACTTAAATTCCATGTCTTTTATAGTCTCTTCCTTCTAAACTCCTGAAGAGCCATAAGGAATAAAAGAATATAGTGCCAACAGTCAAAATGTATGATATTTGGTGTTAAAATGTATCAGTTGACCATAAAATAATACAACAAATGACAACAATCCTTAAACAAAGTCTGAGTACTATAGCAATAACAGGTAAATCACTGTTATCCTTGTAAGTCCTTATAACCAAGGAACAGTAGTAGTGCTTCCAGACTCAGTGTATCTTGAAACTCTGATTCACATTTTGTTTCCAGACAAACATTGGCAGAGATTTAGTGTCATGAGAGAAAGAAAGAGGGCAGAGAAAATGGAATAGAAAAAAAGACAGGCTAGAGATTTTCAGTTTTGTTAGTGTTGGTCAATTTGTGACAGTTTTCCAGACTCCACCATCTGTGAACTTAAAACTCAATTACAAGAAGTCTCCCACTGAGATGTAATTGGGAAACTAAAATTCCCATATCAAGGAAAAAAATCCTCAGTCTAGCCAGATTCCTTCTCTTTAAGAGTTTACGTAGAACCACAATTTAGAAATTCATAATGATTTCCCTCTTGATCTCCAGAATTTTCTTGAATAATCCATCTTATTCTATTTTTCTCTGTTTCTTTCTACTTCTCCCTTTGTACACATTTCCACTCCTATTCATTCCTCTTTGCTTCTGGAACCCCAATCTAATCTTGTTTGGGACTTTTCCCACAGACACAGCCTCTGCTGTCACGAGAGCAGAAAGTCACGTATCAATAACAAATAACCCACAGCAAATTTATGGCCTTATAGTCATCATGATGCTGGTCTATGGCTGAGAAATTGGTTAATGAGGGAAAATCTGGGGTATAAAAAAATGTTTCCATCCACCAGTACCTGGCACCAATAAAAGGCCTTGCTTTTCCCCCCCAAATAGGTACACATTTGCTGAATTTATTGGTGAATCTCTTACTTTTCATGGGTGCTGATGACCAGATAAAATGCTGTTCTTGTTATGTAAGTATCCTGGACTTGGAAATGCCTTAGAAATGAATGCATCCTGACTACCTAAGTTAGTTTCACATATCTTAATCTCTTATCATTAACCCATCTCACTTTGCTAAATTAACTCAGATATTCACTGTAATGATATGGTGATAAACCCAGGACTACAATTCACAAATGTCAGTGCCACCTGCTTTGCAGCCCTCCTTGCTCAAGTTCTTGAGAGAGCCTTGCAGAGGACACTCAAGACAAACACATACAGCATTGCTTGTTAAGTCTTACAGCTCTCTGACCTCCCAAACTCTACTGGATTGCTTTGTTTTTGTGGCTTAAAGCCTACCTATATTGCAAGTATTCCTCAATCTTGTTGTAAAATACTATGTAGTTAATTACATGGTAAAATCTTTTATTAAGAGAACAAAAAGGTTAAAAACTTAAAATTTTTATTTTCAGTATAAGTATATAATTCTGTATACAAACACATACTCACACACACTCTCATTTAAAGAAAAAGTATTTTTTTGGAAAGAATGAACCAAAATGTCCAAAGTGGTTATTTCTGGCTGGTGGAATCATGAATGATTTAAATTTTCTTACTTATGGTTTTATGAATTTTCCAAATTTTCTCCAATGAATAGATAAGGCTATTGTTTCTGAATGAATTTCTATTACAAAGTAAATGCATTTACATAGCAAAAAATGAGGTCAAAAGAAAGAAGAAAACTAAAATCTCCTGTAATCTTGAGCAGTTAAAATCATAAACATTTTTTAATACTCCATCACCATATATGGGTATGTGTCATATATGTGTATAGATACATATGTACATGTGTGTATATGTATCAGTGTGCGTATGTCATATTCATCAGTGATAGGGTTAAATTTTCATTATGTACAATTCAGAATCATATTTCCATAATGGTCAGATATGAATCATTAACTGGAAATAACAAGCAATATATGGAGAAGAAAATAATAGGTAAATTGATCTCTGGATATTAATTAGATATACATACACACAAAAATATGTAGACACAACTTATTTCAATTAAGATAATACTCTCTACAATCTTATTTTTCATTAGTGACACACTGTAACTTTCCACATCATTCTGTATTCATCTCTGATGCCTGCTATATACCATTACATGGCTTATATTGTTAAAGCAATATTTCTTAGACAAATGGATCTGAGCTCAGCAGAGTTTATTACTTATGAATGAAGAGACTGCCAAGCACCCATGGACTTCAGTGGTGGTGGGATATTTGAATCACTTGTATTTTTCTAAGAAATATGGATGCCTGAAGTTCACCTCCAATGATTCTGATCTAACTGGTCTGGGCTGTGGTCCAGGAATAAGAATTTTTAAGAAGCACCCTGAAGTGTTTCTAACGTGCAGTCAGGATTACGAACCAACGAGAAAGATATGCTGGTTTGATACAACATGGGAGAAGAGGGGAGAACAAAAGACTTCTAACTTAGCACAGACTGCTGTTTTCCTCTTTTACTTCCTGTGGCCATAATGTAATATTCATCAGTGACAGGGATAAATTTGCAGCCTGAACAAATCTGAGCTACCTTCTCACAGCGATCAGACATGAACCATTAACTAGAAATAACAAGTAGTATATGGAGACACAAATGATGAGTAAATTTATGTGTGGCTATTAATGAGACATACCAAGGAACACGGAGTTACTCTCTGACAGGAGCCAATTAGTAAACAGGTGGCAAAATGTGTCCAGTGAAGGTCACCTAACAGGAGCACAGCCTTGCTTTTCCTCAAGCAGCTGTCAGGGAGTTTCTCTAGCAAGCCCTCTAAGATGCTCTAAAACACCCAGTTTTCTTAATTCTTAGTTTTTTGGGAAAAGACTTTCTTCCTTCGTACAGTAGTACATTCAACCAGTGTAACAATATATTATGTTTCATCTGTTCACAGATGAACATTTTAATATTTTAACATCTCTGAAATTTGGATGCATCTTAAAATTGAAATCATAAAAAAGTTATATCACTGTTTAACTGGTAGCACTGCTTTTTCTCTTAGTGTTACATGAAGATGTGGCACATATATACAATGGAATATTACTCAGCCATAAAAAGAAATGAAATTGAGTTATTTGTAGTGAGGTGGATGGACCTAGAGTCTGTCATACAGAGTGAAGTAAGTCCGAAAGAGAAAAACAAATACCATATGCTAACACATATATGTGGAATCTAAAACACAACAAAAAAAATGGTCAGGAAGAACCTAGGGGCAAGATGGGAATAAAGATGCAGACCTACTAGAGAATGGACTTGAGGATACGGGGAGGGGGAAGGGTAAGCTGAGACTAAGTGAGAGAGTGGCATGGACATATATACACTACCAAATGTAAAGTAGATAGCTAGTGGGAAGCAGCCGCATAGCACAGGGAGATCAGCTCGGTGCTTTGTGAGACCACCTAGAGGGGTGGGATAAGGAGGGTGGGAGGGAGGGAGACACAAGAGGGAAGAGATATGGGGATATATGTATACGTATAGCTGATTCACTTTGTTATACAGCAGCAACTAACACACCATGGTAAAGCAATTATACTCCAATAAAGATATTAAAAAAAAAAAGAAATAGGGGGTAATCTTAAAATCAACGGTACAAAGAATTACAGTATATTTAAAAACATTCAGACGCTGACTGTATCTTCACACCTTTACTGCTATCTTCGTGGGATAAGCATCTAACGTCTTTTGCCTATATTTTTCCAGTAGCCTCCTAACTTATTCTACTTCCACCCTTTGCTCTCTTTCAATCCATTCTCAACACCCCTACCAAAGTGTTCCTGTTAAAACTGAAGCCTACACTTTGCCTCAAGCTAAGGCTTCCCCTGCAGCCCTCCCGAGGTGGCTCTTATAGGTGGGGAAGTGCACTTCCTGCTCCTCTTTGCATTTGCTGCCTTTCTCCCAGCTTCTTCCATAAAACCCCTGAGCTTTGCATCTCACGTCATTAGATTATGTGATTAGCCAATCAGTACTCATCCTCACTGTAGTCTATCGCTGACCAGCGATCTTCAGTGAAGGTGTTGGCTTCTGGTTCATTGTCATTCTTGCCAAAGTTCTGCTATTTTAAGTCTTAGTGATTTACATGGACGCTTGGATAGTCCTTCCAATCCCCTGGCCTGTGGTTCCTCAACCTCACCTTTAGTGATTTGCCCTTTACCCTGCCTCGGCACTCGCTTTCATGGTAACCCTTGCTCTTATGCTGAAACTGTGTCTCCTCCAAAATGTCAATATTAGGTACTCTACAACTCTTTTGCCACCTTTTCTGCTCATCCATTTTAGTACCTGACTTCAATATCTTTAGCCTCCACTTGGACCTTCAATCCATGATGTTACCATCTTTACATTCTCCATCCCCCTCTTCCCCCTTCATGTCTTCCTCTCCCTTGTGACCTCAGCTTAAATTCTATGGTTAATCATTTTAACCATTTCCTTGTATACAACTCTCTTGACACTTTTCAGTTTGTCACACTGCTTGGGGAAACCACAGATGAAACTCCTCCCAGACCTGGATCCACGGCTGAAAACGGCTGTAGTAAAACACACAAATATGCTGACGGCTCTAAATGGACCTTTAAAGCTGCCAAGTGATCACATCATATTTTCCAGGTTTATTTTCTTTCCTACTATCCTGGATAGATATTTCTTACTTTTCTACTTTCCTGAAACCTCTCATATTTTCTTCCCATTCTCACTGAGCTGGTAATACCA